>NC_054879.1:4336321-4702440 GCF_018320785.1 Cheilinus undulatus | reverse complement strand
GATTGGCCTTCACTGGAGATAAGGGGTCTAGTCCAAAACCCTGACAAACAGCCCCATACCATTATCCCTCCTCCACCAAACTTCACAGTTGGCACAATCCAGTCAGACATTTAATGTTCTCCCAGCATCCTCCAAAGCCAGACTCACCCATCTGACTGCCAAACATAGAAGTGTGATTGGGCAGTCCACAGAGCACGTTTCCACCACTCCACAGCCCGGTGTCGCTGCGCTTTACCCCACTCCCTCCAACACCTGGTGTGACTTTATGATGTGAGGCTTGCATGCAGCTGCTCCACCATGGAAACACATTCCATGAAGCTCCCACCACACAGTTTTTGTGCTTACCTACATGAACAGTGGAAGTTAAGTTAGTGTAAGTATAAGTCTTCAGAATGCTGGTGATTTTAACTCACCATAACCCTAAGCAGTCTTTGACCTTGCTCTGTGATTTTACATGGTCTTGCTGAGTTGCTGTTGTTCCTAAATGCTTCCACTTTTTCGTGACCCACTCTTTGGTCCCAGCCCCCCAGTTGAGAACCACTGTTATAGAGTCCATCCATCCATTTTCTTTACCGCTTATCACGGGTCACGCGGGGGGTGGGAGGGCTGAGCCTATCCCAGCTGTCATTGGGCAAGAGGCGGGGTACAAACTGGACTGGTCACCAGTCAATCACAGGGCTGACATACAGAGACAGACAACCAGGCTCATTCACACACACCTATGGCCAATTTAGAGTCACCAATTAACCTGATGAGCACGGCTTTTTGGTGGGCCCTAGAAGATTTTTGGGGTCTCTTGCAAAGCAGATGGATTTGCCCATTTCTGTGTTTCTCACTGGTGAATGCATCTTACAAAGCTCCCGTTTGAACTGTTTGGGCCTGGTTAGAAAGTAACAGGACCAATCAGCGTCGAGGGGCAGTACTTTCAGGCACGGCAGGGTCGTAACGTAAGCGAGCAGCAACTAGAAGCCGGTGCAATTATCGTGCAAGATACTCACACCTATGGCCAATTTAGAGTCACCAATTAACCAAATGAGCATGTCTTTGTTGGTGGGAGGAAGCCGTAGTACCCAGAGAGAACCCACGCGTGCTCAGGGAGAACATGCAAGTGCCACACAGAAAGGCCCAGCCTGGGAAGCGAACCAGGGACCTTCTTTCTGTGAGGCAACAACGCTAACCCCTGCACCTCCGTGCAGCCCCTCATACAGAGTAAGTTTTATAAACTATGACCCTGTTCATCCCTTTCAAAGAGGGATATTTAAAGTTTATGTTGGAAAATTTGCTTGCTTTGGAAAATGAATGGCTTTAACCCTTTACCTACGGACCCAGCGCCGGCACTGGGTTTTATATGTCCGGAGTATTATTATTGTAACTCTGTCAAAGCTTGTCCGATTAGGAAAATTCCAACGATGTTGGAAAGCTGAGAATTGTGGGCATGCGCACATATATGGTTCATTACAGTACTCGCATCCATAAGATGTGGGCATTCATAACAAAACACCATAAGTATTGCAAGACCGCTACACTGTACACTGTACACAACACTGTAACTCCTCGAAAGTTTGCTCAATCTAAAAAATTCTAACGCTGACAGAGAGCTGAGAATCTGTGCTTTCCAGCAATATATGATGTGTTGTATATTGAATGGTAATGTCGTACAGCACTGCGAAAACGGCAGCTTGAGCAGAAGACAAGTGAGAAAGGAGAGTGAAGGAAGAGAGTAAAAAGAGAGCAAGTGAGAGTGGTGTTTTGTTTTCAAAAAATAGCGTTAAATAGTGGCATTTGTGCGAGTCTGTCATGTGCAATTACAATATGTTACTTAAGAATGTTAAGAAAGCATTTTTTCCTAACCCTTTATTTGCACTAATTTTCGCCTATGTACAGTGCTTAACAAATTTATTAGACCACCACCCAAAGTAAGGTTTATGCCACAGCTGCCCTAAATTAACAGCATTAGTAATTACCAAAATCATTTTTTATGTTTCTGCAATGGTTAATACACCAATGTGTAGAAGCACTTTAACCCAAATGAAATTTTTTAATGCTAAAATATCATTATTATTGTTATACATGAATTTTCAAATTTACTGATTTACAAAAAACTGAAAAAATAGTAAAGCACATTATGATTTCTTGATTAATATGTAAAGTTATAGTTATTCACTTGCATTCCTGAACAGAGAAATTTGTTTTAGCGGTTGAATGTTATGCTTGATTCATTTCTGACTTCTCAGAGAAGCCCAGTGAGCCGTCTCAAATTTGGGTGAATTCAGTTTGAAATTCCTCATTCCTGTTCAAAATGGTAAAACGCGGAGAGCTCTCTGAAAATGAAAGAGTCTGCATTAAAGCACTTCATGATGCTGGATGGTCTCTGAGACAAATATGACAGCTGGTCTAATAAAGTTGTTAAGCACTGTAAATAGTTATCTTTTCCACTGTCTTGCACACCCAGAGTCCTGGACTCAAAAATGACTGGTGATTGGTCTAAACATGTATAGGTTCACATTTCAAATGTCAAATCAAAACTTCATGAGCAATAACAAAATTTCTTCTCATAAAAGCCATAAAAAACAAATCAGTTTTTGTGTTTTTCTTCTTTTAAACTGCTGACAATTCCATATAATGTGCAATAATCATTAACCAGATGTTAAAAAGTCAAGTTCAAGTACTCCTGGGAAAAGGGACCAAAGCTCTCAGACTTGGGGCATTTCCTGACTATTTTACTGCCATAATAACAAAATATGTCCAAATCGCCATTTTTAGGGTGCACTCACACTAGGCCATCCGTACCGTGCCGTATTCTAACCGTGCTGAAGCCCATTTGACCCCCTCCCCTGTCCCCCCGTTGGCCTGCACTCACACTGTTCGACCCATCCAGGCCTGGGTATGGATACGTCACGCGCTGACGTTATCACACGAAGTGCCACCGTTGATGAATTTGTACGTGTTGATGGCTCAGTATATTTAAGTATTGTTTTTAGGCTGTAAAATAGCAACAGATTTATACAATGTCTGATCTGACACCGGAGTTATTCCAGCTGACCTGGGATCAGTAGCTACGTTAACTATAAAGAGCACAGTAAGGAGAGAGAGAGCGAGAGCGGTTCATAGCTGAGAATTATCGCTCACAGCATAAAATCTGGAGCCTGATCAGAGTTCCAAGCACTTCTGTTGAATGAAACCTGGACTTTTTAACTCGTATGAGCCCCTACAGCCGCTCTTCTACGTGTCAATATACTATCTGAATCCCCCTGGAATTCATTTATGTGCCATGAACGGAGCCTTTTCTCTGCGTTTGGATGCCTTTCAGTGCTGCACCAAGCTCTCATGTGTCCAGAGCAGGATCAGGGCCGGTTCTAGGCATACATACATGAGGGGGCAGGCAGAAATGTGAAGGGGGCAGTATGTGTACACATCATGCTCCGGCATATTTTCTGTTGTTGTTGCCTGTGAGGTGCCAGCAGCATCACTGCTACTGGTTCAGGCAGGAGCAGCACTACCTTTTTTAAACGCTCTGAAAAATGGATGCATCGTGCAGAACTAATAAATTTGTTGAACATACAGTGCTTAACAAATTTATTAGACCCCACCCAAAGTAAGGTTTATGCCACAGCTGCCCTAAATTAACAGCATTGGTAATTACAAACATCATTTTTGATGTTTCTGCAATGGTTAATACACCAATATGTAGAAGTTCTTTAACCCAAATGATATTTTTAATGCTAAAATATCATTATTATTGTTATCCATGAATTTTCAACATTACTGACTTACAAATAACCTGAAAAAATAGCAAAGCAAATAAATTTTTCTTAAATAATATGTCAAATTATAGTTATTTAGTTGCATTCCTGAAAAGAAAAATGATTTTTTTTTAGTGGTTGAATGTTATGCTTGATTCATTTCTGACGTCTCAGAGAAGCCCAGTGAGCCAGCTCAAATTTGGGTAAATTCATTTTGAAATTCCTCATTCCTGTTCAAAATGGTAAAACGTTTTTAGTTTTTAGTTTTAAACAAGTTTTTGAAAGATTTCTAAAACATTTATGTTTTCTCATTTTTATGACAGGTGGTCTAATAAATTTGTTAAGCACTGTAAAAGGCAGAGGCAGGGGATGGGGGCAGCCAGTCAGCATCCACGACGACTCACTGAAATTACATGAATGTAATGGGTTATTGCCGGCCTGTACACCATCAGATATTTCTATTTATATGGTGTGTGTGTGTGTGTATGTGTGTCTTGGGGGTAACTGTGGTTTTGATTAATCCACTTGTTCAGAAGGCTGTACTTCTCCTCATCATTTAGCTTTTTTATTTTTGTACGTGGCAGGATCCAATCCGTTTAAATTGATTCAAATACTCAATAGTGAGAACTCAAATACATACAGCGCAAGAGTAAAAGCAAAATTTAGGTTATACAATGATACTATTACTCTTATAGTTGTTGTGTTGTTAAATTTAGGTTATGTAACAGGGGTCATCAAGAACATTTGCACAAGGGCCAGATTTAGCCCTGACAGAAACTCTGGGGGCCGGACTTTCAAATAAAGAAAAATTGAATCAATATTTTGGGTTTGATTGAAATATTATTGTAGTAGTATTTGTATTTTCTTTCAAAATGCAGGACATTTTTAGGAATTAGCAGTGAGATCTATCACTATTATCTAGGTATAATGCAGCAGGCCACAAGGAGCCTGACAACAGAACGGGCCCCTGAAAATCCATGAGAATGGGCCCTCTACAGCTGTGATTTAATACTAGTATGAACTCATTTTTGACACTTTTAACCCCTATGTGCCTCTTTAACAAATTTTCTTGCATGTTTTATCCCCTTTGTGCCAATTTTATCAATTTTTGACAATTTGAGCCCCCTTTTGGTTACATTTTTTTTCCAACTATTTTTGCAACTTTAAAACCAATTTCTGCAAGCCACTGCTTGCCTCTATAACATATTTTTTTTTGCCATTCTTTAATCCATTTAAACCACTTTTCCTGCATGTTTTATCCCAATTTTCCCACTTTTCTTCTATTTTTTGCCACTTTTAAACACTTTTCATTACTTTTTTGCACTATTTTTGTCATTTGCAACCAATTTTTGATACTCTTTGCCCCTTTTTTCTCTTTTACCACTTTTTGCCACATTTTAACCTCTTTTCACCACTTTTTTCAGTCAATTTTTGTCCCTTTTTGCCCATTTCACCACTTATCACCTATTTTGCTACTCTCTAACCCCCTTTCACCATTTTATCTGGTCATTTTTGCAACACATCTGCCAACAGATCAAATGTTGAGTCATTCTAAATTTATTTCAGTATTGTTTGTGGGATTTATTTAACAGCTGCAGACATTAAAAGCCAAGGGATACTCTTAAAACCACAACATCTTCTTTTCCTCCTTTTCTGAATTTAATGATCTTCTAGGGGCTGTACAGGAAGCTTTGGGGGGCCTGATATGGCCCCCGGGCCGCCAGTTGATGGTCAGTGCTATATAAGTTCCATTATGATTGCCAAAGAAAACCTCTGTGGTCATTACATTGTTTGAACTTGATCAGAGGACAGTACTGTTTGTTTAACATCAGTGTGTATATGGTACAAGGATAATCCTGTCCTGGGTGGGAACTGTGGGCTGCTCTTGACTTCTCACTCATCACTTTTCTCATCCTCTTCCTGTCCCGTTTTTTTCCCAAAGGGAAGCAATGTTTGGGTAAATTGCTTCATCTCTGTAAACATAATAATCACCCGATGATGCAGTCAGTGCAGAGTAACATAAACACTGTCCACAGCGGTATTATACCGACAACGGTAACATTCATTCATTCAAGTGAGACCAACATCAGTTACTTGACGTCAATATAATTTAACGTTAACGTTACATTGACAGCACATTTTGGTCGGATCAGATGACGTTTATCTGGGATGGGAATAACGTTAAATGTAAAGTGAACTTCTACTGTGTTACCTTGGCTGGACTCTGTTGTAGCGGTCTGTACTTTAGAAATCAGTACAAATCTGGCAGATTTTTGAGGCAGCCCACCCACAAACCACTGGGATGGCCAAAGATCGTATGGTAACAAGAGGATGATCTACCACACGGTGATGTAGAGGCGCAAGTGATGTCCGACACAAAGTATATTTGCCGTCAGTTATATCATCTTTTTTTTCACTTGAAAAAAATACAGACATAGCTCGGTGTCCTCAGTGGTAGTTATGGCCATGAGTAGATCCCATACAGCCGCCCGGCACACAGCACGGAGCGGTGGGGAGAGAGGGATGAGGAAGCTTGTGCCCTTTTTGGCGGATTTGATTTGAGGGGGCAAGGCATTTGTTTGAGGGGGCGTTGCCCCCTCTTGCCCCTGTGTATAGCCGGCCCCGAGCAGGATTAAATGATCAGATAAAAGAATTTTTAACAGTGATGAGAGCAATTTTAACCATCTGATGAGAGCTGGAGGTGAATGCCCCTCAGGATTAATAAACCATGCCCCGTTCAAACGTCAGCGATCAAGACCACAGTTTCCCTTCTTGGTGGCATGAAATAGAATTAGAGGTAAGTGGATGATAGTTTGGCATTAAAATTTTATAATCAGAGGTTAAATCAGCCGTGTGATTAACCCCGGCACAAACTTGTCTATGTATTTGGTACTGTCGTTTACGCACGGAGGATGAAAGGTGATTGTTATCCTGTGAGCTGCTGTTTGTGACTAAAACAAGGGAAGAAGCTTTATTTTACAAACCAAAGATCCACTTACAGTCATTAAAGTCTGACTTTGCCAGAAACTGGTCAGAAATGTGGACTGGACTGGGATCCTGCTGTCTCTAGCATGCAGCTGCTGCCTGGTGGGCTCTCTGAGGAGGGTCCTCTTGTTGTTACTTCACGCTACGTCACATTCCTGCACTTGTGCTCCTTCATTTGCATACGTGGCGGGCCTAGGCCCACCTTGTCCATCCGTGCCGGGGCCGCGAAGCGTGCCATGCCGAAGCACGGAACAATTACACTCACACTGGCCAAACGTACCGGACTTCAGGCTGAAACGGGCCCAGGCACGGTACGGATGGCCTAGTGTGAGTACACCCTTAGACTGAGTAGGTAAAGGGTTAAAAGGACTTGTCCAACTTGCTGTTTTCTGACATAAGAAAGTTTTATCAGAACATTTCTTCGTCAAAAGAAGAACAAAGAACAGCGGTGAGTTGTTTTCAAAAATGACAAAAGTTGTGTACTGACATGTCTACAGTCACTGTGGGTTACATTATGAGCTGCATAACGTAACATGGTAGCGGCTTGTTGCTGTGATTGGCCTGTAAAGATGTGATGGATAGAACGTTCATCCAGTCACCCTCTGAGTTTTTTTTTCCAAAGGCTCTGCCCTTTCCAAAACACTGTCTATCGGAAGTTTACCAGATGGATGTGAAACAAATCCATCAGGCGTGTCAGCTTAAAATCTACCTACAAACCATACAAACGAACCAATAACTTCCTCCATGTTCTAATGACTGAATGACCTTCGCTGTAGGCCTCTCCTCTGCAGTTTTGTCTTGCTGCTACTTTGCTAGGTTTTAACTTTTCAGCATGTTTGGTTCAAGCTTCCTCCCAAGACACCGTTTTCCCTTGAGACACACTTCTCCCTTGAGAAGGATGTCAAAAAAGAAAGATTGGGTTGGTCAGCTTAAGCCTTGGGCCTGTCTGCAAAGGCGAAGGGTACAGTTAGAAAGTGTCGAGTCATAGTTGTAGTGTAAGAGGGTCGTCTTTTCATATCTCCCTGCACTAATGCATTATTGAGGAGTCAACATCAGTGCCTGCTGGCTTCTTACTGAATGATGATCTGTGACGGCTTCCCTTTAAAAGAACGTTAACACCCATTACTTCTTTCTCCAACCTCGTCAGAGCAATAGTTGTTTATTAAGACACTTTAAAGGGAAGTAATGCACTGCACCTGTTATAGTGATAATTTGACTATCAAGTAGAGACTGTGTTCAGTATTCAGAGTCAGTATTCCTTTATTGCCATCCAAAGGAATGTATGTGCTGCTTATCTCTGAGGTGTTTATTGCTAACTTATCAAGTAAGTGGGTCCGTTGTAAAAGGCTCTCTTCTGCCTTAACTTCACCGTGATCTTTGTGAGTCCTGCAGGCCTGTTTTACGGCCCCGAGGGCACGTGGAGAATAACTCTCTGGACACCCTCTCAGATAAAAGATGTAAAATGGCTCATTCATTCTTTGAGATAGAAACTGAGACAGTTTATCACAATGGTCTTCATCAATTGTTCCTTAAGTCACAATAGTCCATAAATTGCTGAAACTCACCAAACCTTAATCATTATTAAGGTGGCAGACCCGAACGGTCTCATGAGTCATTTTTGGAGCGGCCATATGGGACTGGAGAAATGATTTATTTTGTTGTTTAGCTGTGAGAACTTGTGCAATAAACTCACTGGTAGACAAGGTAAAAGGAGTAGGTGATTGAAGTAACATTATATGGAGGTAGAGGGGAGTAATAAACAGTGCAGAAAGGTCAAAGAGAAAATTATAAAGAGGAGGGGATAGAAATAATTCAGACCTCCCCTGCGTTAACCTCAATGCCACCAATGACGTCATGACATCCTCTAAAATGTGAGGTCAGACGGAGAGTTTAAAGTCTGAAGGCACTTTAGATGTAAAATATTCATTCTTTAATCTTAAACTTACTCCCTATCTTATTAGGCTTTGGGCCGCTTTTGGAGGAGGAAAGCTGCTCGGTGAGTTTTACAGACACATTAATGTTTGAAATATTCCTAATTTTCTCAAAAGCAACTCCAGGAGCGCTGCTGAAACATTCTACACATTTGAAACACTTCAGAGGGCAGATACGGCCGCGTGTTTGAAGTCTAGAGAGAAAAGATGTGTCTTTGAGGAGTTTAACTATCTAAATACATTCATTTGGAAAATCCCAGCACAGAGATTTCATGAAAAATGCTGCGATAAATCATTAATTAGTCATCATATTTTTAAGCAATGTAGGTGCAACCAATACATCTACACAGTTTACTCACATGTGGTGTTTTACACCTGCAGCCTGTCTGCTTTCTTCCATTTTGGATAATGAAATGTTAATGTTTCCCCCGGAGCTGAACACTCAACCATGTCATGCAAACTCCACAACAGTCAGCTCACACTGTGTGACTGCGTCATTTATGACGCACGGCGAACGCTCACGATTAAGTGCTCACACTGTGCGGTCTGATGTCATGACCTGGGAGCTCACACTTAAGGTTTGAAACATGTCTACAGATCCTTTTAGTGTTGGGGACAGTATGACGTATTTTGGTGGGCGGGGCTTAGCTGGAGGCAAAAACATCCCCTCCCACTCATTAGCCCGTGCTAGTTAGCAGGTTGTCTTGGGCTTGTTTAGGGCAGGAGTTCTCAACCTTTTCAGCCCATGACCCCAAAATAAAGCTGCCAGAGACCGGGGACCCCCCCTGTACCTGAAGGTGGCTGAACACAGCCATGCACATTCAAGACTAGTCAAGGCCATCTATAAGGGGGAATAAGGGGGGGAACTTTCTGGGGTCTAGCCGAACTGGGGCCCATGGAGGTCAACAAACTCATGGTCTATTGTAAAGTTAAGCTTCGATATCCTTACTTTATATTTAACCTGAAAAAATAACCACTCTCATCAATGAAACAAGTCTTTTTTTTTAATCATTTGTGTAGTATATAGCCTTCTGAAAAATGTAAATCTATTTTGTTTAAAAAAATAAATAAATAAAATGGGTTAAAATTAAAAAGAAAAAGGTTAATAACGGCAAAAAAGGGTGGAAAGGTGGTGAAACTGGATCTTAAAAGAAGCAGAAATGGGTTAGAAGTGGGAAAAAATATAGAAGAATGGCAAAAAATAACCGAAAAATAGCCAAAAAGGATTACAGTGGCTAAAATGGGCATAAATGGTGGTAAAAGGGAATTAAAAAGTGGCTGAAAAGGCTTTAAATGGGTGGAAATGGTTGGAAATCTGGTGAAATGGGAAGAAAAATCGATAAACTAGAAAATAGTGATAACTGAGAAAGAAAACATAAGCAGATCTTGTCAGAAATTGGTCAAACTGGCAAAAATGGGCATATCAGATTGTGAAATATGGTTAAAATGGAAAAAATTGGGCATAAAAAGTGGCAAAATGGGGTTAATAGTGGCAATAATGGGTCAACAGAGGTGCCATTAGGCTTATGTGGCAATAATAGCGGCAAACATGCAGAAAAAAGTGGTGGAAAGGGTTTAAAGGGCAAAAATAAGTGTTAAATGGCATAAATGTGTTAAAATTTATGGGACAAAATGATCAAAACTGGCTAAAATTTGGCATAAATGGTGTAAAGTGGCAACAGTGGAATTTGAAAATCTTCTTATTTCTTTTTAGGGAATCTGGAGACCCCTCTTATAGTGTCTCATGACCCCAAAGGGGGTCCCGACCCCAAGGTTGAGAACCACTGGTTTAGGGGAACAAATGACTGTGATATCTGAATATGTGAGGTCACAAACACGTCAGGACTGAGAATATTTCCTTAAAAAGTTAACAGGAGCAGACTGGCCGACCAGTTCGCTCTCACTCACTGGATGGCTGACTGACAGAGCTGACAGAGGAGGACAGGACGGACTTTTACGCCTATCTGATAGAAAAACTAAGAGGACATAGCAGAGATGAATGCACCAACATGGGTGATGACTTATGAATTACCCCTGACGCCAATATTAGCAGGGTTGAAAAGGCCCGTACAAAAAAGATGCTGTTGAGCTTGACATTGGCTGCAGAACGACACACTGCATGCATGTATGAAACATTCCAGTGCACTTTAAATAGTTTATTAAGAACGCCAACTTGTGTTGTAAGGAAAGCATTAAAAACATATGTAAACATAAAACATACAGACCAATGCAGTTCTCCCCCAGGTGTGGGCCTAGGGCCGCTGGTGGGCCCCAGAGGTACTGCTGTGGGTCCGCGAGAGGTCATTTACATAACAACAAATCAGAAATAAAAAAATTAAATGATCAAAAAATACTGGAGTACAAGCTATTAAATTAAACACAACAAGAAGTTTCAACACATGCCCCTTTTGGGATTTTTTTTTGTGTGATGGATACAGTTGGTGTCACGGTTAAACTTGTGTTGGATTTACTGATGACACTGTTAAACTGTTAGAATCCATTAGGGAGGAAACACTGATGCTACTTGGAAACAGTTCATGGGACCACAAAATTCTTTACAGAGATTAAAACTAGACAAGAAAATTCAAGTGACTTTGCCGAGGCCTGGTTAAAACAAACAAATGTCAGGGGCTCAATAATTCCACTTTGTGACCTGAGATAGAAAGTAACGAATTACATTTACTTAAATTACTGTAGATAAATAGTTTATCTGAGTACTTGTACTTTGAGTACATTTTGAAATCTGTAATTTCACTTTTCCCGAAGTTTTAAGCAGAGTAACAGTACCTTTACTGTTACTCTTGTACTTTTTTTACTTCTGTTTGTGACCCCACAAAAATCTTGCCAAGTAATGTTAATGTATCAGACAGCAAAGCACTTACACTGAAATTCACTATTTATGAAACAAACATATGATAAATAAATGGGACATGTTTGACGCCCTTGTTGTAGTTGTACAAGGGCTTTTTGGTGGGCACTAGAAGATTTCCAGGTGTCAAACTGGGCCACAGCAGACTGAAGGCTTGGAAAGCATGGACTATGGCTGGACCAGGACCTGAGTCAAGCATCCTACCTCTACTGATCTTTGATTGATGAGTCTTTCCAATCAAACCAGCCCTCAACAAGCTTTTTTTTTACCAGTGTACTATTGTTTTCTCTGAATGAATGAGAAAGACATTGTAAAGGAGAAAAGCTGTTAAAAAAGTTACTCCCTCAATCCAGTCAGTGTCAGCAAATTTTTATTCTTTGTTTAACTTAACATGCTAAGTGTAGCCAACTCTTTAGATAAAAAAAATCAATACACAAAAAGTGCATCTTACGTTAGATTTTACATCAGTTCTTAATTTTTTTCATCTCTGCCTTACAGGTTGAATAATGGAGTTTTAAAGCCTTTGAGATATGCCATGAAAATCAGTATAAATTTAGACACTTTATTAAAATATTAAAGTATTCATGCATTTATGAACACATTATAAAAATGCACGCTGATGGATCCTGGTGGATCTAGTGAACTCTGGTCCTCTTCTTTACAGTAGAGTTTCTCTCACTCCAGCCAGAGCCGTCATCCTGAAGAGGGCTCTTCCTCTTCGTCACTGTTCCTGAGCAGCTTTTTAGGCGGCTGCAGGCCTTTGACTTGGGAGGAGCATCACTGGCCATGCAGAACCTCTTTCTGCCACCATCATCCTCATCCTCCAGCCTTCTCCTTAGTCCAGTCCTGGTGCAAATGAGGGCCTGGCTGCTTTGGGGGGCAGCTACACTGGCATACTGGTCTGGAGCATTGGCAGGATGGTCTGTCGAAGCAGCTGTAGCCTGGCTACCGCTTGACTTGGACAAACCTGTGACACTTTTCCTGTAATTTGATAATAAAATAGTTACCTGTTGAAAAAAAAATGCAACAAAACAAGCTTTACTCTGCAAACGTATTGATGATAATATAACTAGTATAGGTAGTCCTACCAGTGCACGTTTTCGTATCTTTGGCAGATGAGAAGAGTTGACTGTGTCGTCATCTGCCCCCCCCCCCCGACTTTCCAATGCTCTGTGTGGAAATGCAGGAAAGAAGGCTGATACGCTGCAGCTGATCACTGTGACTGGCTGCAGGGGGATCGTGAGGGCTCTGTTGTGCAGAATGAGCCTCTGTAGAGGAAGACCAACCAGCGTTTCTAGAGTCCGAGGGGCTCCGGCACACAGCCATGGTCTCTAGATAGACTGAAGACTGTGTCTAATCACTTGTATGTGAGTAAGATGAATTATTTTGATAACAAAATCAAACATTAGTTGTTTTGTCTCAGCTAATTTTACTGGTAGATCCAGAGTTCCCTGTTAACACTGAAGGGGATCTTTAGTTGAAAAACTCCTCATTCTTTAAAATCAGAGTCTGACTTACTATGAGCTGGAACTGGCCATGCTGGCCAAGCTGCTCATGATGATGAAGGGATGCCCCAGCACCTGACAGGGCGTCAGCCTTTTGGATGTGTCAAACTGAAGCAGCCCTTTGAGAAAATCCACAAACATTTGTCTATGGTCTCTGCACTGGATCTGAAACATGGAGGAAAAACAACCAGAAATGTCAGGAATAAAGTGAAATAAAAGTTTACAAATGATTAAAGTTTGACTTAAACTAAAGGTCATTTTAATTTGATGAGTAAAACCAAAACAGAAATAGCTGCCAAATTAACTCTGAAAAACAGCAGCTTTCAATAACCCATTGACAGAATGAGTCATGGGTTGACTTGGAGTAGTGATGAGGTAAAATGCAAAATACTGAACTTTATAAACTTCTGAGGGAGATAACCTTGCAAAGCAGATGGATACGCTCGTTTCCTTGTTTCTCACTGGTGAATCCATCTTGCAAAGATCCTGTCTGAACAGTTGGGGCATGGTTGGAAAGTGACAGGACCAATCAGCGATGAGAGGCAGTACTTTCGGGCGCAGCAGAGTCGTGACGAAAACAAGCAGAAACAAGAGACCGGTGTAATATGGCTGAAGACATGGATGAAGACGTGGATGCTGCTAAAGCGCCACTTGTATCAGAACTAGATGACATTTAATCATTAAAAGAAGAACACAGAACAGCAGTGAGTTGTTTTCTTTTCAAAAACAAGTCGTGTACTGACATGTCTACAGTCGCCATGGTTCGCGTTATTCCTCGGTAGCTGTGTACGCGCACCTCAGTAGCGGCTACGTCACGTGTTTTGTTGCTCTGATTGGCCCGTAAAGATGTGACAGACAGAACGTTCATCCAATCACACTCGTTTTTTTTCTTTTTTTTTTTTTAAATACTCTGCCTTTTCCCAAACGCTTAGTATTGAAGGTTTTCCAGATGGATGTGGGGAACAAATCCATCTTGCGTGTCAGGTTAAGAGGGAGAGGGGCTTTCAATTAACAATGTCAAGTGAAGGCCTGCAAAGTCTAACGGCAGTCTGTAAAGTTACGTGACCTCCTTGCTGCAGTAATAGGAAGGACAAATTCCCTGTGGATAGAGAGCTGAACGTAATTCTCTGAACTAAACCAGCTGATGAACCAGTACTTTGAGGAGTGCTGTGATGCTCTTTGATATAGAAAACAGTGAGTAACATTAGATCAGTTTCTATGCTGATTATCAGTTGTCATCAAATTGCCTTGGAGCTGAATGACAGCATCTACTGCTAGCCAACTGCTGCTAATATTACTACTACCTCCCTTTATTTAGGCATAAATTCTAGATTTAGTCTTAGTCTTTAAAAGAAAATGATTATTAGATGTTATCACCTTTAAGTAATTTTTACCCATGTCACTTAAAAACAGTTTTAGCTAACAAAAACACACATACCAGACAGGCTTTAGTTGATAAAATATCATCGTCATTTCATTTTCAGGACACATCCAGTATGGGAGCATATCCTGGCTCTGCACTTCGCTGCATCAACCTTGGTTCTGTACTGAACTGGCCTCCGTCCTTTCACGCATCCTCTCAGCTGCCCCAACCATGACGCATACAGTCGCATACAGTTCCATCCCTGCTCTCCTGACCACATCAGCATTAGGACCATGGTTGTGCCAACGACAGTCAAAGATGCTCTCACCATTCATAGAAGGTAGCATACAAGGCACTCCACAGTTTCCTACAAAGTTCCCTACGTTACTTTCCATGGCTGCTTTGGAAGGCTGGCTGTGGAGGAAGCGTCTCCTGCAGCAGCTGATATTTCTGTCTGCATGTCAGTTGCAACAGCAGCTATAGTTAACAGAGTTTTTTCAGCTGATTTTATTGCGACAGACTGATAATAAAGTGGAGAAATATCACAGATTGTCAAAGTTCAGTGGCCCAGCACTAATGTTTTAGTCTTGTCTCATCACTTAAACAAAAGTAGATGTACATTTTGTCAGTTTTGTACATCAAAGATCCATGTTTAGCTTATAATTGTCTCATTTTTGTCATGGATAAAAAGTCATTGATGAACATTTTTTGTTCCATTTTTTGTTCCTAAAACTAATGATCCATCACTACTGTTTCCACTACATCTGGTTTTATACTTCTACTGTTCAGCCATTCAGTTATTTTAGTGCTACTTGCTGGGTTGATTGTGTTCTCACTGCAAATACACTATATTGCCAAAAGTATTCACTCACCCATTCAAATAATTGAAATCAGGTGTTCCAATCACTTCCATGGCCACAGGTGTATAAAATCAAGCACCTAGGCATGCAGACTGTTTCTACAAACATTTGTGAAAGAATGGCTCGCTCTCAGGAGCTCAGTGAATTCCAGCGTGGTACTGTGATAGGATGCCACCTGTGCAACAAGTCCAGAGGTGAAATTTCCTCGCTCCTAAATATTCCCCAGTCAACTGTCAGTGGTATTATAACAAAGTGGAAGTGATTGAGAATGACAGCAACTCAGCCACCAAGTGGTAGGCCACACAAAATGATGGCGCAGGGTCAGCGGATGCTGAGGTGCATAGTGTGCAGAGGTCACCAACTTTCTAAAGAGTCAATGGCTACAGACCTCCAAACTTCATGTGGTCTTCAGATTAACTCAAGAACAGTGCGTAGAGAGCTTTATGGAATGGGTTTCCATGGCCGAGCAGCTGCATCCAAGCCATACATCACCAAGTGCAGTGGAGCAGTGGAGACGCGTTCTCTGGAGTGACGAATCACGCTCCTCCATCTGGCAATCTGATAGATGAGTCTGGGTTTGGTGGTTGCCAGGAGAACGGTACTTGTCTGATTGCATTGTGCCAAGTGTAAAGTTTGGTGGAGGGGGGATTATGGTGTGGGCTTGTTTTTCAGGAGCTGGGCTTGGCCCTTTAGTTCCAGTGAAAGGAACTCTGAATGCTTCAGCATACCAAGAGATTTTGGACAATTCCATGCTCCCAACTTTGTGGGAACAGTTTGGGGATGGCCCCTTCCTGTTCCAACATGACTGTGCACCAGTGCACAAAGCAAGGTCCATGAAGACATGGATGAGAGAGTTTGGTGTGGATGAACTTGACTGGCCTGCACAGGCCTTCTCGTCCAACATCAGTGTGTGACCTCACAAATGCGCTCTGGAATAATGGTCAAAAATTCCCATAAACACACTCCTAAACCTTATGGAAAGCCTTCCCAGTGGAGTTGAAGCTGTTATAGCTGGGAAGGCTGGACCGACGTTATATTAAACCCTATGGATTAAGAATGGAATGTCACTTCAGTTCATATGTGAGTCAATGCAGGTGAGTGAATACTTTTGGCAATATAGTGTATGTTGTTTGAGGGTTTTAAGTAAGCCTAGACCACCTCTTTTAGGTGATGTCAACGGACTTGCTTTGCTCTGCATTAGAGAGTGATCACAGTGTTCACAAATGAACTCCTCTTAGACAGAGAATGCCTCATGTTAGAGCCATGTATTTACTCGTCAGCAATCACTTCACACCAGTTTGCCTACAACTGTTTTAATGTGCTACAACTACTCTGTGATAAATACAGCAGTGTGGCTGACTTGTCTGGGATTGTGTTGAACACAAGCAAAATTAGCTATAATTACAGTAATTTATGGGGGGCTAGCACACAAAGAAGGGAAGAAACCTTCTAGTTCTGCAGAATGAAAATAGTACAAATGAGTCCCTTTTTCTCTGAGTCAGTGATCACACTACCTTAATACAGGCACTCTTTTAATTATAATAATAGCCATTTTAATGGGCCGTATCTAAGTGAAATCCTCTTTCATGACTGGAAACTAGACTGAACCAGAATGGACAGAATAGGAACAGTGGCGGTAAATGACAAAACAGAGGATTAATTAAGCAATATGATGTGCAAAAATATTGTTTAAATGCAAAGTAGGGGAATATTTTACTGCTAGGAGGTCATGCATTAGAGGAGCGCGTTGGGACTGTTATTCATGGACCCAGTGGGACCTAATGCAAATCTCGAGGACATTTGGGACGTCCTCTGGATATTCTGGCGGTCTGGAACACACGCATAGCAGGATTTTCTGGTCATGGTCAGCAATCTCATGGGAGCAGCACATGAAAAGGAGTAAGAAGATGGTTTTACACATAGTTCTGGTTTACAGAATGGTTTATTTTAATTCAAAAGGGCAGATTACAGATTAACCAGGGGCGCCTATCTCTGAAAACATGCTTCTTTTTGCAATTACTGCTTGCTTCTTTTGCATCATGACTCTCATTGTATCTACAAGGAACAGTGCAAAGTTATCCTCATGAGGATACATTCTGATTCTAGGAGAGGCAGTGGGACAACGGATCTGCAGGAGGGGGGTATCCCAGAAAGCCAGGTGACAGTGGGGTTGGCTGAAAGTATGGTAGATGACACGGGTTGTGCTTGTGTGGATGGTAACTGTATGTTGAAGGGGAGCAGGGAGGATAATTTGTGAACGGGAGGGGCTGAATCTTTCAGGAATGCATGCCTCTTATATGTATTATCATAGTTATAATATCCATTATAGAAAAGCCAGAGGCTAAGAGATAAGTAAATGTCTTGAATTCACTATATTTTATTTGGTGGGAAGGGTCTTATTAACATTTTTTATTCTTTTATATGTTGAGATTATTTCATCTTTATTAGTCAGGAGGTATGGAGATGAGAGTGGGTGTTAAAATATGGTGCCTACAAAATGTATTCATCCCCTTGAATATTAATTCTATAAATCATCCATCATCAATATAATTTGACTTTTTTCACAAAAAAAACTTACAAAAAAACCCTCCCCTTTAATCTCAAAGTGAAAACAGATTTCTGCAAAGTAATGTCAGTTAAATACAAATATGTAAGGCTAGATGAGTAACTGCATGATTATTCACCCCTTTCAAAGTGACTGACCTAATTCAACAGAGATCCGGCCAATTGGTGCTAGCAGTCTCACAGTTAGTAAAATGAGGATCTCCTGAGTGCAGTCACAAACTGAGTGAGTGTGCAAGGAGGAGACTAGTGAGTGAGGCCACCAAGACATCTATGACTACTCTGAGGGAGATGGGAGAGACTCTGCAGACAATGACTGTTGGCCGAGTTCTTCATCAGTCAAAGCTTTATGGGAGAGTGGCAAAGAGAAAGACACTGTTGGAGAAAACTCATTAAATCTGGACTAGAGTTCACAAAAAGACATGTGGGAGACTCCGTGGTCAAGAGGAAGAAAGTTCAAACACTGCACATCACCACAAACACATCATCCCACTGTGAAGCACAGTGGTGGCAGCATCATGCTGTGGGGATGCTTCTCAGCAGCCAGCCCTGGAAGGCTTGTAAAGGTAGAGGGTAAAATGAGTGAAGGAAATACCGGAAAATTCTGGAGGACAATCTTATTTAGTCTTTGACTTAAAGATTTACTTTCCAACAAGACAGTGACCTAGCATACAGCAACTACACAGAAATAGTTTAAAGACAACAAGGTGAATGTTCTGGAGTGGCTGAGTCAAAGCCAAGACCTTAATCCGATAGAGAATTTGTAGATGGACTTGAAAAGGGCTGTTCACACCTGATCTCCATGCAACCTGACAGAGCTTGAGCAGTTTTGCTAAGACTCAAATAAAATTGCAGTGTCCAGGTGTGCAAGCTTGAGTGAGACCTCTCCACACAGACTCATTATATATTTTGATTTATTTAACATAGCTTTGTAGAAATCTGTTTTCACATTGACTATAAAAGGCTTTTTTTGTACAATTTTTATGTAAAAAAAAGGCCAAATTTTATTGACCATTATTGGTGCATAAAATCAATAAAGGGGTAAAACATCCACGGGGAGAATACTCTTGATTGGCACTGTACATTGAGTAGCATCAGGGAGTCAAACCAACCTCTAGCATGACAAGGACTGCAGTCTACTCCATCACTCCATTTTACTGGTCTTAGTAGAGCATGAAGCAGATGTGCTGAACAGGATGTTTGAATTCTGTTTGCAAGGCCCTGTCTTTAGATTGACTCTAGATAATGATTGTTTCACAAAGAAATGCAGATTGGAGATTATTTCAATAGTTTAAGACATCAGAATAGTTCATTTCATCTCTCAACAACTGGGACCTTAATGTTAAGATCTGTTCCTTTGGCATCAGCTGTGTTTTGTCCAGCTAACTTTAAGGTGACTGGTGTGAGGGCACTGCACGCTGTAGTGCCTCGTTACACAAAGAGCAGCACGCACGCAACCTCAGGGTGGCTTCTGGCTCACCAGAGGAAACACCAGAGGGGAAAGAGCAAAGGCTCAAGGAAAAGTGTTTTCCAGAGGAGTTCAGACTTGGAACAGCAACTTCAGGTTTTTAAAAAGAGGGACAGATATTGTGGCCTTGGGCAAATATTGTGTCAGACAGATGGCAAAAGCTGTGGTTATGAGATGAGTGGTGGATGGTGGCTTTTTCAGACTACGCCCCAGTCAGACCATCCCACACAAACAAAATAAAAAATACCACAGAACTGACAGGAAATGCCTTTGTCTGATTATAAAAAGAAGGAAAAAGAAAACATTTTTGTTGAAAAAAGATTTGGTTGTGGGAAAATATTAATTTATAAAAATGAAATGTGAATCTTAACAACCTTTAGGCAGACATGAGCACAGCTGCTCTTTAATTGAACTTTGTTAAATATTGATAAAAACGTTAAATCTAATAGCAGTTAATTAGCTCTGTGAGTGACAACATTAACAGGTCTCAATGAGAAACAACAAAAACATCAGCTTTTTTTTGTCATGTTCTGTTTTGATTTAGCTTAAGTTGACATGCATCTCTACTGATAATCAAATCTATAAAACTATCAACTCTTTAGATACAGCTGTTTCACTCTGTTAACTCTGTGTAGTAGCTTTATGCAGTAAAAGCAGCCAGCAGTGATGGGTATTTAGGCTCAGTTTTGGGCCCTTACAAGTTAAGGAGGCAATAATGTTCTTCCTCCTGTTTTCTATAATCTATCTTACCATAAGAGCAGAATTTGGATCCTTCTTCTTAGTCTAAAACTGTTTAAAATGAAGATATTGGTATCAGAGAGTACAAGAGTTCATGCACTGATCCGATACCGTTCAGTTCAACTTTTCATTTTGCTTTCATTTTGAACTCCTGTGACTATTCGGGACTTTAACGATTAAATCCACACTAGTAAACCTGATATGGAATGTATTTTTATCCATTTTAATCCAAATGTGATCATTTATTACCAGTAGCTTGAATGCTAACCATCATAGTGTTTACCTTTTGTGAGAGTCTGTCAGCCAATGGCAGGCTGTTCCTTAATTAGTATAGTGCAAAATGGATATAGAGAGCCTGTGATGCAGCCCCCTAACCTTGCAAAGCAGATGGATTCGCCCATTTCCTTGTTTTTCACTGGCGAATCCGTCTTGTTAAGCTCCCATCTGAACCGTTTGGGCCCGGTTAGAAAGTGACAGGGCCAATCAGCGACGAGGAGCAGTACTTTCAGGCGCAGCAGAGCCGTGACGTAAACAAGCAGCAGCAAGAACTGGTGCAGTTATGGAGGAAGAGATTTTCTTTACAGAACCTGTGCCTCTGAAAGTGGCTGCAAAGTTTGGTGTCTCTTAACTGTTTTCAATTTTTGCTGTATTTTTTCATATTTTTGTCGTGTTTTGTCGGCTGCTGATGGAGGTTTCTGCTGGGAGAAGAGTTTATTCAAGAGGAGAGCTTTTTTAAGAAACAACGGTGGTGGACGGCTCCTATCCCTGCGCTGCAGGACAGAAAGATTTAGAAAATCTTTCATACCATCAGCTATTAGACTTTATAATTCTACAGTAAACAGAGAGAATCCCAGATGATTGAATTTCCCTTCGGGGATAAATAAAATTCTTGTATTATTGTATTAGCGTGGATGCTGCTAAAGCCCCAGTTTTATCAGAACTTGACGACATTTCTTCGTTAAAAGAAGAACAAAGAACAGCAGTGAGTTGTTTTCTTTTCAAAAATGACAAAAGTCGAGTACTTACATGTCTATAGTCGCCGTGTTTCACGTTATTCCCTGTAGCTGCGAATGCACACCTCGATAGCAGCTACGTCACGTGTTTTGTTGCTCTGATTGGCCCGTAGAGATGTGATAGAACGTTCATCCAATCACACTCCGAGTTTTTTTCTAAGCCTCTGCCTTCTCGCAAACGTTTCCTATTGAAGCTTTCCCAGATGTGTGAAACACATCCATCTGGCGTGTCAGGTTAGCATCCCCCTGTATTATTGTTATTTTAATATTTAGCAATAAAACTCCATAATCAGCTCCACCTTTCCTTTCACCTTGGCAACATAATGAAGCTTAAATTAATTAATAAAGCTTCATAAAGTGTCTCAATTTTTAAAACCTTAACGTCCACTCGACTGATCAGTGCATGGGTGTGATCGTAGTCTAGAACTGTTCTGGCCTCAGAACCCCCCAGTCTGTCTTATGACTGATCACGTCCCAAGTTTCTCAAAAATGTTAAACGATGCATATTAGTTAATTGAATATGTTGCAGTTGGGAACATGATTAGACCAAAACACTGAATATCAAAAAGAAAAGGGACAAAACTGTTCAATATTATAGCCTCTTATTATGTGTCCATTGTTGCCAATTTTCTAGAGAACATGTAAAATTACTTCATTATCATGGGACAAAAAAGTCATTAATCCCAACAACAGGAGATAAATTAGTTTAAATTTACCCAATTTCATAGTGAAACAGGGTAAAATAAAATGTGTTGATGCACGTTCAATAAGGACTTCAGGGCTTTTGCCACCATTTTTTTTTCAGACACCTTGTCGTGACCCACTGGAAACTGCTCTGCGACCCACTTTTGGGTCCCAACCCAGTTGAGAACCACTGGTCTAAAATGTCTTCACTTGGTCGACTACAAGCTTAGATTTTTCTTACTTAGAGACACTATTTTTATTTTGTAACTGAAGATAAATCATCATGCATACAAATGCCTTTACTTTAATAGACTAGAGAGAGTGTCCTCTTGCCTGGCGCCCTGCTAACCTTTCTTGGCTGTCAGATTGTGCCCTGGATGCCCTGCAGTGATATGGAATTGAATTGTGCTGCAGGGATTTGGCGAAGGGAGATTGCTCTGTGAGTCTGGAGCCACAGTCAGGCTGCTTGATACTGTTATACCTCCATTTTGCCGTCTCAGAACTGCTCAGGGTTGTTGACTGTTTTCTGTGTTTGGGCAGTGGATTCAGTCGAAATGTGAGATTGGATGGACAGGAAGAGGCACAATATGAAGCCTTGATTTCAACAGGAAATTACACAGTACAGAGCTGTTGTTGGTGTCTTGAAAAAGCCACATATTCGGAGATGAGAAAAAGCAATAAATTAATATGAAAGGTGTCTGCTGGTGTGATTAGAGGGTGTGTGTCTGTGTGTATGGAGGGGATATGTGTTTTAATTTACCAAGACTAATGGAATTCTTAAGGGTCAGGAGGCAAGCAAGGAAGAGACGAGCATCACCTCTCACTTCTGGGAGATAACTGCCTTTGCACCAAGGCTTCATTTACAAAAACATAATTGACTTGTAGTGAATGTGAATTAGGTCCTCTGCCTTCATTTAAACATCTTTAATGTTTGTAGTATCTTTCACCATCTTTGCTGAAGGCTTCCTAGAAGTCAGGATGACTGATTTGTTGTCAAATGACACTGTTTTTGAGGTCTTTGCCGATGCAGTTCAGAGACATGATGTGTTTTAAAATTGTTAAAAGATATGAAAAATGGCAATTTCCACCTCCTGCCTTATTATAAACCTTTCTGATATATCTATTCAACCTGCAAGTTCATGGTTGGAGGTCACCGTGGGAGTAGGGAGAAATACAATCTACAAAACTGAATCACCAGTTTCCTAACTCAGTTTTAATGGATGTCTGTACAGTTCCCAACATGCCTGTTTTTAAGCTTGTGATTGCTTCATTTGAAAAGTGTCTCATATTCAGCCTTCTCCTTCAGAACTCCGATGACAGTGAAAGGGTTGGCCTCCTGAAGATCTCCTCAAACTTAACAGCGAGTTAAAGCAGTTTTCAAATAAAGAAATCCAAACCTGACACAAGGACAGCTCTGCTTCAGGAGTTCAGAGCGCTGGGGTCCAAAGACAATTACCACACACATATCAACACAACACAATTAACAGCCAGCTGCAGGGAAAAATGACCAGAGTGTCCTTTTTACCACACGCTTGACTCGCTCAGTCAGCCTGGAAAAAACACAACACATATTACTCCTGAGATCAGTTAATGCACCATGTGTTGGGAGGTGATATCTGCTCTAATCCACTCAGGTATTAGATATATTGACACACAGACCTGAGATCTGCAGCAATATAACACCTCTTCCCCAAGACTGTGTTTGACTGTGACTTCAACTCAGTCTAAATAAACAAGAGCATCGATGTGGATTCTTCTTCCAAGACCATGCTTTCCAAGGATTATTATGAAAGCAGATGCAGAAAACATGTAATTAGTGACTCAGTCCTCTGTATTTTTCTAATCATTGAAAATACAAACTAGGGATAGGAATTTACAGTGCTTCAGTGCTCGAGCTCTCATATTACCTTTACCTCTCTCATTAATGTGAGAGCAAGGACACGGCGACCCCAGCACTCACTAGATGTTATGAATGTTTTTTTGTGTGTGATGTTGGACATGGACCCATCAGTGGCCCACTGTGTTTTCTTTGTTGTGCTGCTCATCAGCTATGGCAGTGGTTCCCGACATTTATTTCCTGAGGGCCCCCATCCCCCCAACTCACATCTAACCCACAATTTCCATACAGGACGACTGCAGCGCTTCAGTACGTGCCGCGGGTTTGCTCCGACCGAAGGCAAGCGAGCTTGCCCACTGGAAGCGAGTCTCCAGCGCTGCGCCGCAGTGCACAGCCCTGATCAGCGGGCAGAGATCATGAAGAACTGTGAGTTCACGTAGGAATAGCATGTCAACAGCGGACCGTTTAACCTTTTGGGGTTAATTTATCATCCTTTCTGGTATAGGTCCATGATATTATTGCTTCTGCCATTGGGTGAGTACATTAGGAAGTTAAAAGGTTAATGTTTGCTTAAAGAATCTGTGGTTTTATGTAAAATTGTTTAACTAAATGTCCTCAAAAGTAAACTTTTCCTCGTCAATGAAGCTCTGTGATCCACTGACCTCTCTGTGACCCTTTGTTCTCGCTGCAGGACTGTAATGTTGATATAGTAATGATTTTGCCGACCAACTCCCGGTCAGTGTTGTAGTTTGAAAGCGTATCTCGAACGAAACGTGAGTGGGGCTCCAGGATGCCGATCCACTGATGCCGGACTGGAGTGCCGGCTGTAGAAATACTCTGATAGACTAGAGAGGGAGCGATGTGCTCCGCAGTACGATTCGCCAGTGGATCGCAGCTGTATGTGGAAATTGGAGGTGATAAAAGCTAAGGGCCCAGTTGGTAAAAGTACAAACCATTTTTAATGGTTTTCATTAACAGAATCCAAACATAACAGGTCTGCAGACATTGTTATTGAAAAAAAGATTTATGTATAAACTATTTATTATTATGATGGTGTATTCGGGCCACTCTAGAAAAAAATACTAAAGAGGACCTGTTAATATACAAGAAAAACCTTTAAGTTCTCAAGTTTAAAAAGTCATTAATTTCACAGAAAAAAAATAGACATTTTAACTTTAAAAGTTGTGAATGTACATCAAGCAAAACTTTGAATTTTGAGATAAAAGGTTTAAAATCCAACCACTGTTTTCAGTGTGGTTTGTTGTAAATTTTGGATAAGAAAAACTTAAAAACTTAAATTTCTAATATCAAAATGTACTGACTTTTTGAACTCTGATATTTTAGTCTTTTTCTGTAAAGTTACAACTGTTTAAACTGTAACTTTGAATTTGTTTAGTTGTAAGCAGACTTTATGATCTCAAACATTTCTACTTTTTTGCCCAAAAATGAATGGCTCCCCTAAATTCTTCATCTTGTAGGTTGGCTGTAATACACTGCCGTACAATCTGTTGATCATGCTAAAGGAAAGCAGACAGGATCCCCCCCCCCCCCCCCGTTTCAAATCTTTGGCACCCCCCAGGGGTACCTGAACCCCAGATTGGGAACCACTACGTTATGGGTTGTGCTATCTATTCATAATTTCAGCCATAGACTTTACTGAACATATATTCCAACTAAGGGCGCATTCACACCAGAGCTGTTTGGTCTGCTTTAAACAAGCTCTGGTCTGTTTTCCCGGTTCGTCTGGAGTGGTGTGAAAGCTCACATGAACTTTGGTGCAGACCAAACAAGTGGACTCTGGTCCACTTGAAAACAGGGGGTCTTGGTCCGCTTCCAACTGGTGCGGTTCATTTGAGTTGTGAAAGCAAAGCAGACCAACTTGTGAACCAAAGACAGGAAGTGGCATAATGATATACAGATTCATATGTGATTTAATACATTCAAATACATGTCAGTACCTCGCTTGGCGTCTGTGTAGCCATGGCAACACATCGTAGTCCATGCTTATTTATTCGTCTCGTGTTAAGAACGACATGTTGGACAGCTCTCCATCTCGCTGGCTGCTCCTTATGCCCCAATGCAAGAGCAGAAACCCCAAGACAGCGTAAATTCTGTGTTTTTTTCATTGTTTATGTGGAAAAAAGACGGTGAAAGGAGCTGGATTTCCCCGTTTCGTCTTCTTCTACGCCGGCTTTTCTTCTTGGTCACCGTTTGTGACGACAGCGCCCTATTGGGCAGATTTTGCAAGTGTTCAGATGGTTTGGTCCGTTTGACAAAGAGCAGTATGAATGCAAGGAAAATGCGAAGGAAAATGCAAAATTGTTGCAATTTCTGTTCCAAAAAGGACCAAGTCCCCCGGACTATCAGGTGTGAAAACAACCTTAAAGTGGAGTTTAAGTAGCCTGACATGGCAGATAGACTGTTTCATAAATCCATAATATGGGATTTATTTCAAATTCATCTGGGAAACCTCCCATACAAAGAGTTAGACAGGGGCAGGAATTTTAAAAAAATTCTCAAAAGTGATTGGACAAAGTTCTGTTTAGCAAATTTGTTATGGGCTAATCAGAGTGGAGAAAAAAAAACAGGTTGCTGTGTATTCACAGCTCCGGTAAGCTCAGCAGTAAGGTGCTGCCTAGTTTATCAACAGTGTAGTTTGTTGTTAGATAAAACTCATGCCAAGGCCAGTTGACAGAAGTGCAAAAACATCTCCTTCACCAAGAGAAGCTTTCATTCTGGTTCTTGGCTCCTGTTTCGATAAAGAAATGCTGCCCAGTTCTGATAAAAACTGTCACTGAAGCTACATCTGAACTAAAAGCTAAACTAAGACCCAATCTGTAACTATCACAAACTCAGGCAGGTCAGAGAAGAGCAGAAACGTCTTTTCTGCCATGAAAAGCTCTCTGTGCATTTCTTTGGACAATTCTTTCTTGCTCTGGTTTTAAAAAATGAATAGATAAATCTGCCTCTAGTGCTACATCCAAGCTAATCGCTCCACAAGCAGCTATTGTGTATACTGGCTCATATTACAACTAAATCCCGCCTTTAACTATTGCAAACTCATGCTGAAGGAGGTTGTGAGTAGAGTGACTTTTCTGCCATGAAAAGGTTTCATTGTGCCTCTTTGCTTTTTTAAGATAAATAAAAGTGCTCCAGTTCGGATTCAAGTTAATTGCTAAACAGGCAGCAGCCCTTATTACCAGCTCCACGCACAGCTAAACCCTACCCTAATAACCCTCATAACCTAAGGATCAATCTGTGCACACCTGTTGCAGCAGGTAATAATGCAAAAATTCCAGACCTGAATGTAATAATGAGGAAAACTATCAACGCGGGGTAATGTACGAACAAGGTGGTCCAACCCTCATTAAACCATAGCTGTTAACAGTACAGCAGCAAAGCACTAGTGTTTTCACATTTCCAAATAAAAGTACCTATTTGTAAAACAAAA
Organism: Cheilinus undulatus; assembly: GCF_018320785.1. Classification (NCBI taxonomy): domain Eukaryota; kingdom Metazoa; phylum Chordata; class Actinopteri; order Labriformes; family Labridae; genus Cheilinus; species Cheilinus undulatus. Next base: position 4,675,431 of record NC_054879.1, on the reverse strand, counting down.
ATAAAGTGAAATTCAAAGATCTTTTTGCAACTCAGGGACAAAGTAGTTAACAGTAACAAAAGCCTCTATAGAGATCTGTCCATGAGCGTCTAGTCACAGCCACTTTATTGACACGTTGCAAAACAGCCATCTTTCCTAATCTTTTCATGACTACTCTAAGCCCTGATGGTGGCTTTTACTCTAACTTGGCAGACACCATCAATTAACACAAGCTGTCTCTTTCCACTAAACATAATGGGAGCATCTCCAGTCACCAGTTTTGTCATTAGTGGGCTCATCTTGTCCACTCTAGTATAATCAGTGCGCTAACAAGGCTTAATGTCCTGCATGAGACAGACTGGTTTATCTGTAATATGCCTCTTGAGTAATAAGTCTCACTTATTATTTTCTTGGCAAGAATTTTCAGTTAGGCGCACCCAAAAAGGCCGGTAACTCATGTAAATGTACAACATTTTTCACAAATAAAAATCTGAAAAGTGTGGTGTGCAGAAGTATTCATCCCCCTGGAGTCTCATACCCATAAATAAAATCTAGTGCAACCGATTGCCTTAAGAAGTCACCTAATTAGTAAATAGAGTCCACCTGTGTGTAATCTAATCTCAGTATAAATATATCTCTGGGAAAGTATTAATTCAAAATTACTGCAAAAAGTACAGCCTCCTTTGGCTGCAATTACAGCTGCAGGTCTATTGGTGTATGTCTTTACCAACTTTGCACATCTAGGGACTGACATTTTTTCCCATTCCTCTTTGCAAAATAGCTCAAGCTCAGTCAGATTTGATGGAGAGCATCTCTGAACAGCAATTTTCAAGTCTGGCCACAGATTCTCACTGGGATTTAGGTCTGGACTTTGACTGGGCCATTCTAACACATGAATATGCTTCAATATAAACCATCTGTTGTAGCTCTGGCCGTATGTTTAGGGTCGTCGTCCTGCTGGAAGGTCAACCTCTGCCCCGTCTCAAGTCTTCTGCTGATCCTAGCAGGTTTCCCTCCAAGATTGCCCTGTATTTGCCTCCATCCATCTGGCAATCAATTCTGACCAGCTTCCCTGTCCCAGATGAATAAAAGCATTCCCACAGCATGATGCTGCCACCCCCATGTTTCACAGTGGGGATGGAGTGTTCAGGGTGATGTGCAGTGTTAGTTTTCCACCACAGAAGGCGTCTTGCGTTTAGGCAAAAAGTTCAATCATGGTCTCATCTGACCAAAGCACCTTCTTCCACATGTTTGGTGTGTCCTCCACATGGCTTTTGGCAAACCGCAAACAAGACTCCTTATGGCTTCTTTTCAACAATGGCTTTCTTCTTGCTGCTCTTCCATAAAGACCAGATCCTGTGGACAGGTTCTCCCACCTGAGCTGTGGATCTCTGCAGCTCCTCCAGAGTTCCCATGAGCCTCTGTGTTGCTTCTCTGATCAACGCCCTCCTTGCCTAGCCTGTAAGTTTAGGTGGACGGCCATTTCTCGGTAGGTTTGTAGTTGTGCTATGCTCTCTCCATTTTCAGATCACGGATTGAACAGTGCTCCGTAAGATGTTCAAAGTTTGGGATACTTATATATAACCTAACCCTGCTTTAAACTTCTCCTACTCTATCCATGACTTGTCTGTGTTCCTTGGTCTTCATAGTGCTGTTTGTTCACTGATGTTCTCTAACAGACGCCTGAGGCCTTCACAGAACAGCTGTATTTATACTGAGGTTAGATTACACACAGGTGGACTCTATTCACTAATTAGGACTTCTGAAGGCAGTTGATTGTACTGGATTTTATTCATGGGTATCAGACTGTAGGGGGATGAACACTTTTCAGATTTTCATTTGTAAAAAATGTTTGAAAGCCATGTATAATTTTCCTTCCACTTCACAATAATGTGCCACTTTGTGTTCGTCTCTCATGCAAAATCCCAATAAAATATGTTTATGTTTGTGGTTGTAATATGAGGAAATGTGGAAACGTTCAAGGGATATGAATACTTTTGCAAGCCACTGTAAATGAACTACTGTAAATTTGAACATGTGATCAGCAATCAGTTATAAAATGTTTGTCAATGTATAACGTCCACAACGTGTTCTCTAGTACTCATAACACTCCATAATGGTTACCACACTTTATTTAAATGACCAGGATTAATTTTATTTAGTAAGAAGGCATCTCAGACTAATTTACTACCTGTCATTAAAAATGAAAGCAGAATTGATACTTGGATGATAGTAACAGTTATTTAAAAAATAATTAACATGTACAGATTGCCTTCTCTATATGGTTTTAATGATTTGTGGGGATGTGCATGAGATAAGGGACCGCGTATGGCAGATTTGCATGACATATTGCAGATGTTCAATAGATAATTAAGTCATTAAATCTATTCCTTTTAAATCAGGTAATTCATCATGTTGCCAATGGGGAGAGAAACCCCTAGGTTATCCACATTACCTGCAGAGCTGGCCTGAGGGGAAATGAGAATAAAGATGAAAGTCTCTGATGTTCACATCAGCCCTCTGGGAATGAAAAATGAAGGCGTTGCAGAAGTGCCAAAAACTGCAGGTCTGAGTCAACTGCAAAAATACTTGTAAGTGAAAATGCCAAATCCAACTGCAGAACTTCAAATCAGTGCAGCCCACTCTCTATAGCTCAAAGTAACATCAGATCATGTCACAAGAGTATGTGATTAATACTTTCCAAACACAGCTGAGGGATGAAGAAGCTGTGGCCAAAGAGAGCATGACATTTCCTCTGAAGCCTCATAATGAACCTTTAAATGCAAGAATTTTAGGTGACAGGTGGGTAGGGCTCACATCTGTAAGGTTTCACTTTAACAGAGGAGGACAAAGTACATGGCTATCGTACTCAAGTAAAAGATACGACTTTATTGATACTGATGCCATGATTGTTACTTCTTATCAATTAAATTAAAAAACTAATTGATTACCAAAAAGATGCACCAACTTGCACTAAATCACCATTTGCCAAATGTTGCATGTTGTGCTGTTAATGTCATTTTTTGAGAAATAAAGCCAAACTTTGGACTATTTAGCCTGTTTTTGTGACTATATGTTGTGGTATTTAGGGTATGTTTTTAAAAAAAATCCCAATAGGCTTTAAATTTTGGTTTAAAGTTTGATCCATTTTACAGAAATCCACCTGTCAGTCATTATTAGAGAAAATGATGCATGATAAAGACAAACTCATGAATTTGTTTTTGATTAGAGTGGCTGTTTTCCACTTCAACTTTCCACTTTAAACACTTTGAGAGTTCAATTTTTCCTGCCAGAGAACCACAACAATAGACAGGTTTTTCAATGGGAAAAAAAAAGAATCAAACAATTATATGTTAATTTTGCCAAAATATTTGGTTAAATTTAGTTTTTAGACAGTCCAGCCCCTTCAGTGTCTTCCAAGTAAAACCTGGCCCTTGTTTAAATGTAGCTGATGACCCATGATGTAGACCATCAGTGGAGTGCTAAGCCCAAACTCAAAAATCATTCAGAAGTTCAAAAAGGTGGCACATCTTGAATCCAAGTTATGGAGGACAAAACTACAACATTTCACTAGTTTATTTTTTGTCTTCAGCACCTCCAAATCTGAGGCCATGGTCCTCAGTCGGAAAAGGGTGGAATTCCCTCTCCAGGTTGGGAATGAGATCCTGCCCCAAGCGGAGTAGTTCAAGTATCTTGGGATCTTGTTCAAGGGAGAGACTCGGCTGCTCCTCCGCGTTGAGAGGAGCCAGACGAGGTGGCTCAAGCATCTGGTCCGGATGCCTCCTGGACGCCTCCCTGGTGAGGTGTTCCGGGCATGTCCCACTGGGACTTTGGTCTGAGAGATTGATGGTTCAAATCCCAGTCAGGTCCTAAACTTTGGATAATGTTTGGTCTGTAACATCAGGAGTGCCTCATTGATTTCTTGAGAGGGGTGGGATCAGGGGCAGAGTGAGACAGCTCATTAACGTTTAAAGACACAGAAATAGCTTGTTCTGAGCAGGACTGAAACAGAGGGGTTTTTAGACACACAAAAATCCAATACTGGAGTGTTTTTTCAGCAACAAACTCCCCAGGCATGTTTTGGGGACCTCTGAGAACAATATCAACTTGTCTTTAAAGGCTAAAATACGTCTCCTTTAATATAACAGGCATAGCTGATGCTTCATGTAGTCTGTTTCCTGAAAATGCAAAGCAACAATCGCTGCTTATGTCTCCTTCACCTCATATACTGTTTTTCCATCTTTGCTAAGCATTTATTAGCACCACTGAAAGACAGAGAGAGGAGCTCTCTGTGCACTGAGCTGAATATCAACAGCATGCTCTGGTCTCTTGTTCCATCCTGCAGCATCCACGCCAGCTTACCTACTGCAATAATCACATCGATTTACCCTGAAGAATTGGAAGACCACTTGTGGTTGAGCCATTCATGGAAAAATTCTCCTCTTTTAGGTTCAAAAAGGGCCCGAGGACATTAGGATACAAGAAAACCTAAGAACATCCTTAGAAAACAGGTTGCATTGAAGTGAACCTATGACCTTTTTTTTTTTGTTGTTGTCCTTGCATATTGTGGAAGAGAACTTGTTACTCGCTTGCTATTGTCAATCTGGGAAAATCCAGTCCAATCATAATACACCACTATTCCATCTCTAGCTGAGTAGGATATTTCTGTGAACGGCTCCTGCTTTCAAGAATGAATGACCAAGAATCTTCAGAAAGGCTTCAATTACAAAGACGAAACATAAAGGCGGTTTAAAAATGGATTCTGGAGGGAAACGGTTGTATGAAAATAATGATGAAGGTTCCAACTCAGGGGTGTCAAACTCACTCACAGCAGGGGCCGGATTCTGAACTTGGGTCAAACCTGAGGGCCTGACAATTTTGAGTCTTAATAAATAAAGATAACAGGGTTGATATTTAACCATAGAATGTCAACCTTATTTTCACCTGCAATTATTTATGGGAGTAACAAACTTAGCACTGATAATTAATGATTTTGCGATTAAAAGTTAAAAAAGTTTAACATGATAAGTTAAAAACTCAAAATCTAAAATTAAAAAGTCAAACTTAGAAGTTTCAAAGGCAAAAACATGTTATTTATAGTCAAAATAATAATTTTAAAAGGCAAAATATGAGATAGGATACTGAAACCATAACTTTGAAGTTAAAAACTGAGATAAATTCAAAATAATAATTTTTACAACTCAAAACATGAGATGAACATTAAAATCATACTTTTAAAATGCCAAAATATGAGATAGAATTTCAAATGAATGAGTTTTAAAATTCAAAACATGAAATAAAATTTATAATCATGAGTTTTTAAGGTAAAGAAATGAGATAAAAGTCAAAGTAAGGAGTTAAAAAAGGTCAAAATTTGAGATAAAAGTCAAAACCATGAAATTAAAAGGTAAAAAAAAAAAACTGAGATAAAATTTGAAATCATGAGTTCTTAAGGTAAAAAATGAGATAAAAGTCAAAGTAAGGAGTTAAAAAATGTCAAAATGTGAGATAAAAGTCAAAATCTTGACATTAAAAGGTAAAAATAGTATTTGAAATTTTAAATTATGAATCTAAAAGGTAAAATATGAGATACAAGTCAAAGTTAAGAGATGTAAGGGTTAAAATTTTAAATAAAAAGTCAAAACCATAACTTTAGGTCATAACTGTGAGCGTAAAATTTGAAAGAGAAAACACAAATTTCTTTCCCACATTCCTGACTTTTTATCCAGTTATTTTTACTGTTTACTTTTTCTAGTTTTCTATAAATCATCAAAGTAAAGTTTACATTTTTATACTGGAGGAAATCTGCAGACCTCATACTGGTGGGCCAGCTCTAATAAAAATATATGATCTGGTGGGACGGGTGTAACTGCACCCCGAGCCTTGAGTTTGACACCCCTGTTCTAACTGCTGTTTATTTTACACGCTGGAGGTAGTTCAACAGTGATGGCTGTGAATCAGCCTGTCAAATACCCTGTAATTACATTTCAACGCTGGCCAGTCTGCCATGGGCAGCACTGATGATGACTTCAATTATTCAAATCAACATATTTAACATATATTTACTTTTCATGAGGCTTTGTTGTGAGTCTGGCTGAAACTGTGATCGTTTCAAACCCTATTAGGACAGATATATCACTTGGCCGGGTGTTTACAGTGGGGAAAATGGACAGCAATAAGCAAATACTGTGGGTTTGAATGTGCTGTCACATTAGTTCAGCAGCATGCTTAACTGCGATAGTAGTGAAAGTAAGTCATCTGTGTCATATGATGTCATCTGTTACAGCAATAGGCTTAAACTGTCAGAGCCAATGATGTTAGGGATTGAAACGTGAAACTGTTTGAATGTCAATGAGGGATGATTGCGGCAGTGTTGCATCAAATTGATGTGCACTGAATGAGACTGAATAAATTTGATTCCAGATGCATAGAGCTGTTTTGTACTCATTCACAATAAAGTCTGACTTTATTGGGAACTTTGTCCTTTTATCTTTGGCTCCAACATAGTCTGTTTTTTTATTTAAACTTTCTGCACAACACACTCACAAAGCTGTCCTTGTCCTTATTGTTACCAAACTCTACTACCTGAATTTGTGAGAAAAATATTCCAAGACTGCATTGTCTATTTGAAATGGAAGTCTAAGAATAATTTCAAACCATGACAGAGCTTCTGAAGTCTAAGGTGTCACCGAAGGTCTGATGCAACTCTGTGCAAATATGTTGAATAATTATTAGGCGACTTCTCAGCAGTGTTTTTCTTCTGAAGGTTTTTTACTTCTGTGTGAGTAAGTTAGCTGTCAGGCCTCATTATTCTATTAAGCTTGCATGAGAATACCTTGAGGCAGCTTTTAAGTTTTCTCTGTTGTATTTTTGACAAATTAACCTCAAATTTTTTGAGGCTGGCAGACATTTCCACTTCTGAATTTTATTATTCATTGTGATGGTCTGAAGGGTTTTATTGAAGTACATGTCTTCACCTTAGTAAGTGTCAAACCAGCTTAGAGCTTACTTATGAAGGACCTCATCACTCCTTACCCATAATTTACACACCGTTTACTGTATTAACCTTCATCTACAGCTGATACAAAAACATTAGTGTTGCTTCTTTATGTAAAAGAACAAGATGACTGGCAAATGTCAACATTTAAAGAGAATTGGCTAGTTAGTCAATTTGATTGATGAATAGCCCCTAAAGATGATTTTTTTTATTTTTGAGGAAGTTCAACACAAATATATAACATACAGGTGTATCTTAGTAAATTAGAATATCAGCAAAATGTTGATTTATTTTGGTAATTCAATTCAAAAAGGGAAACTCGTATATTATAGATTCGTCACACCCAGATATATTTCAAGTCTTTATTTCCTTTAACTTTGATGGTTATGGCTTACAGCTAATGAAAAACAAAATTCAGCATCTCAGAAAATTAGAATATTGTGAAAAGTTCAATTTTGGAGACTCATGGTGTCACTCTACACTGCGTTTCAAATTATTATGCAAATTAGATTTTAGTGCCATAAACATTCACATTTTTGTTTTACAGTTAAACTCAAGGATGGTTTTGTGTCTCAGGGCTCTCTGGATCACTGAAATCAATCTCAGACACCTGTGATCATTAGGTTGCCAGGTGAGCCCAATTAAAGGAAAACTACTTCAGAAGGATGTTCCACATTATTAAGCAGGCCATAGGTTTCAGCAATATGGAAAAGGAAAAGGATCTCTGCTGTTGAAAAGCATTAAATAGTGCAATGCCTTGGACAAGGTATGAACACATCAGATATTTCTTGAAAACTTAAGCGTGATCATCGTACTGTGAAGAAGTTTGTGGCTGATTCAGAGCTCAGACAGGTTCATGCAGATAAAGGCATAATGAGGAAGGTTTCTACCAGACAAATTCATGGGATTAACCCTTTAGGCGCCAGAGTTTTTTCAAGAAAATATACAATTGTGATATCAAGATTTCAAAAGGCTGTAGCTTGAAAGTGGTTAGAGATAAAGGCATACTGTAAATGAGAAAAATCTTCAGTACGACCCAAAGTTTGTGGTGGGAGTAAATTCACTCATCTAATTTGCATATTCTGACATCACCAAGCAGCCTCCACCGCCACTGCTTCTACCACGTCTGCCTCTACTTCTGTGGTGTTTTTTAAATTCCTGCTACCTCCCTCAATATTTGTGTTTTGACCACCCCTGCAACCCCCACCACGTCCCCATCAGGCTACTGTGGGGAAAAGCAACGGCTTCGGTATGTGCTGCTTGTGGACTCTCATGTCGCACAGAGTGCTCACGGCAGTTTCGGTCTCACCAGACAACTGAACGTCATGTATTGACCACCCCTAAAACCCCCACCACGTCCCCTAATCAGCATTCGCTGATTACTCCAACCCCAGCCCCGGTGAGGAAAAGCATCAGCTTAAGTACGTGCTTCTTGTGGACTCTGATGACGCACAGAGTCGCTGTGGCCCTGACACCCTGGCAGTCTCGGTCTCACCGGATGACTGAACATCATCGTCACGGGGTGAATATTCCACAATCCTCCCGGCATTGTGAGTATTCTCGCTACAATTTGCTCTCTTTCTCTCTTTTACACACCGACTACAACCACTACTACCACTTCCTCGTCTCCTCGACCGGCGGTGCGTCTATCAAACTCTCTCTCCAAAACAGGCCCACAAATGCTGCTGGGATTGAAGTTGCTCATGTCCGCTATCTCCTGGTGTAAAGTAGTAACAACATTAGGCACCATATTTGCAGCTACAGCCTGTTTAATTCAGCAATATTGCTTGTCCCAATTTTGCGACTTTGGTGCTTAAAGGGTTACGAGAGCAGCTGCTAAAAGTCATTACACAGCAGCAAACAGATATTTGAAGCGGCTGGTGCCTCTGGAGTCCCACCAACCTCCAGGTGTAGGATCCTCCGGAGGCTTGCAGTCATGCTTATACCTACTATTCAGCCACCCCTAACCAATGGTCACAAGCAGAAACGGTTGCAGTGGGCCCAGAAATACATGGAGACTAGTTTTCAAGCAGTCTTGTTGACTGATGAGTGTCGTGCAACCCTGGATGGTCCAGATGTAGGTGTAGTGGATGGTTGGTGGATGGCCACCCTGTCCCAACAAGGCTATGACATCAGCGAAGAGGGGGTGGAGTCATGTTCTGGGCCAGATTCATGAGGAGAGAGCTGGAAGGCCCCTTTAGGGTCCCTGAAGGTGTGAAAATGACCTCGAACTGACTGACCACTTTCTTCCATGGTACAAAAAGAAGAACTGTGTTTTATCAGGTCAAAGGTCAGCGCAATCGTTTACCAGGAAGTTTTAGAGCACTTAATGCTTTCCTCTGCTGACCAGCTTTATGGAGATGCTGATTTCAATTCCAGCAAGACCTGGCACCTGCCAACACTACCAAAAGTACCAAAACCTGGTTTAAGGACCATGATATCCCTGTGCTGGATTGGCCAGCAAACTGGCCTAACCAAAACCCCATAGAGAGTCTATGGGGTATTGTGAAGAGGAAGATGTGAGACACCAGACCCAGCAACACAGAAGAGCAAAAGGCCACTATGGACTTCATAACACCTCAGCAGTGCCACAGACTGATCGCCTCCATGCCATGCCACATTGCTGTATTAAATCATGCAAAAGGACAGAAAAGAGGACAAGAGCAGAGTTAGACTGTGTCCTGAGAATGAGGGAGAAAGAAGAAAACAGCTCAGTTTTCCTCTGGATTGGCAAAGGAAATCAAAAAGAGGCATTCTCGCTCTCTCCACACTTTGATCAGTTTTTCTCCTTTGTCCACAGTCTAAGGGAACTGTATGTTCCTTTGTATTTCATTTTTACTAGTTTGCAGCTTCCTGTTTATTCCTGGCAAGACTGCTCCTATTGGTTGAGGCAAGAACTGTTATAATATTACACATCTGACACAAATAACTGCCTTTAAACCTTTTGACAGAAATCCAAGATCATAAGAGTGCATCCCATCTCTAGCAAAATGTCTTAGGATTTATTCTGACTTTGAAATTTTGACTTTAAAATCACTTGAAATGTCATTAGGTGTGAAGCCAGTATAAGCTGCGGTCTTAAATCGTATCCTGCATACTTGGAACACCAACAAACCAAACAGCTCGCCTAATAAATCATCAGTGCTGAGGTCATCTGTCTATAAAGGGGCTGGAGGCCATCATTCGCAATGTCCTCTTTCTCCAACTCATCAGTAAATGCTCAAAACATGGCTGATAAGCAAATGTGTCCCATTGCAGGAATAATGTTAATCAACAAAATCTAAATCTATCAAAATAGAAGCAACTTTTTAGCTTCAACAGATAATTAAAAGTTTCAAAAAAGAGCAGATGAGTGGAACTTTCATCCCACTTTTGTCTTTGGTTGGCCTCGTCTGGATTGTCTGAGTTCCATAGACCCTGTTCTTTTAGGGTAAAACACTAGTCATCAACCATTTTCATCTTTTATTTAATTCTACTTTTAAAGCTAAGTGTACCACCATAGTTTTCACATCATGCACATGGGAAAACCTGACAGCCTATGCAAAGCAACACAGACTAACATTAGAATGAGTAATGCAATTTTATTCCAAGAATTATGCCATTCAGAATTGCCTTTACTGAAAGGCATTAATAAGTGGAGCAGCATGAAGGTCACCACTAAAGGCTGTCTCAGTCTTCACACACCTGTGTTCTAAATGCTTTCGGCAAATATGTCAGAAATTTAATTAAAAATATTCCTCAGGCCTTTGTGCAGGTCTACTCACAGGCCACAGTGGAAATAAAAGAAAACACAACTCTAGGGAGACCACAGTGTGGCCATGCTTCCTCATAAAGAGGAACATTGTCTCCGTACTGTGGGCGCACATTTACCGTTTTATGTCTCGTCAGTGTTGTTGCCTTGGGGTGATTCTCCCCCTGCGGTTTGGATTGAATCCATGTCTGGAAGGAAATGTTCCCTCACAGCAAGGCATGACGACAGCATGAGGAAGGTACAAACCCCCCCGGAGCTACACAGAGAGGCATCCTGCTGGCCCAAGTCTGATGAAACTGAGGAGACAAGTGTACTTCCTTACATTATGCATGTTATAATCTCTGGATTTGGCAGAAGATGTCTCCCTGGGACACAGACAAAATCAGGGTTAGGTCAGGATTCTCAGTACTCGGTTTGTTAGGTACAACCCAGGATGTCAGTTTGGTGCTACGGCTGTGACGCAAGACAGATGAGTTCATTCAAGGTGCCCAACTCAATGAACGTGTTTAAACAGAAACTGAGGTGTATGGGAGATAGGAATGGGCGGTAGCACAGTAATACCGTATACTGGGGTATTTAAAAGTAGCTATGATATTGCTTTAATGGCAGCCATAAGGAGGTGTTATGTAATGGCCGTATGTTTAAAATAAGAGAGTAGCTGCATTTCCCTTACCTTCAGAAATGTGAAAGACCTAAATAGCGCAATAAAAAACTGGTAATGGAAAAACCTGAATTTTGAAAAACCTCTCTAATATCACTAAAAAGTCATTACGCTCTAACGGGAAGGTTTTTCAGAACTTTTGATATAGAAATATATCACAAAAGTGCAATGAAAACACTTTTTCTGCATTTACAAGTCACAGGACGTAATGTACGGTGTCACATGACCAGTTCACTCCGAGACAACACTGTGCTGTACGTGTGGTCTTTTGCCATACATACAGACTTTGCCTCTAACTATAATCTGTTGCCTTTGTCTTTTGTTAAAAATTGTCAAGGCAACCCCTGTAAATGTAATCATAACCGTACCATCACGGAACAGGTTTTGAGCGTCCAACTTCCTAGCAGCAGAGTCTCGCAAGATGAGATTTTACGAGAATTGCGAGGCTCATACCAAAAACTCCCTTCAAATGGAAACCCATTCATAGCACAATTGCACTGGCAGTTGTTATTGACAGTTGCAGTGTTTAAAAGGTGATGACAGGACTCCTAAAGGTATTTTTTGTCAGATAGGAAATGTCAAAAATTTTTCTATTAGGAAATGTGCACGCTCACCATAGGTAGCCTATTCACAAGTCACGTGATAACCTCTTGCCATACGGATAATTTGAGAGACAAGATGGCGAACCCAAACCAGTCTGCCTCCCTAAAAAAGTAGTGTTGCAGTTTGGATGCATTTTGGATTTATACCGGATGACAACGGAGAACCAGCGGACCTCAACAAGGCTGTGTGCTAAATTTGCATGAAGATGACAGCCAGAGACGGAAATACCATGAGTCTTCATTCCCCTCTCAAAATAAAACCACCGGTTAACAGCCGCTAGGATAGAGTCGTGATGTAAACAAGCAGCAGCAACAGCTGGTGCAGTTATGGAGGAAGTAGAACAGGTAAATGAGTCTGCACACCAGAAGCTGCTCCAAGGGCTATTTAATAAAGATTATCACCACATGTGACGTTTCGGGCCTAAGCCCGTCATCAGACAATGAGATACAGGGGATACACCTCCATATATGTATGGTCTGGATCACCTGACAAGTCATGTGACAAAATAATGTCGGTGAAAGGATAAAACATACCAAGAACTATATACACATCTGCAAGTCACATATTAAATTCTGTAAACATTTTTCAAGTCACATATTTTTTGGACAATTGTACACTATTAGATCACAGTCTATGATCAAAGATTTTGAAGTGAGTCCAAAATACCTCAATATGGGTGAGAACCATCTTCATCATAGTGACATGCAAAGGATATATAGAAAAAGTAGTAGTAAATTACCCCTGTCAATTAAAGACAAGTGATAATCATATTGCAATAACCATATAAAAATATTCATACTACAGGTAGTGACTAAATGTAAATATCTATCCCACAGTAAATGGAAAACAGACAATGTACACATTTCAGTCATTGACTGGGGGAATGACATCCACACAAACAATAGGACCAGATAAGCACATCAACAACATCCTTAAAGTCATTAGAGAAAAGGCCTAAGATCAAAGTCCTCATTGAGGCCCCTTGGAGACAGTGTGTCCAATGTATAAATCCAAAAAGCCTCCCTCTTCAACAAAATCAAATTGATATCTCCTCCAGGTCTTGGTAGTTTAACCAGTTCAATGCCACAGTATCTGAGAGTGGAGACACTGTGTGAACAGATTGTGAAGTGTTGTGCAATTGGGCTGTTGCTGTCATGGTTACGAATGCTGGATCTGTGTTCACAGATTCTCGTTTTCAGGGCTCTTGTTGTTTTACCGATGTATGCTAAGCCACAAGGGCACTTGAGCATGTGATGGAGGAAGACATTAGCGTGGATGCTGCTAAAGCGCCAGTTTAATCAGAACTTGACAACATTTCTTTGTTAAAAGAGGAACAAAGAACAGCAGTGAGTAGTTTTCTTTTCAAAAACAAACAAAAGTCGAGTACTTACATGTAGAGATGTGACAGAACGTTCACCCAATCACCCTCCGAGGTTTTTTCAAAGCCTCTGCCTTTTCTCAAATGTTTCCTATTGAAGCTTTCCCAGATTGATGTGTGAAACACATCCATCTGGCGTGTCAGGTTAGATTTAGATAGATTTTTCATTCCCATCTCAAAATAAAATCACCAGCTAACAGTCGCTGGGATGAACTTACCAAGTTCACAAGCTCCTAGTGCTGCCGCGAGTGCAGCCCATGCAGGATCATCATCCAGACCCACTACATTTATGCAACCAACAATTGCACATGCATGTGGGAGGGCAGCTAAATACAGAAGGAACAGTGTGCATTGAAAAACCTGCACTGATGCTGTGGCCAGGTATATTACTAAAGTAATGGTGTCTTTCCACACAGTGGAAAACATTTCTCCAAGGAAATGGTAAAAGCTCTCAATCGATTATTCCAACAGCCATACAACAAAATTAATGATGACATACAAGTGCTGCTATCAGGGGTCGATAGCTACGCACTTTAACTGATATGTGGTCGGCAGTGAATCTGACACCATACATGTCTGTGACTGTCCACACAATTACACCTGTGTGGAAACTTGTGTCCAAATGCCTCCATATCTCATATTTTCCAGAGAAACACAGTGGAGAATCTTGCTGCCACGCTCACTGACACACTTAAAGGGATACTTAAACATTTTGGCCAATCCGCCCATTGCCGTAATTCCTATAGTCTTAGGAGTAGGTTTGTTTCCTTTAGTTGTTGGCGCAAGCTGTTTCTAGATCGGCGGGGCTGAGATGGAGCTGCTCAGCTAACGCTACGAAGACAAATGGAATTTTTGGTTTTCCCTCATCAAACTCATCAAATACCCAATCCAACAACTCCAAAACGCTCTCGTGGACGAGTTGTGACCTGCACATTCACCACGCTATGAAATAATAACATATAATTATGTAACATTACAACACATGACGCAAATACTCTGAACTATTTCTTGAGTAAACCACTGGGCGGAGTGACACAGTGCACACCTCAGGTAGTGCTGTAGTTACTTGGCTTCACCTGGAGTATCATCGGCTGGACGTAGCAGAAACTTTGGAAAAGATTGATTCTGTAGGCATAGGTTGGCAAGCCTCACATTTACACCACCAATCCCTCTGAGTCTCTCCTCAGCTCCTGGCTGTTCAGTAGTGATGGTGAGATGAAGCTTCATGAAGCATTTATGTAGTATATGTCAATAACAGCTGTTGGAAATTACTTTGAATTATGTAAAAACTGTATGAATATAATTTGTTCATATCGATATATTGCATTTTCAAGTGAGTTTATAATGACTGCTGTATCATAAACTTATCATAATAAACATGGGTAGTGTCATATAATAATGGCAGTAGGGGTAATATTCGTGTTCTGTGTCACTTTTGTAAAATGGCATTGGTTTAAGGAGGCAGGGGACAGTGAATATGCTTGTGTAACTTGGAAGACAAAAATGAACATGCTTGTGTAACCAGGACAATGATGCACAGTACAGAGGAGGTTTTATTCATTTTTATTTAGAAACAATAGTTTTTCCACTGTGTTTGGGCTAAGGCGATTTCTCTTCTTAGACACGGATTCTCCAGCCTTTGAAAAGACCCTTTCACAGGGCACCGATGAGGCAGGTGTACACAAAAACCCAACAGCAAGTCTACAAATGTGGATAGATCATCTTCTGCCTGTTCCAATATTCTGATGGGTTCTCCAGTCTTCCGATGTTCTGCTCAGATGGTAGCATCTGCTGTAACATTTTGTGTGTGCCTCGACTCCATGACGGTGTGGTCCAGGTGACGCCACAGTTTGTTGCCTGAGAAAAACACACAGATCATAATAGTGAATGTTTGAATAATCAAAATTGACCTTAAAAAGCAAAAATAATAAATTACCTTGGGTTGCAGGCTGAACATCCTGTGATGTTGCCTGATCGCATTGTTCAGGGGCTGCTGACCTTATTACAGCCGCACACTTTTCAGTTAGCCTTTTAACAGCTTCACTTGCCTTTGCTGGACTAAAAATTCCTATTGTCTTGAACCTGGGATCCAACAGTGTTGCTAATGACATTATGCTCATAGATTGCAGGGTGTGGAGCCTCTCCCTCAGCATCCTGATGAGGTGGTCTCCCATTTCTCTTGCCACTGCAACTGTTGTAGTTGTCACATCTTCTTGTAGACATTGCTCAAGCATCTTGAACAGTGGCATAACCCTAGAGCCTGAAACAGTCTGTTCTGCTGAGAGCTTCACAGTAGCATCATTGAAGGGAGACAACAAAGTCAGGCACCCATTTACAACACCGAACTCCTCTGAGGTCAGGATAGGGATATCTGTTGGAAGGCTTGCCAAAGCCACTCCCACTGGCTCTCTGAGCTCCACAAAGCATTGGAGCATTTGGTAAGTGCTGCTCCAACGCTCCTGAAACACTTTCAGCTTTGGCCTTCCCAGATGCTGCTGAACCTGTGCAAGCTTCTCTGTTAAAAAAAATACAGATGAGAAGTTAATTCAATCACTGCAGCATTAACAAAACAATATATTAGCATTTTGAAAAACGCAGCTTCCTTGCCTGGGCCCGGATGTCACTAAGCACAGGGGTCAGGGGTCAAGAGCCTTCTTGACCATCAGATTGAGTATGTGCGCAACACAGATATTGTGACAAAGCCTCAGCTCTTGTCCACAGGCAAGCATATTGGCAGCACCATCAGTAACCAGGCATGTTTCCTTATTTGTTATTCCCCATTCCTCCATTAGGGAGGCTTTCACACTAGCTAAATTTTCCACAGTGTCTGAGTGAGGAAATTCCAGTACTCCTAAAAACACTGAATCTAGCCTGGTGTTGTCATCTACAAAATGACACGTCACAGCCAGGTAGGCATCCATGTTAATGGATGTCCTCATGTCGGAAGTAAGGCTAACCGCAGCCACCTTCTGCACTTTAGCCTTCGCCTTCTCTTTAGCTGTGGTGTATTTGGCCTCCACCATGACCTTTACAGCCTAAAGGAAAGAAAATAAAACAGGGCTGAATTGTCAGATGTACAATTAGAGTACATATTTTCTTTATGCATACACCCATAAACACCTGCCTTGTTTGATCTAGTTTGGACACAAATGCCCTAAATCCTGCATCCTCCACAATAATGAAGGACTGGGTGTCCTTCACTATCATGGATACCAAGGCCTCATCCAGCTCCTGTTTTCTGTTTTAAATATAGTTTCTGTTACTTGTCTTTCATATGCAAAATAAACAAAAGTCAACATGATAAAACTGTGATATCATTGTAATATTGTAATGACTTATCTTGGCTGGGTGCGCCTACAGTTCCCTCCTTGTTCTCATGCAAGGCACAGTAATGCCTTAGCATGGATGAGGTGTTGTTGTTGTCTCCCAACTCCTTGGAACACAATAAACACCTCACCTTTGAATAAAAGAAGAAACAGTGAAAAATACTGTTCTTGATAAGCAAACTTAATGCATCTGTAATAATGTTAGAAATAGCTTACCTTATTGGGAGTAATCAAATCAAAGTGTTCCCACACAGGGGGAAATCCTCCTCTTACTTGCTGGCTCCATCCTAGCAACTCTCCTAACTCTCCTATCTCTCCTAACTCTCCTGTCTCTCCTATCTCGCCAAACTCTCCTAACTTTTCTAATTTTCCAAGCTCTCCAAGCTCTCCTAACTGTCTCACTCTCCACACTATCAAAACTGTCCAAAATATCCAAACTCTCAACCAACCAAAAATCTCCTCTAACACAAATACACATTTTGAATGGAACCTATAGGGTTCATACGGCTGAACCACTTCCGGAACCAGTCACATGGTACAGCCAGGCAGCAAGGCTTCGGATGTCACCAATGACGTCATCCCCCTGAAACGATACAAACCTCAGTACGCGCTTCACAGAAATACGGGTGTGGGTCTTGGTTGGTTAATAAAAAAAAAAAAAGTCATCCTCGTTGTCTATCACAAAGTCCGCCATGATCAGACTTTGGCTGCTTCTCAAGTTGTGTCGACTTAAGCCATTTCTCAATATGCATACTTCAGCGTACTTCTGGACCTACGGACTTGTGATACGTCATCAATCAAAGCCAAAGTTCTGTTCCAACTCAAAGTCCGCATCGAAACAAGTTCGGTCGAAATACCCGGATGTGGACTCGCCCCGCCCCTTTTACCAAGTCTGCTGCTGGACGTAACTTGAGTGGACTTTTCACAGTTACAATCCCACAAACACTGGCGGAGGAGAAGTCACACAATTGTAAGTAATCATTGCTGCCACGTAAAAATATGAATAAATTACTTGTTTGTGATAGAATTGTGTTTGAAACCCAGAAACGTTGGATGAGTTGGATAAAATTCATCCTTGATAAATTCTAAATGGACGATATCTGTGTTTATGGAAACGCTAGCAATGGGACAACTGTATGTGATGTGTAGGTAAGTAGAAGGGACGCTAGCAAGTCCCCTGCTGTTCCAATGGTAGTAGGATCGTTCGGCGGACTCCCGTAACCCTGAAGTCCGAACTCTGGAACGAACTTGCCAAGTCCAAACTTCCAGAGAATGCAAGTTCGAACTTGTGAACTTTGAATTGAGAAACAGCTTGAAGTACCTGTACTAAATGTGCGCTTTTGAAATCACTCCGCCCTGCAGCCATGCCTGGAGTGTAGTTCCGGCTTTGCATTTGCCTCTAAACAACTCTGTCTCATAATGTTCCATGATTATTTCATAGCGTGGTGAATGTGCAGGTCACAACTTGTCCACGAGAGCATTCTAGAGTTGTTGGATTGTATATTTGATGAGTTTGATGAGGGAAAGCCGAAATACCACATGTCTCCGTATCATTATTTGAGCAGCTTGCATCTCAGCCCTGCCGATCTAGAAACAGCTTGCACCGACAACTAAAGATAATGAACCTACTCCTAAGACTATAGGGATTATAGCAATGGGTGAATTTGCCAAAATGTTGAAGTATCCCTCTAAGCACTGGCATGTGGATGAGGGAAAGCTGGCAGCCATAACCACTGATAATGCTACAATGGCCATGGTTCAATTGTTTTGGACAGGATATGATGCAATGCAAGAACAACGACACATAAATGGGTTGGGCCATCGCCTTCTCTCACAGCTTACTGAAAGTGAGAGCTACATACGAAGCAAATGGAGCTGGGACTTGAAGAGTATAGTCTTGAAACCATAAGTCATTATCAATATAATACAAAGGCCTAAAAAAAAAAAAATCTGGAAAAAGTCGAATGGATGTGAATAGAGAACAGAAAAATACAAAATGTATCCAGTGTTATCAATGCATGCATTAGATGGGATAGATCATTGAAAAACTGGCATTGGGTCAGGATGTTATTCAACTTGACTAAATGACACCAAAGATGTCATAATCCTAACCTTGCAAAGCAGATGGACACGTCCATTTCTGTGTTTCTCACTGGGGAATCCATCTTGCAAGGCTCCCGCCCGAACCGTTTTGGCCTGGTCAGAAAGTGACAGGACCAATCAGCGATGAGGGGCAGTACTTTTGGGTGTGGCAGAGCTGTGACATAAGCAAGCAGCAACAAGAGACCGGTGCAGATATGGCAGAAGACTTTAGCTAGGATGCTGCTAAAGCACCTGTTTTGAACTTTGGGTTTTGGTTTCCACTGGATTTAATTTTAAAGCTCTTTTGTTTGTTTAATTAAACCATTATTGAGTTTGATCTGCATTTGTGTCCTTTCTTTTTGTTTTTTCCCCTTTTGGCTAAACCTGACAAAGTTATCATTATACTAGCCAAATGTTAGTAAGTTTTTCTGGAATTCTACAAACTTATCCCACACAGTCGGCTACATGCATACATAGAGGGACAGGGATCCGTTTAAAAGAAGAATGATAGCAGAAATGGACAAAGAGACAGTTCACGAATTCTGCATGAAAATTTGAAGATGACAACAGTGTCTGGCGAAGTTGCCCCAAAACTTATTTATTTCTTTATTGCAAGACAAACAATAGAGACAAAGACCAAGACATGTTACAGGACAGGTCAGAAAATATACAGCAGGATATTTTTACAGTTTTCGGGCCCCGAAACCTTTGACTCCTGATCAAAAGGAAAAATGAGACAAAAAGTCGTCACAAATGATGAAGAAAGCACGACAAAGCAAATCCAAATTCAAGATCATGTTGATTTGTTTTTCTTTGACAGTAAGGGTATCGTTTTTTCGGGTTTCAGAAGGGCCCACGTTCAAGCAACACTTTTACAAACAAATTTCACTAAAAGTGAGAGAAAAAAGCCTGAAGAAAGAAACCACAGTTATGGAAAAATGGTTTTATTCTCCATCAAGAAGATGCTCAGGCTCACACTGAGCTCTCGATAAAACAGTTTCTGGACAAAAAACAAATCACAGTGCTTGATCGGCTTCCCTATTCACCTGATCTAGCACTGTGGGACTTGTTCCTTTTTCCTGGGATCAAATCTGTGCTCAAAGGAACACACTCAGAGTGTCGATGCAGAAAGACACTGGGAAATGATTATTGTATTCTTTCTGGGGCGTCATACATTTGATTGGTATGTTTGAACTGGAACGTCATCAGCACTATATCTTTGGTGAATTGGGACCAACAGGTACTGGGTGACAAGTGATGGGGATCACTTCCTGGCACAGCTGCCTTTATTTTGTCTTGTAAAGTCACCACTCAGTGCGTTATTGCCAGTGTGTGCTGTTGAGGCTTGCAGGCAGTATTTTTCTCTGTGTGTCACCTTGGCTTATGGACATTTGGCTTCCTCTGTCTAATGCACTCATCGTGGACTTTATGTATTATGCATCATAAAGACTCTAGAATTGCACTTAGTTCTTCTCACAGGAACTTGGATGATCTTCTGTGTGTCATCCTCCACCTGCTTTTAAAGTGGTCTTTGTTGTTGTGTTTTCTTTCAGTATCATCCCACAGTGATTACTGCTTTTGGAACATTTTATCAGTTACATTCTCTGCAAGCCAAAGTGCCTCTCAGTGCTCCAATTAAGGTGTTCTTAAAAAGAGACGTATTTGACAGCCCTTTGCTGTGATATATGATTGGAGAGAAGTCAGCGCTTGCATACAAATGATTTCCGCCATATCTATCTGAGTAAGATATGGGAAAAAACCCTGCAGGTATCATCTCTGCTTGCAGCCTGGCAAAGCTGCAAAATGTGCAGCATTGTTTTCTGCCATCGTAATGTGGTAAAAGCATAGTTGGTAGATCAGAACAGCTCAAGGCTATTTAAGTTTGGACTTTTAGCTTCAGTCTTTGCTTGTATTTCAGACTACCTGAGGAATTTGATATGAACAGCAGAAACAGCCTCCAAAAGCATGAGTAGGGAGAAAACAGTAACCAACAACACATCTTCCAGTGTTTTGGCTGACTAAATATTCAGCTGACTTGCTCCACACAGGGTTACAGCCAAAAGAGTGCAACAAAGAGAAGCTGGGAGGAACAGACTTCTACAGAAAATTTTGCAGAGTTCCATTTAGATAAATAATGAACTTTATCAGTTCTAACCAGGGGTAAAAGGGTTCACTAAGGTCATGGCTTTAGGGTCATGGCTCAGTACAAGTTCAGCTCAATGAGAGAAAAGGCATGAAAACTCCCAAATGCTTTTCTCAAGGTTCCTCTAATTGATTTTGATCAGACAGGTGGGCAAGTTAGTCTTATTTTCCATCTTGTGTTATTTAAATTTTCCTGTGATAGTTGGGGCAGTCTTTAGTAGCTGTGTAAATCACCAGCTTTATACAATATCAATTCTTTGAATAATATTATAATGTTTTATGATTTTACATAATCAGGGATTCTGCCATTGAATCTATGTCTGTGAATGGCAAGAGCAAGTCAGTTTTAGAGCAGTTCACTTAACTTGGCAGCATAATCCATCGATCCCTTGACTGTGAGGCTGAAATTAATTGCAGACTTGAACTTGCACATTGGGCAGTGGCTTCACTGAGCTTTACAGTGTGGCATTCATGGTATCTGAGCATGCAGACTAAAGTCAGTCCTCCTGGTCTTACTATAATCCTGTGAGACCTGGAGGCTGACTGATGGCCAGAGGTGCTTGCTGGACTACTTCTCCTGCACACATTTCTGCATATCACTGGCAAGAACTCGTGTTTAATGGTGGCATGGTCAGGAGAGCTGGGATGGGAAGGGTCAGCTGATTGATATGGGAATGGCAGCTGTCCCAGCCTGATCCTGCTCACTCCATGCTTGGTGCCAAGGACCTACGCTTTGTCCAAACACCAGTGGAGACCGCATGCATTGTGGAGGAGTCAGCTGGGAGCAGTGTTACTTTTGACAGCACTTTTTAATTTGGTTTTAGTTACAGTCTTTTGCCAAAAATATATTTTAGTTTTAGTCATAATTTAGTCATCTAAATTGTTTTAGTTTTAGTCTAGTTTTAGTTGACAAAACTTCCCAACGTTTTAGTCGACGAAATTTACAGTAAATTTAGTCGACTGATTGGATCTCTCCCTAACTTACCATGCAGCAAAAGCAGTTGTGATTGGATCTCTGTCGTATCTCATCCCACCTTTCCACACAGCCAAAGTAGCTGTGATTGGATACATGCCTAACTTGCCCCTACTTTCTACATGACGATATTAGATCTGATTGGATAAAGTCTCAGTCAAACATTCTCATCTCGTTTTTATTTGTTGACTTAAGTGTCAATCAATTTTTTGTTTTTCTCCATGTGCACTTGTTTTTATTCGTTACTGTCTCATTTTCGTCAGGGGAAAAAAGGCTATTAACGAAAACTATAACGAAAATAATTAGTCAACAAAATTAACACTGGCTGGGAGGATACCTGGAGAGATGGAGCATGGGCCTGGTGCAGGACTGGAGGGTAGCCGTCAGGAGGCCAGAGCAGTAAAGGACCAAGATTCGCACAGCAAAGTGCCAAACAGGCATATACTCCTACTTGACATGGCCTGACATAATCCACTTTCATTTCTTTGATCCAGGAGCCTGCGGTCATTATTGGACTATTTTATAAGCCCATTTAACATTTAATAAAAATAATAATTTCAGTTTTGGCAATGTGATTGCTTATACTTTTCTGTGTTTAAATGAAAATCATTTTTTCTCCTTGTTGAGTTTTAAAAAAAGCATTTTAGGTATCAATCAGTCTTCATTTGTAGAGCACAAAATCATAACCAGAATTATCTAGACTAGAGACACTTTACTAAGAGGAAAGGTCCAGATTCTTGTACTGGAGGGGGGGGGGTTGTGGAGAGGCCAGGGGAACATATTTTTTGTTACAAAAGCCTGAAAAGGTGTATTTTGCAAATATGTGATCTTTAACATGGACCCCTTCTTTGACATCACCTTTTGATGTTTTGATGTGAACTGCCTCCCACCCTCATAGATCTTTAGCTTGAGGATGCTCCAAAGGTTCTCAGTAGGGTTGAGGTCAGAGGAGGATGGGGGCCACACCGTGAGTTTCTCTCCTTTTATGCCCATAGCAGCCAATGACACAGAGGGATTCTTTGCAGCATGAGATGGTGCACTGTCATGCATGAAGATCATTTTGCTACAGAAGGCACTGTTCTTCTTTTTGTACCACGGAAGTGGTCAGTCAGAAACTCTATATACTTTGCCGAGGTCATTTTCACACCTTCAGGGACCCTAAAGGGGCCTACCAGCTCTCTCCTCATGATTCCGGCCCAAAACATGACTCCACCACCTCCTTGCTGATGTCACAGCCTTGTTGGGACACGGTGGCCATCCACCAACCATCCACTACTCTTCCATCTGGACCATCCAGAGTTGCACGACACTCATCAGTAAACAAGACAGTTTGAAAATGAGTCTCCATTTATGTCTGGGCCCTCTGCAACCGTTTCTGCTTGTGACCATTGGTTTGGGGTGGCTGAATAGTAAGTTTATTCACGACTGCAAGCCTCTACAGCAGGGGTGTCCAAACTATGGCCCGGGGGCCAAATGTGGCCCGCAGTCCACTTGTATTTGGCCCACAGTAAATTCTGAAAATTAAATTAAATATAGCCCACATTTGAACATGAAGCTTTTGCCTGACTCTATTGTACTTCTTAATTTCAGCAGGAGGTGCTACCATGCTAATTCTGTAAACAAACATTTTGTCAAGAAGAATCCATTGATTTGTTATAAAATTTGTGATTAAACTAAGAAGACACTTGAATGATAAATAAATTAGCGACCAAAATAATATTGAAATCTTGATTTATAATGACTTCATTAAGTTCCCCAGTAAATAGCAGTACCAATTGCACTCTGGGAGCAGAGCCAGTGGTAGCCAGAACCAGCCAAGGTCCTCTGAAGTTGGTAATTCTGGCACAACCTGACCAACTTCCAAGGTGCTTGGAGGATGAAGAAAGTCTTGAAGAGAACAGAAATCTCCAGCAACACTTGCACTTTAGAGAACAACTTTATTAGACTGATGTGTTTCGGCTTGTAGCCATCATTAGGGTCCCCTGAAATCTGATTGGCCTTCCGAAATCTTTAAATTGATTTCCTATTTGCCTTGTCAACCACTAACTAGACGTGTGATCACACTCAATTACTAAGAATATCCTAAACTATTTAGACTGGATTTAATAACTTTAATATCCTCAAGGTATGGTATATGAAAGTGGCCCCATCATTCTTAAATATTTCTGTATGTGGCCCTCAGCGGAAAAAGTTTGGTCACCCCTGCTCTACAGGATCCTACATCTTGAGGTGGGACTCCTGAGGCACCAGCAGCTCCAAATACCGGTTTGCTGCGTTGTAACGGCATTTTGAATGAATGAATGAATTTGTCTGGCAGAAACCGTCCTTATTACGCCTTTATCTGCACAACCCCGTCTGTGCTCTGAATCAGCCGCAAATCTCTTCACAGTACGATGATCATGCTCAAGTTTTCCTGAAATATCTAATGTTTTCATACCTTATCCAAGGCATACCACTACTTGATGGTTTTCAGCAGCAGAGATCCTTTTTCTTTCCCATATTGCTGAAACCTGTGGCCTGCGTAATAATGTGGAACGTCCTTCTGAAGTAGGCTCACCTGGCAACCTAATGATCACAGGTGTCTGAGATTTATTTTAGTGATCCAAAGAGCCCTGAGACACAAAACTATCCATGAGATTCATTGAAAAACAAAAACAAAACAAAAAAAAAAACTGAAAGTTTATGACACTTGAATCCAATTTGCGTAATAATTTAGAACATGGTGTAAAGACCCAACCCTTATCACCATGAGTTCAAACCATGAGTTCAGCACAAAGCAGCATTTAGCAATGTTACAGTGGTGAGGAAAACCTTCCCTTTAACTGGCAGAGCCTCAAAAATATCCTGACTCATGTTGAACAGCCATCTGCCAAAGCATTCATGGGGTTGCAAAGGGGTAGGGGTGGGGGTTGAGGGTAAAGCAGGAGGAGAAGGGATCATGTATGGCTGTCATAGTCATAAATGATCCTTGTTTGAACACTCGTTGACACTCACCCCTGATAGCCTAGTCCAGGGGTGAGTGTTAACCACATCAAGGCACCTCACCCTAGCTCTGCTGACTCCACCCTCTTACTAAGCCCTGGTCTGTTGAATGTGTTATTATGAAACGTGCTATGGTAGGTAGAAGGGGTAAGTAGAGCACCTTCATAGTCTGGCAGGGGGGAGTGTTAGCCTCAGTCAGGGTACCTCACCCTAGCTCTGCTTCTGCCACCCTCTTGCGAAGCCTGGGTCTGTAGGAGGTGGCAATGCTGGTTGGCCATCTGTTAGGGTGGGTAAGAAAGAGATATATCTGTGTTGGCATGGTGGGCGATGAGAGATAGCATGGAGGGGGGTGGCTCTGGAAACACTGACAAAGGGGGGTCCCGCTTGACAACCGTGGTGAAGTGCCGCCGCCCATTGGTCTGCATGTTTGACATCATTACTTGTCAGTAATGGATTATTAGTTTCTTCACTGACAACTGATCCTCTCTAGGGCACAAGTGTCTTGTATTTACTCAGAAAATACAGAATGATTGGTATTTGGGCAGAAATTGTCTATTTCTATTGGTTTGATTATTAATTAATTAGCGATGCATTGATCAACATTAATGGATCATGACACCCATTTGTAATGTATGAAACATCATACAAAAAACAAAAAAAACAAAACCAAATTAAAACACATCAAAGAATTTGATAGCATCACTTGATTTGAAAGAAAATTAAATAAACAGATAAATACAATGTAAAACTAAAGATGTGCCTGCAGGAGTAATGCATGCATCATAATTTTGCTTTGTGAAGTGTGAGGTCCCAGGACGTCCGTCCCTGCTCAATTACGCTCCCCCTTTTAATGTTAAGCCACCGCGTTCAGTTGTTCATACATTCTAGACTCTAACTCAATTCGTGTGGTAAAAAGTGTCATTTCTTGTCCGGGTTTGTATTTCATGCTTCTGAGCTGTGCAACCCCTGAAAAAATCCCATTTCCCGATATGTCTCTTTGAAAATAAAGACGTCACCGACACAATTATTTTGTACTTTTTCTTTGTGGGGAACTTGTCAAAAAATTAACTGTGATTTGCCTCAACTTGACAGAGCTGCAACAAATTGTGAATTTGAGTTAAGCTGCGTTGAGTTACGGTATTTACAATTGCTCATTCGACCCTGAGCCACAGTCATTTAGGAGTGAAGGGGGGTAACTGTGGATCAGTAGGAAGAGTTGAACATCTTGCATTGTAAGATCCAACACGTGTTAGTTAACCTGACGATGGATTTGTTTCACACATCCATCTTGGAAACCTTCAATATACAAACTCGGAGGATGGTTGGATGAAAGTTCTATCTGTTGCATCTTTACGGGCCAATCAGAGCAACAAAACACGTGACATCGTTGCCGCTACCGAGGTGCGCGTGTGCAGCTACCGAGGAATAAACTCTATATAAAAGAAAACAACTCAGTGCTGTTCTTTGCTCATCTTTTAATGAAGAAATGTCAAGTTCAGATAAAACTGGTGCTTTAGCAGCATCCATGCTAATGTCTTCAGCCATAATGGCACTGGTCTCTTGTTGCTGCTTGTTTACGTCACGACTCTCCCAAAAGTACTGCCCCTCGGCACTGATTGGTCCTGTCACCTTCCTACCGGGCCCAAACGGTTCAGATGGGAGCTTTGCAAGGTGGATTTACCAGTGAGAAATAATGAAACAGGCGGATCCATCTGCTTTGCAAGGTTATGTGTTAGTAGCATGTGAACGTGAATGAATGGGGATATGAAAGGGATCAGCCACTCTTCATAGTAGCCTTCACCACCACTGTGTGACTATGGAGTGAATGGGTGAGAATGGTGAAGTGTGACTTTACTATTCACTAAAGAGCTCAATAGAAGCTCAATTCTTATATTTCGGACAAGCATGTCATTGGTTTAAACACACTTCAGTAGGTTAACCCACTGCTATTAAGATGTTAGTCCCTGCTTTGCCTGTTTAAAGTAAAACCAAGTCAAACTTTTCTTGTAAACAGTGACTATACACAGGGGGTGAGAGTGGGGGGGCTCTTTGGACACCGAGTATGGTCGCCTGGCTCAGCACATAAAGTCAGGGTGAAACAAGCAGAAGACTAGGATTCAATCTATGTTGTTTCTGTCACAAATCGCTCTGATGCGCCACTTTTACCCACAACTGTGGCTGCTAGATTGAACAAATTCACCCTACACTGCACAAAAACACATTCAGTGGGTGGTTAATTTCCAACTCTGGTGTGGATTCTGCCTCGTGTGATTGCCTTTTTTTCTCTCTCACACAATTCGTTATAAAACTGCATGCACCCAACCGAGACATCCAAACCTTGATGGTTCAGAACAACCCAAAGTACTGCTACACTCCTAATAAAACAGACGTCGTTTTCCTGGTCAGTTGGGTGGACATGCACAGTCAAACACAAATTAATGCAAATTGAAGCTTCTTTTGTGAATTATGTGGTTGTTTATATTTAATCTTAAGGACAAAGCTTTTATACGTATAGGATAATGGATGGACTAAGAAATCGGAGGAGAATGGGGAATGGCATGCAACGAAACGAGGAGCTACAGATCAGACTTTAACCCAGGCTGCCAACTTGGAGGCCTACATACAGTGCCTATTAAAAGGTTTTTACCTTCTGGATGTTTTACCTTTATATTGATTTTATAAATCAATCATGGCCAATATATTTTGGCTTTTTTTGACCCACAAAAAATCTCTCAGTGTCTAAGTGAAAACAGATTTCTATAAAGTAATGTCAAACAGAAATATGTCATGTACAATAAGTGACTACATACTGTAAATATGCACCCCCTTCTAGCCTTCATTTAGTAGATGCACCCTTGGCTTCAATCACAGCTCTGAGTCTGTGTGGATAGGTTCCAGTCAGGCTTGCTCATCTGGACACTGCAATTTTACACAATTCTTCTTTGTGAAACTGCTCAAGCTCTGTTAGGTTGCAAGGGGGTCGAGTGTGAAAAGCCTTTTTAAAGTCCAGCAACCAATTCTCTCTTGGCTTGAGGTCTGGGCTTTGACTTGGCCACTCCAGAACATTTACCTTGTCGTCTTTACACTGTTTCTTAGCCACGGCTAATTGTCTTGCTGGAAAATAAATCATCCTCCATTAACCCTCTATCTTTACAAGTTTTCCACGGCCGGCTGCTGAGAAGCATCCTCACAGCCTGATGCTGCCTCCACCGTGCTTCACAGTGTGGATGGTGTGTGCAGTCTGCAGCGTTTGGTTTCTATAACAGCCTCTAGGGGGTGATCTATAGAGTACAATAGATGTATCGCTGCTTTCGCCTAATACTTTATCTGGAAAATAAATAAAAAGTGTGGAAGTTTTGTGGTGGGAAATTCTCTCTGGAGTTTTGCTTCACCCACTGTCTCTGAATTCTCTCAAACAGCCGAGATCTAGCTCTGCCCGCCCATCCAGGAAACTCTCCTCCGTGCGTGTGCATTTTGGTATCAGCAGAGGAGAGAGAAGCGTGGGACAGTGAAGGAAGAAAAGAGAACCACTGTTAAAAATTAGCTGCGAGTTAGCGTTGTTAAGAGAAAGACAATATGCCACACAATGATGCCAACATTACAGAGGTAGTAACACAACACATCCCTAAAGGCAGGTTCCCTTTTAGTGTCCTCAAAAAGCCTGGATTTAAAAAGACAGTCCACCCAAAGTGTGATTTGCCTGGGCGCAAACATTTTGCTGAAAACTATCTGCCAGTGTTGTACACGTCAGAGAGAAGATGACCCAGCAGCAGACAAATGTGACCCACTTCTCCACAACTACAGAGCCTTATCTCAGCCAAACAGTTCCTAACATCCATAACTGTTGGAGTTAAAAAGTGTGTGCCTCTGAACAAGTATCATTCCTCTGATCACACAGGAAAGCTCTGTGAACAAGGTAAGATGCTCTCATGTCATGAAACTTGTCATAAACTGGTCCAGAGTGCCTCAGCACAGATAACAGGCCTAATGTATTCAAAGCTGTGAGCCTGAGTGGATGGACTAGACTTGTGTAGGTTTATTTCAGCCTTAATAAGGAAAAAAATAATCATTTTTATAATCAACAATAGTAAAAATAACAGAAAACATTTCAGAACTTTTCACAACCATAAACTATAAAATGCCGTGAGAGTATGCCATGGTTTATGATTTTTTTTAGGAAGACCCGTCTTGTCATCATTTATATCTGTTTGCAAAAGCTTTTGAATTACGTGTTTTTCAAAGTAAATGTGTGTTAAATTTAACATGATATTTATTTTTACACAAATTTTCAAAACTCCAATAGAGAGTTCTATTTTAATCACCATACTGATGTCATTTTATGCATCAGAGGGTTGAATTCAACAATTATACAGCAATTAATAGGAGATTTCAAAATATCATGATAAACATTGTAATATAACCAGAATATACTGCAATATT
Source organism: Cheilinus undulatus (assembly GCF_018320785.1). Classification (NCBI taxonomy): domain Eukaryota; kingdom Metazoa; phylum Chordata; class Actinopteri; order Labriformes; family Labridae; genus Cheilinus; species Cheilinus undulatus. The sequence continues at coordinate 4,646,117 of NC_054879.1, read as the reverse complement.
GGTATCAGGCCAAATTACCCGGCCCTAATAGTGTCGTGTCTGATGGCCAGAAAGCTCCATTCTGGTCTCATCAGACCAAAGAAGTTTTCTTTATCAGCGTCTTTCTCTTTGCCACTCTCCCATAAAGCTTTGACTGGTGAAGAGGAGGTGGAACAGTTGTTGAATGCAGTCTCTCCCATCTCAGCTGCTGAAGGTTGTAACTCCATCAGAGTAGTCATAGGTGTCTTGGTGGCCCCACTAGCCTCCTTCTTGCACAGCCGCTCCAGTTTTGAGGATGGCCTGATCTAGGTAGATTCTCACATGTGCCATATTCCTTTTATTTCTTGATGATGGATGTACTCAGGGGGATGTTCAGTTCCTTGAAAATGTTTAAGTATCCATCCACTGACATCATTTTCAATAATATTTTCTCTGAGATGATCGCAGTGTTCTTTTGTCTTCATGGTGTAATGATAGCAAGGGATACTGATAAGCAGTGGCTGGACCTTCTAGACACTGGGTTCTTTATACTACAATCACTTGAGACATTCACTGCACTCAGGTGATCCCCATTTTACTAATTGTGAGATTTGGCTGGACTTCTATTGAATAAGGTCAGTCTCTTATTTTACTCTACGTATTTTTGTTTAATTTTGTAGAAGTTTGTATTCAGTCTGACATTAAAGAAGGTTTTTTGTAAAAGTGATTTGTCAAAAAAGCAAAATTATATTGACCATGATTTATCTATAGAATTAATACAAGGGTAAACATCCAAGGGGGTGAATACTTTTTATAGGCACTGTACTGAGGCTGCAACCATCAGAGAAAGGTTTTTCAAACTGTTTTCGTGGTAGTGTGTCATTGTCAGAGGAATGCTACATCTAAATTGGTATAAAAGTCAAAACTAGTTCACTCTGAGTCTGTAAATGTTCCAAAACAGAAGAAAGAAAGACATTTTGTCCCACTGCCATTGTTTGGGATAAATGTGTCTTAAAAAAACAAAGAGCTTACAACACAATGATAAATGTGGATGCTCTTTTTGCACAGAGCAAGGAAAGCATTGGCTGACCCACTTTAGACCCGTATGTGAAGGTGATGTATGGAGGGTGTTGAAGAGGAAAGAAGGAACGAGGAACTGTGTAAAGGTGTGAAAGTATGAAAGATGAAAGCTGTTGGGATTCCTCACCTTCCTTTAATTGCAAGCTTGTTGCCGTTGCATAATTATGAGGTCAGACATATCTTCTTTTGTTTCTTAATCAACAGAAGCTCAAACAATGAATGTAACATGAAAAGGAAGGGAGAGGGATGAGGTTTAATAATAGCAATAAAATATTTAAAATGTAATGACTGAGAGCAATAAATTATTGACCCAATAGGCCTGTGGGTCCAAATAAGAAAGGCTCAATATTAAACTTCTTAAAATTCTGGAAATGGTTTTTACAGGGTATGGTATGCTGCTGAATAAATCTCAGTAGTCTGGTATTCTTATTTTTTCCACTCAGAGAAATACATTCCATATTTGAGGTCAAACTCTAATGTGCTAGCTATGTTTGGCCTGTTTGGATCATGTGGGATTTGTAAAGTCCACAGACAGTTGCTGAGAGTCAATGATACATGATGCCTATAAGGATGCAGGGTAATTGCTGGTTACATTGGGAACATGACAAATTGCCTGCACCGCGGCGAGGTCCCTCAAGTGAAACAAGCCGCCATGAGGTCAGTCTCAGGTTAAGAGTGTCACCAGCTATTGACCTTGACTGTTCATTCTCACCTGGGTATGGCACTTGGAGTGTCAGGGGATTGAGGTAACAATCATGAATGGCCATTAAAAGTCCGATCGAGGTATGCCAAGTGGTTGTAAGAGCTGGGAATGCAGCTCTTGTGCATAAAGACGGCATGATATACATAAATAAAATCATGCATGTAAATGTGGCCTGTTTATTCTGGGATTTTTTACAATCTTAAAGGGAAGAAAAATGCCATTTCAAAAGAGACCTTTTTGGGAAATAATTAAGAAGACTCGAGTTGCTACTTTTTTATATTTTGGGCATTAGACTTGATTTAGATAGGACAGTGAATTGAGTAGGAAATCAGGAGACTCAAACCCAAGCCTCTGAGCACTGAGATGCAACCTCACCCTTATGCTATCAGTGCCTAAGAGACCCTTCTTTCTTGTCAGGTATTATAGTGCTTTTATTCACTATAAAACCTCTAGACCCACACATTAATGCAACTTTAAGGGGACTGAAATATTGATGCGTCTATATGACAAGAAAACTTATTATTTTCAGATAAAAGAAAAGAAAAAAAGGCTGACAATGATGTCTGTAGGTACCCGTTTCCAGCAGCGATAGTAATTCTGAGTCTGTCACTTATAGTGCCTATAAAAGTATTCACCAACTTGGATGTTTTCATTTTACAAATCAAATCAGTTAGAGTCTTTAAATCAAAATTAAAAGCCTCTAACGTCAAAGTGAAAACAGATTTCTACATAGTAATCTCAAATAAACAAAAAGATACAAGGTAAAATTAATGAAAGCGGGTTGCATGGGGAGCAAGCGTGAACACCCCTTTTTAAGTCCCTCCACTAGTTCTCTATTGGACTGAGGATACTGTCGTATCGGTGTTTCATTCACCATGACTGTAAATGCTACCTTTTAAAACCGGGTCTTAGAGTGGACAAATCCATAAACAACTGCCGTTTAGTCTCTGTGTGGACGGCCAGCTGCATCTTTTTTGAAACGATTATGTCACACATAGCATAACTCTTAAGACGCCTGCATGGTTCTGGCCAAAACAACAATGGTGGTTACAGGGTTGTGTTTGTGCTGCAGAAGCTACTGAGCTTGTTATGGCTTTTACAGCAAAATCCGATGCTCCTGTACAACCACCATGAAATGCATACACCAAATGTTCTTAAATCCAACGCGGAGAACAACCAGAAGGGAAACTAGAGGAAAGTTTGTGTCAGTTTTCTGTGATCTTCTTCTCTCTTTTGGTGCATTTCAGTGGCAACTGCAACTGCATCCTTGTATGGGACACAAGAGATCTTCCTATTTCCCAGAGTAAACATGGGTAGAATTCAAGGCAGTAGTCCTACATGCAGGGAGGAGGAGGTTGTCTAGTAAAGAGACTGGTAGACTGAATTGGCAGACTGAGACTCGAGAGCTGGTAGACTCTGGCATATGGCAGACTCTGTCTGCCTACATAACAGCTGGTTTAAAGCAGAACCAAAACTGTCGACCAATGTAGTTAGAGAGAAAGGCTTAAATTTCATCTGTAATGTCTCAATTTGCCTCGCTAGCTCTAACTGGACTGTGAGGACCTTTTCTTTCTTTTGTACTGAAGTGTAAGAATGTATAGCATCTCAAAGCAAGACTTTCCTAGCTCGCATAATGTTGCAGGGCTGACTTCAGGTGAGATATTTTCAGAGATGAGCAGTTTCAGTTCAAAGACCCAAGTATATGAGAACGATCTTTACACAGAGGGCTGAAAGACTCTTTGAGAGGGGCATGGTTAGATATAGAAATCCTTTGGTGTAATCATTAATTCTACCTAAGAGAATTCTAAAAGACAGGATGAAATCTATTTTAAAGAAGGCCTGGTGAGGCTTAAAGGAGAAGCTGCAGCCATATCCTGTCGGACTAAGACCTCATCCTGCACATCTAGTGGCCCTATTTCATGGAGCACATTGTCTACTGTGCATGGCACACATCCATGTGGAAGATGTTGGTCTACATTTTGCTATTTTGAAAGCACACAGTCCCAGTGAAAAGCCAGGCACTGATTCAAGGAGGATGGATTAAGTGTCATGATTATGTATGGGAGTGGTTTGAGCGTAACATAATCCAAACCATTAAGAGTTTTAGCTCACTTTCTCTTCAAGAACTGAGTATGTATCCCAGCCAGAGTGTTGCTATTTCACAGTGGATTTCAGTTTTGATTATTTACCGTGTTGTTGATTAGTGTGACATCATCATAGAAATCTACAGACACCCCGACAGGATAAGACAGGATTAATGATGATTAATCCCTTTTGAGTTCAACATCATAAAAAGATTGGCTGTAAACATTTATTTACCCTCTTCTTTGCTGGAGTCCATGGCTATATTTTGTAATGCCAGTAGAAAGGAAGCTGTTTGTACTATATCTGTGGTTTATATTGAAGGTGGCATTCATGTGAGTAAAATCTATACATGAACTTTATTATAAATCGAACTCTCTACTGAATAAATGTGAGCTAGTGTGAGAATGTGAATGTATGCCAGTGTGTTTTGGACAGAACATACTCTGGGCTGAGTGTCCATGAAGGAAAGCTTGTAAAAATAGAAATAAAAGCTTCCACTCTAGCTGATCCATTAAAAAAAGTTTATCAGAAAATGCTCTGACGTTCACAGTGGAGATGGTGTGCTGTTGTGAATCCCATGCAGTCACAGTCTCAGGATGTTTGAGGGAAGGAATGAAAATGATAAAAAGGCCCCTGCTGTATGTGGTGGAGAGCCAGTCCACAACAAGTCATCACACATTTATGGTATGAATGGACGGTAATACAGGTTCCCGGGGTATTAAAAAATAGCCATAGCATTGCTTTGATTACCGTCATGATGACGGTGCTGTGTACTGAGCACAGGCTTATAATAAAAGCCTAGAGAGTGCATGTCCATCCCCACCATCAGCACCACTGTTTGTGTCACGATACTTTGAAATGATGAAAGAACTCCTGCTAATGACGTCAGGACGATTTGGTAAAAGATGAACGCACACATACATACCAGTAGGAACTCGTGCACCATGGCCTGGCACAGCGCTGGCACAGGGCGCCATGGCACCGCAGTGCGGTCTTCTTCAGAGTCAAACTGCCAAACACAAACTGCTGGCTGTAATGTGGTCCACAACAACATGCGTTTTAAAACACTTTAATTCTTCTTTCTGGGTGTAGATCAGTGATAAAAATTAAGTTGAGTAACCACACATGCTTGGCAAGCGCGATTAAACCAGTTGAAGGTTTTTAAAATTGTTCAAACTCCTTTGCATGATAAATAGATGAAGTGAAATCGGGGCTTGCTGATTATTTAAGGCACTGAAGTTTCGAGTGAAACTCATATGTTATATCGGTTCATTACACACAGTGAAATTTTCAAGTGTTAATTTCTTTTACTTTTGATAATTATGGCGGTTAATGAACACCCAAAATTCAGTATCTCAGAAAATGAAAATATTACTTTAAAGGTCACATATTTTACCCTTTTCAGACAAATTTATATTGTTCTCAGAGGTCCCCAAAACATGCCTGTGAAGTTTATTGCTGAAAAAACACTCCAGTATCAGATTTTTGCATGTCTAAAAAACCCCTCTGTTTCAGCCCTGCTCAAAACGAGCCATTTCTGTGGCTTTAAACTAGCTGTCTGACTCCGCCCACACCCTGACCACACCCCGTTTTAGGAAATGGATACAGCACTCCTGATGTTACAGGCATTTTATCCAACATTTAGGACCTGACTGGGGTTTGAACCATCAATCTCCCAGACCATAGTCAGCAGGGTAACCCACTGAGCTATCCAGCATTTCAGCTGGTAGCTGAGACGATCAGTAGAGGAGGGCGGAACTTTCCTCCAAGCGCTCCATGTGAGGTCACTAGGTGTAAAATATGAGAATGGCTTGTTTCAGTACACATTTTCTGAGAGGGGGAGAGGGAACGGATTTTTCTGGTACATATTTGTGTTAGAAAAGCCTGAAAAAGTGATTTTTGCATATTATGTCCCCTTTAAAATGACAAAAGGATTTTTAAAGGAAATGTTGGACTGCTGAAAGTATGACCATGCACAGTACTCAATACTTAGTAAGGGTTTCTTTGGCATGAATTTTTGCAGCAATGCGGTGTGGCAAAGAGCATAGATTCTCTATGGGGTTGCTGGCCAATCAAGCACAGGGATACCATGGTCCTTGAACCAGGTTTTGGTAATTTTGGCAGTGTGGGCAGGTGCCAAGTCCTGCTGGAAAATGGAATCAGCATCTTCATAAAGCTGGTCAGCAGAAGGAAGCATGAAGTGCTCTAAAACTTTCTGGTAGACCTGACCTTTGACCTGATAAAACACAGTGGACCAACACCAGCAGATGACATGGCAGCCCAAACCATCACTGACTGTGGAAACTTCACACTGGATGTTAAGCGACATGGATTCTGGTCCTCTCCTCTCTTCCTCCAGACTCTGGGACTTTGATTTCCAAATGATATGCAAAATCAACTTTTATCTGGAAAGAGGACTTTGGACTATTGAGCAACAGTCCAGTCCTTTTCGTTCCTTAGTCCAGGTAAGACACCTCTGACGCTGTCTCTGGTTCTTGACACAAGAAATGTGACAGTTGTGAATGTGATGATTAACAGAACAATCTTCTATGTTTTCCACAGATGACCCATGGATATGTTTTGCTTTTAAAGTCAAAGAGTTGGAGGATTTTTTTTATCTTTGCATGTAAAGGGTTCAGGAAGAGACAAAGGATACCCCTTCAGCTGCAAAGGTGCATACACACTGAAATCTCCCTACAGTAGCTTCAAACAGAGAATGCTGTTTAACATTCTTGTTAGCGAGCCTCAGCACATTCAGATTTTGTCACCTTTCAAGGTGCGAGTTTTTCCTGGTTCTGCTGTTAAGATAAGCTTTCTAGCTGCTGAAACTTTCTTCAGATTTTCTCACAGACATAACAACTTACTCTCCCCTGTATGAGAATATTTTCCAAATATTCAGATATTCCCTCATGGCCTGGTTCAGTCGACTGTCTTTGTCAGTCAGCAAAGTGTTATTTCTTTTCTTAGATATGAGCACTTGTGTAAGGACTCCAAAGATGTAAAAGATGAATCACTTACACCAGGGTTTTATAAATCTCTTCATATTCATGAAGCTCCCCATGAAAAAATAGCATATATATTATTAATTGCTTTTTGTGTCCCATCATTCATGAAGAAATCACACCCTGAGACGTTAAACTTAGAAATATGAAAGCACAGCTTTTTCAATGACCCATCAATATTTAATTTGTCCACATCAAATCTGTCTTTGGAGCTCATATTTTTAGATTGAATTTGTTATGCTGTATTTCAATGGGTGATGCCCCATGTGTATCCAAATGGAGAATGTGGTGCAAGGAGGATAATTTGCCAACTCCCTTGATCTTTGCTTGGTTTGGCTCCACAGCTGAATCCTACGAGGTAATGGTTGCTGCTATTTTAAACAAACCATCGGGGATGCATCTATTTTGCATTAAACCATTTCATTCTGACATCTCTCCCTGGGCTGCTGACAAATACAAGTTTCAGAGGCTGGATAGTTGTGCACAAGAGCACATTGGACAAGAGAAGCCCTCTGATATTTCATCCATAAACTTCTTGCTATAAAATCAGTAAATGGGAACTCTGTATGTATAATAAAAACATCCGGTTTCTGTATGGATCAACACTTAAAGGAGGACTCAAGCAGCTGGAGGACGAACACACTGTCGTACTTTTCCCACCTTTTTACACGAGCTGGATAAATAAACAGTCTTTGATATCGAGTCCTGGTCTAAATATAACCCACTCAGCCTTACCTTTCTGAGTGTAAACACAGGACCACCGAGCCCCTGTGGGTGCAAGAGGCAATTATTTGGAAAAATCTGCAATGTTACAGGTTGAGAGAGAGATGTTAATTACCTTTGTGAATTCACAAGATGCTGCCTCCTCCTTTTCTTTTGTTCAGTCTCTTTATGGGCTAATTAATTATGAAACAATGCACAGGTAAGCCATCTGGGAAAGGGAACTGTTTAAACCTTTCTTCTTCCTTTCACATGTACACAGCAGCCAGGGGAAGGCTCTTAATCATATGTCAGATCGATGTGCATAACTCCACATAACGCTCGGCGAGCTCGTATTGTATCATCAGGAAGATGGAGCGCCGAGCTCATCGGGAGAGAGTCATTCAAGGCGCAGGAGTCAAAGCAGGCCAGGTTTCAAAGTAGTCTCCTGTTACAGTATCAGTGTCTAACACTCACCGACTATATATACTGCACACATGGAGGCTTTACTGATGTGAATGCCTACATTATTATGATATTTTTATATCAGTTTGAAATCAGTCTGAGGAGGGAGGTTTTGAAAATAGTGTATAAGGCAGTTAATGTTAGACACAAGCTTGTCTGCTCCCACTTTCTCTATCAGATGTTTGGTGTGTTGCTCACCACTGCATGCTGATTCATCACTCAAAGACAGGGAGTTATTAGGAGATTCTACAAATGTTTTCAGTTTTAGGTTTAATAATGCTTCCTGCATATCACATTGACAGTGGTAGTTAGCTGCTCTGTGAGCGGGAGGATACAATCCAGCATTTCCAACATTACCACTGTAATCCTGCTGAAGGGGGTTAGCAGTTCTGAAACAGAGGGTTCCTCATCATGTGAGGTCAGTTTCTAACCTGACACACCAGATAGATGTGGGAAACCTTCAATACTAAGCGTTTGGGAAAGGGCAGAGGCTTTGAAAAAAACTCAGAGTGTGATTGGATGAACGTTCTGTCTGTCACATATTTACGGGCCAATCAGAGCAACAAAACACGTGACGTAGCTGCTACTGAGGTGCGCGTGCGCAGCTACCGAGAAATAACGTGAACCATGGCGACTGTAGACATGTCAGTACACGACTTTTGTCATTTTTGAAAAGAAATCAGCTCACTGCTGTTCTTTGTTCTTCTTTAACGAAGAAATGTCTCAAGTTCTGATAAAACTGGCGCTGTAGCAGCATCTACGCTAATGTCTTCCTCCATATTGCACCGACCTTTTGTTGCTGCTTGCTTACGTCACAACTCCACTGCGCCTGAAAATACTGCTCCTTGTTGCTGATTGGTCCTGTCACTTTCTAACCGGGCCAAAACAGTTCAGACGGGAGCTTTACAAGATGGATTCACCAGCAAGAAACACAGAAACGGGCGTATCCAAGGTTAGTGTCTAATGGTTTAATTCCTTTAATTTCTTCCCTTTTCTGTTCCTGAGTTGCAGTCTCTGGCTGTGTTCACTCACACAGTAGCGCCGCCAGGATAACAATTCAACGTACACACAATAACCATTCCCGCGCATGAATGACACCTGTAGGACAAGAGCACACCTACGAACAGGTGCACAGAGAGAGAGAGAGACTAATGCTGCAAGTACTGCACCAAAACTCACCCCGAATTTCCATTTACAGTGTGCGCCATGCTCCGAAGCGCCACGGGTTTGCTCCGACCGAAAGGCCAGCGACCTCGCCCTCTGGAAGCGTGTCTAGAGTGCTGCGTTGCGGCGCGCAAGCCCTGATCAGCAGGAAAAGATCACAGGAGAACTGCAAGTTCACGCAGGAATAGCATGTCAACAGCGGACTATTTTACCTTTTGGGGTTAATTTCTCATCCTTTCCAGTATAAGTCCATGATATTATTGCTTCCGCCATTGAGCGAGTACATTAGGAAGTTACAAGGTTAATGTTTGCTTAAAGGATCTGTGGTTTTATGCAAACTTCTTTGGCTAAATATCCCCAAAAGTTAACTTTTCCTCATCAATAGTACCATTGTAGCTCTGTGACCTACTGACCTCTCGCTGACCCTTTGCTCTTGCTGTAGGATGAGACGTAATGTTGATAACGTGGTGATTTACGATCGGGAGTCCGTGCATTGTGTTTTATTTTGAAAGAACTGGATGTTCTACGCTTGTGACTTCCATGGTTGGTGCTTTCTGAATGACAGTGAATGTATGAGGTTTGGCAGCCGCTGAAAATAGACCTGCAGCGTATCTGAAAAGAAGCGGAGCGAAGTGCCGCTCCAGGCGCGTGCCACTGCCGGTCTGGAACGCCGGCTATAGAAATGCTCTGATAGACTAGAGAGGGAGCGAAGTGCTCCGCAGTACGGTTCGCCGGCGTTCTGCGGTGCGCACGCTGTATATGGAAACTGGGGGTCAGATTAACCACATGCAGCCAGAAAACTGCCCCTTAAAACACCAGACAGCTTTTAGAGCAGCAAGGAGAAGAGCAGCTAGAGTTAAAAGAGAAATTGCACCAGTTAAAAGAAACGTATCTGTCAACATAATAGAAAGCCAGAAGATGGAAAATTCAGAGAACCGCGCTGCCATTGTATGCTGCATGTAGGTCCCATGTTTTATGAACATTGCTGTGCATTTCCAGTTCTTACTATAGTTATGTCTGATATTTTAAACTTGCGCCAGCTCATCCCTGGCATAAAATGTTACACCATGTCATAACATAAGAGCAGCTTAAGTCCAGCAGGTGCAGAGGGTTTGACTTTAAGTCAGTCATAACTTCTAACTCTCTTCAGACATAACCCTAAAATCAGCTGGTGTGCTCGGCTCAGGACAGGACAATGAGGTTATGCTCATAACTGTCAACCAACCCATCTCCTCTGTTTGGATTCAATACTATGGACACTCTGCACCAACACACACGCAACTGGGCCCACAAACACACACAAATAAATGATGTAGACTGCTTACACAGTTCACAGCACACATGCTCACGTTAGTAGCTGTGGATCATGACATGACCATTATTCTTATACTGCATAGTGACATCAGTGCAGGTCAACAGTGTGAGTCTGGACATCAGTGACACCACTAAGACTTTTCTCCAGTCTCTAACGCAGTGGAAGTGATAGAATTAAAAACTTATTTTGCAGCTGAATGGCTGTGTAATCCCAACAGCAGACCTGTCAACTTAACTATAATGAAGCAAGGAGAAAGGTGATAAAAAATGTAGAGGAATACGTGTTACCACGGACTTCCCTCTAGGCCTTGTGTTGAATGGATTTAAGACATCACGCTACAGCACTCTCTCCTGAGTTGGAAATCTTTAATCATACAAATATTATGTAAGCACTCTCATTCCTCTTGTCAGGATGTTCAGGGTGCATCAACATTTCATCATCGGCCAGAATTTACTAAGACTTGTTAAATAAACACAGCTGATTTATCTGAGAGCAATATGTTTAAACTGTTCACTTTGTTCAGTCAGATAGGATAACTTATATGGATGCCACATTGTTCAGTTTTTATTTTATTACTGAAAGAACGAAAAATATGCTTGCATTCAAAAGCAATGTGACAATAATTTGAAGATCTGATAGGTGACCTAAGCTACAATTAGTTATTTCATGCTAGAAAACAGCGGTCGTCTTGCAATCAGAAGTTGTGTGATTGATCCCCAGCTCCTGCTGCTACGTGTTGATGTGTCCTTGGGAAAAACACTAAACCCCATTTGCTCCCACAGCTCTGTAGGTGATGTGTAAATGTGTATGAAGCAGAGATGCACACAAGTCATTTTTTGCAAGTCCAAGTCAAGTCTCAAGTCTCCGATGGTTGTAATGAGCATTCTATGGTCTGCCTCTGACGTCCAGTCTGCTTAGACCACTGCACCGTTCTATCTAAGGAATTTAAACCCTGTACAGTGTTATCACCATCACTAGGGTGAGGTATTGTCTGTAGCCGGCTCGCCGTGGTGTGTGCATGTGTACACTTATAAATGAACAGGGCTTGACATTAACTTTTTTCACACCAGGAAGCCACTGTGACTGATGGTTACTAGCCACTCAGTGTTTCCACAAGCCACAGTTCTGTTGTTGGGAATGTATTTTCTATATATCATATGTACCTCTGCTATAAGATGAAACCCATGCTCTCTCTATTTCCCTCATCAAAATGATCAGTTTAAGCTCTCCTCTTAATAAAGCTCCTCTCTGTGTACATATGAAACACTACAGAGACATAAGAGAGACTTCACTGATAGAGACAGACACTGAGACACTGGAGATTAAATGTTCTTCTTATTTGCCAATATATTTCTTTAATGGTAGTAATTTTATACTAACACAAAAACACTAACTGTTAATGAACTGTTAATAAAAATAAATAAAAATAAAAACTCAATCAGCATTTCTAAATCTCACTCAGATCTTCAACAGAGTATACTGAGTATTTCTCCCTCCATTCTCCTTAATAAACTTCTGTCATCATTCATGGTGTAAATTTTTTTATATGGGTAAAATCAAGCTAAATTTGACGTTATTCAGCTGAAATCGCCTGGACTCCTTAGTTACTAATTTATCAGCCTCTTATCTGTCTGTCTCTGTTTCTCTGCCTCCATGAACCGTATTTAAAGTTTAAATGTTCTGTCTTCTTTCATGTCCATTCATTGTCAATAAGTGACAGTGCCGAGATTCTAACATTAATTTGTTCCTCATAAACATATGATATTGAGGGAATTATTAACCAAATAGTACTTTAACATTGCGCACACCTAATGGCTCACACGGACGACACAGACAGAGACACACAATTGGAGCGTGCATACACACACAGTGCTGACACTGATCGTCCGTGGAGAGGAACTTTAATGCAGGAGAAAAGAGTTTAGGTATTCTGAAACTTTTGCCCTCAACTGAAGTCTGCAGTCTGCAATCTGCACAACCAACATGTTAGCGTGTGTTTCAAAGTAGGTGTGTGCGTGAGTGTCGCGTTTGTGTGTCATATGCAGCACGAACCGTCAAAGAGAAGGGGAGGAAAGGGGGAAAGAGTGACAGGGGGACAACAGAACATGATGGAAAAATTAAAAACTGAAGATTGTGCACGAGTCCCAAATCACCAGTCCGAGTCGAGTTGCAAGTCTTTTGCGCACAAGTCCAAGTCATGTCTCAAGTCACTGATGTGTGCGACTTAAATGCGACCTGAGTCAAAGTCGCAGACTCGAGTCCCCATCTCTGGTATGAAGGAGTAGTTAACACTGATGGCCAATTCTCCATAGCAACCTCTGCCATCAGTGTATGAATGTGAATCGACAGTCATGAATGGGAAAACGGACTTGAGCTTTTATACCGCTTTTCTAGCCATCTGACTGTTTAAAATGTTTTTAACCCAAGGCCACACCCTACCTAATGCTCAGAAACTAAACTAAGCACAAAAAGGAAGGAAGTTTGTGTTTGGTAGATTGTTTCTTTACTGTAACAATGCTTCTTGGCAATAAATGTTTATTTCCCTTTTAAATGGTGCCACATTTGTATCGATCATGCATTTGTGGGATGAGCAGCAGAGCTGAGTATGTGGGTTGCGCCCATGAAAAATTTGCCAAATCTTCTCTGCCAATGTAAAACAGCTTATTCTGCTGTTGCTATTGACTGTTTTGAGCTTCTGGTACCCCCAGGTAATGCCTATCAGGTGCCTGAGTGTCAGCACCTGTGAGCATGGGCCCTGCTACAGTGGTCAGTAGGTGTCTGCTCCAAGAATCGGCATGCCACGTTTGACTGATCTAGATAGGGCCTGTGTGATAGGGCAACTTCAAGCTGGTGTTCCACAAAACCAAGTTATGGCATTATTTGGAATGAACCCCAGTACCATCTCCAAACTGAAGGCGAAGTTCTATATAACGGGGAATATCAGAGACAGGCTGTGAAGTGGGTGTTCCAAGAAGACGACACCCCAAGAAGACCGTTTCCTCACTCTGTCAGCATTTAGGGACCGTAGGCTGTCTTCTACAGATTTGCAGTCAAGGTTTGCAGGACAATATGGCCAACGGCTCTCTGCCCAGACAATCCAGAACAGACTGCACGCAGCCAATCTCCGGTCTCATAGGTCTGCCAGGAGGCCTGCCATGACTGCCCTTCACCGTCAGGCCAGTTTGCACTAGTGTTGGCAACACAAGCACTGGAACCTGAACATGTGGAGGAACGTTCTGTTCAGCAATGAGTCCAGGTTCTGCCGTTGATTCATTCGGCAGTTGAATCGTAGGGTCAAAGTGTGGAGAATATGTGGAGAACGCTATGCTGATTGCTGCACCGATAGAGTAACATCTAGTGGTGGAGGCAGTGTGATGTGTGGGGCGGCATCTCCCTCACTGGCAAAACGAGGCTTGTCATCATTGGAGGCAATCTCAATGCAGAGAGATATCCAGATGAGATTCTTCAACCAGTGGCGATGCCAGATCTCCACAGTCTGAGAATGAACTCTATCCTCCAAAATGACAATGCTTGCCCCCACAGAGTGGGGTTTATCAGAGACTACCTGCAGAATGTGGGAGTGGAGAGGATGGAATGGCCTGCCAGCAGTCCTGACCTCAACCCCATTGAACACTTGTGGGATCAGCTTGGGTTTGCTGTTCGTGCCTGAGTGACCAACACAACCACGTTGGCTGACCTGTGACAAATGCTGGATGAAGAATGGGATGCCATCCCACAGTAGTGTGTGACCAGGCTGGTGACCAGCATGAGGAGGAGGTGCCAGGCTGTTGTGGCTGTGTATGGTTCTTCCACACGCTACACAGGCTCGTGTTTGTTAAATGAATAAATTGTTAAACTGCCAATGTGTCTTGTTTCTTCAGACTTCAATCATCCAATCCACCAAACAAGAGTGAATGGCAAAATAAACTGTTTGGCACGGGCAGAGAAGATCTGGCAAATTTTTCATGGGTGCAACCCTCATAGTCAGCTCTGCTGCTCATCCCACAAATGCATGTTCCTTACAAATGTGGCATCATTTAAGAGGGAAATAAACAGGCTTTCCAACGGTATAAGATTTATTGACAAGAATTACTGCACATGTCTATTACCTCATTTTGTCACTCTGATCAGCCTGTAATGACTGTGACAGAAAGAGAAAATTCCTCCAGTCATTTGCCAAGAATTGTTTTAGTCCTGCCCTTCCCAAAAGTTTTGTATGGTAGCCCTACCAGATGAACGTGAAACACACCCTATAGATATATGAAACAGTCTATGTTGCGTGCTAAGCTAAGAAACTTCAGGCAGTTACCAGCATTAGAGTAACTATGGCAAAAAGAACCTTCAACAGATTGAAAAGTAAATGAAAACAGCTGAGGATAACAATAAAAATGAGAGTTTTGATATCAAAAGGTGCACATTACTTCTGACTCATCCACTGAGCCTTGTGTGAGTCTTTAAAGTGAAAAGAGACATTTCAACCAGCGGTGTCCTTGCTTTCTGAATAAGTCGCATGCAGCTGCTCCACGCAACAATTTTTTTTATATAAAGGTGCAGTGTGTAAAACTGGGGATATAAGCAACTTTTAACTGTCAGATTCTAGATGGTGATGTTAACTTTTGGTGTTAATTTAATTTGGTCTCTTCTGTGGTACTGATGAGTCCTTGGAAGGGACTCTCTATGTTTGAATGAAAGACTTTTTCTGAGTAAATAGAAATAAATCAAATAATCAGGTGAAAACTGATGAAGATAGGCCTAATGAAAAATAACATGTTTGAATGTTTAACATGTTTGACAAGGTTGAATATTAAGTCTTAACACACTAGATACATTGAAATATGGTTGCTGCAACGTGAAAACACAGAGGTCTACCTGTGACCAAATTTTGGATTGAGACCACCTCTGTCCTGGCTGGGGTTGATGTGGGCGGGGCCAATATGTGGGCTTGTGCAGTTCGAAATGACCCTGCCCCTCTAACACCACAATATATAATCACAGAGCAGTTCATCTCAGTACAGTCTGTTGTTAGCTGATGTCACTGCCTTTATTGAAAGTTAACAGTCAGTTAAATGCTGTTTTTTTGTTCATTGTGAGGTAAATTTGCCAAATCTATCAGCCACAGTGGTCATTTAAAGCATCATTTGAGCCAGAAAACAGACTGTGTCTCTTCTTCTTCTAAGGTCAACAAAAGGTCAAGAAGCTGGCTAATGGCGTGAGTGCTTTCCTCAATTCAGATTGCAGCTTTTTTTTTCTAATTTGCGAGGTTCGTATTTCTTCTGAGTGAGTGTGGCTTCAGCTCATTCAATGCCATCCTGGAGGAGATTTTACGGACTAATTTTTTTATGATTTTGAAGTGTAATTTTATGAACTTAGAGATCTTTTATTTGAGTAAAATTTGACCTGGAGGTTCATAACACAGTGACCTATCATACAACAAATCTAAATACAGATCTTTTTCTGCTTAACAGGGACTTTAATTAAACTGCAATAACAAATGTTCAGCATCAACCCGAGTCAAATGTTTTCTAATTCAATAAGCCAAGCTGATGAAAAGAATCCTAAAAAACCCACTGGAGACATATCACTGCCCAATCAATACTTACATCAGCCTCAGTTTTATGTTAAAGTACTTTAAATGCAGGACTTTCACTCTGTTTTAAGTGTTTTAGTACTATGTTTTAGCATAGAACTTCAAATATAACTTGCCCAAAAGTTTTCTGTATGTATAACTTTGCTGAAGGGAACTCCTGATCTGTTTTTAGTGAAAACATTTTTGTTTTTGTCATCATGAAACATTTTTATCATTATTTTCTTTGACAAAATTAACACTTGATCAATTTGTCTTGATGGTCGTAGAGAGATGTCAACATTAATTGCAGTCCATTTCATAACAGCATAACAACTCCATTTTAGTATTTATTTAGTGTCTTGATCTCTTCTATTTAAAGCACTTCTCATCCTCTCTCCACCCATTTACTTTGAGGCTGATAATGCTCAGATCTTACTCAGGTAGAGCCTGACCTCACAAAGCAGATGAAGTCGCCCGTTGCTGTGTTTCTCACCAGCGAATTCATCTTGCAAAGCTCCAATGTGAACAGTTTAGGCCCGGTTAGAAAGTGACAGGACCAATGTGGAGTGAGAGGCAGTACTTCAGAGTGCGGCAGAGTCGTGACATAAGCAAGCAGCAACAAGAGGCCGGAGCAATCATGGCAGACGACATTAGCGTGGATGCTGCTAAAGCAGCAGTGAGTTGTTTTCTTTCAAGGCTCTGCCCTTTCCCGAACGCCATCTATGGAAGGTTTTTGGTGTGTTAGGTTAAATAACTTTGGCTTTATAATGACATTTAACTTTTTAAATCTAATTGTATCATATTTAACACATACATGTGAAATTTTATGGACATTTTTGTTTTGGATTTTATTTCAGTAGAAGGTTAAAGAAACACCTCAACTCCAAAAAAAGAGAATTTTCTAGCTATTATTTGTGTATCAGACTCTAAAGGGTTTTAACCGTTTATGAGCCATCAACACAAAAACATTCTGGAGAACAAGCTTGGCTGTAATTGCCCAATTATAATAAAAGTAGACAAAAAAGTTGCATGTGTGCACTTCAATCATGCATTCAACAGCATTTATACTAAAAGCAGAGCTCTTACTTGATCTTGTGAAAAGACTGTGAGTGAATTTGATCATTATCATCTCCATCAAAGAAAGTTCAGACATGTGCTCTGGGACAAACTGATCCAAAAAATATTCAGATATTTTACTGCTCAAAAACATGTTTTTTTTTTTTTTTTTAACAGTTCTACAGGGCAACCTTTATAATTTTAATCTGTTCCACGGATCCCATTATATCAATGACATCTACTTTCACTGCATAAATGTCTTGCAAGTTAAAGTGTAAATGCCTTTCAGCCTCCTTCAATCAGTCAACTTAATAAAAGCCTCTCAAAGAACTGCTGAAATCACCATTCACTTCTACTTCCGCAACCAGGGGAGTTCATATTTGACTTGATATAATAAAACTGACACCCACTGATGAAGTCATACAGCTTGTAAGATTGAAAAAAAAAAAAAGCTTTAAGCTCACTGCCCACCAGAAAAGGCACAGTAGTGGTACATCTCTCTTTTTCATCCTTTTTTTGTGGCTCTCAGATTGGAAACTATAAGGAAGATGATACCTCTCTAGAGACAAAGACACAGCAGGAGAGGTTGCTCTTAATCATCATGGATGCATTTCTATGATGTTTCTGTCACTGTTTTACTGCCTGCTAGAAAAAGTGCTGTGGTCACCTGCTGGACAGCTCTTCCTCAAAAACACTTAGGACCAATTAAAGTGACAAATGTGGCTTTGTAAAGGTTAACATGACAGGAGGTCTCTTGCTGTTGATTTCATACAACATGCAACAAAAGAAGAAGTTGGCAGGAAAGTGCTTTGAAGCAAGTGATTTAAAAACAGACAGCAAGATTTCTTCATCCTTTTAAACTTTGTCAAATGGTGAGTAAAAGAAAGGAATAGTGGATGTGTTCACAGCATGAGAGAAGGACATCATTTTTTATAGTTTTCACAAAAATTGCAAATGTAATACCCCCTCCCTGAGAAAGGCCTTGGTCCTGAGGTTTTACTAACGCACCATTCAGTGATGTTTCATCGGGGTCAGTGTAGTCCAGGCACCAAAACTTAGTCTGAGCCAAGTCACGCAAGAAAAATCCAAGTTGATTCCAAGTCGAGTCCTCATTCCCAGAGCTGGGTAGTAACGGGTTACATTTACTCCATTACATGTACGTACTCGAGTAGTTTTTTTAAAAAAAATCTTACTCCTGAGACTAGTTATTGAGCAGAGTACTTTTCACTCCTACAATGTTACATTTGTGATTAAGAAACTAAGCTTCTACTCTGTTACTTTTACTTACTTTTACTTAAATCCTCAGCACCACTGAGTATACGGAGGAGTGACTCCTCCCCCTTAACTATCAATAGTTGAAGATAATGGCTGAAGATGTAATACCTGCGTCTCCTTCAGAGGAGCATGTTCATCCCTGGTCCAACATCAGGAGCTTCAAAAATAGCACGTCAAATCAAAGAAAGCACGTTACGGTAAGTAAGCTAAAAAAGCTAATGCACTGTTAGCTAACGTTACGTCGTAGGTGATGCTATCATCGTGTGTGTTATAACGTGGGGCTGGTGGGCCAAAGTTGTCTTTGGTTTTAATAAGTTTTGGTTTGCCTTGCCAAATTTGTTGAGTGATAATCAGGATAAAATTTAATAAATTGAAGCTACAAAGTAAAAATTAAATAAAAGAAGGGAAAAAGTCAGAAATGAGGCCAGTTGATAAGATTAATTTCATAAATATGAGCTAAAAATCATTAACACATGATAAAATAAATATGTGATTAAAAAGTACGAAGGTAAAAGTTCATGTATGTGAGGTTAAAATCATCATGTGAAATAAGATAATTATTATGAGAGAAAGAGTCTGTTTTTTCTCATTATATTGAATTTTTCATCCCATAATTGTAAAGAAACAAACATAACTTGACTGCTGCTTTGTGTATTAAGTTAAGTCTTTTATTTTTTTTACTCTTGGCAAGTTATGTTACTTTATTTATGACAATGTGCAGTTTACATTACTACTCCTGAATAATATGTCGTAATGCAATACGTTTTTTTAACCTGACACGCCAGATGGATTTGTTCACACATCCATCTTGGAAAGCTTCACTAGGAAACGTTTGAAAAAAAAAAAACTGTAATGTGACCGGATGAATGATATATCACAAATCTACGGGCCAATAAGAGCAACAAAACACATGATATAGCAGCTATCGAGCTGCACGTGTGCAGCTACGGGGAATAACGCGAAACATGGCGACTTTAGACATGTAAGTACTCGACTTTAGTTGTTTTTGAAAAGAAAACAACTCACTGCTGTTCTTTGTTCTTCTTTTAAGGAAGAATTGTTGTCAAGTTCTGATAAAACTGGCGTTTTAGCAGCATCCACGATAATCTCTTCCTCCATAATTGCACCGGCCTCTTGCTGCTACTTGAAAGTACTGCCCCTGGACGCTGATTGGTCCTGTCACTTTCTAACCGGGCCCAAACGGTTCAGATGGGAGCTTAACAGGATGGATTCGCCAATGAAAAACAAGGAAATGGGCGTATCCATCTGCTTCGCAAGGTTAATACATTTTAATAAACTGCACAAAATTAAGTTGCTCACTCTTGAGTTGTCTTATAATAAGTTACTTATTACTCTTACTGAAGTATTTATTTTTATGAGTACTTTTACTTCTACTTGAGTAATTATAATTGTTTAGTAACAGTACTTTTACTTGAGTACTGTAACTGTGTACTCTACCCACCACTGCTTATTACCATGTTCAAGTCCTAGATGAGCCCCCAGTATCTAAAACCTACAGCTACAGTAGCACAGATAGTTTGCTACTGTAATGTTAATTGTCTTAACCAGTTAATGAAACACAAGAGATTAAAAAACACAAAGTTTACTGAGTTGTAGTTCAAAATGAGTGGAGTTGAACATTGATGTTTTTCAGTGGTATAGCCAGCCTCTAAGAGAAAAGCTTCTTCTCTTTCTAAAAGGAAAATCTCTTTTTACGCCGTGTCCATGATGGGAGAGTAAGGAGCTCCTGGATGTTTTTTGTCAGCTGTTGGTTGCTGTTTCTAAGCTGCTAATTTCTTTTTAACTTGGCTGCTGACTGTGAGTGGGTTGCATAAATAACAATTCCACAAAATGACACCCTTGTCCCATCTTGCCAGCACCCCCACTTACACAGATGTCAACATTACAAGGGGGTAATGATAATTTATTCAAGTGCTAGAAACAGCATGTTTAAATTAGCAGAATTTTACCATCTGTGAATAAACAAGTTGGGTGCATCATTGTCGGTGTCTGCTTATGCCGTAATCTACTCTGGATCACTTTTTAAAGCCGCGGTTTCTCACCTCTCCGTGATTTATTTAGTCTCCCTTACAGAAAAATGGCACTGATAGAACAGGCAGCTAGAGTGAGAGAGATAATAAAAAAGGGTTGGAAAAAACAGGGGAAATCAATCAAAAAAAGGTATGATTATTGAATAAAAGCAACAATTAAAATAATAAAACAGTTGAGATAGGTAACCAGGGCTGTTACTGTTCTAAAATACAGCATCAAAAAAGAACTGAACAGATTCACACAGGGACACAGAGATGTGGCACCAAGGAAGACAAATAGCAGCACAGGATGAGGCCAAACTGGCTGAGTTAACTGCAGGCCAAGTAAGGCGAGGATTTTCAAGAGGATGATGAAAGTTTAGATGGAGGAAATTCCATTTGAACAGGTCAGTGACTTTAAAGACTTCTAGAGGAGCAGGTAACAAGTAGGCAACTGTTGGTCTGAGGACTTTATAAAACACACTGTCCAGTCTGGGCTGTCTGACTGTGGTGGAGCAGTAGTTCATGTCCCGTAAGGATATCATCTCTTAGCACGGCATTCAAGATCAACCAGCTATTTGAAGAACGGCAGAGTGTCTGCTTGCCTTTAAGCACCTGTGAGATTAGAGTTAATCAAAAATAAGAGGAGAGACGGCCGCATACACACGTTAAGACACGGCTGAAACAACAAAGTGTAATTCTAGCAGTTCATTTCTGCGACTAATATATGACTAACAATGTCCATTGACAGCCTTTTTCTCCATGAGGAGGACAGGGTGATAATGAGCTCAACAGAAACCTTTGATAAAAAAATGTTCAGAGGAGGTGAATAAAATGACATTATATGTTCAAATGTAATTGAAGACTAAAATGTAAGGACTTTTTATTGACTAAAACTGGACCAAATTGTCTTTTGAGTTGTCTAAATTAAGAAGACTATAACTTTAAAGCCTTAAAATAACTAGAATCTAATCTATCCAAAAGAAATACTGAATACTTTACAGTATTTTGCACATAAGTCATGGAAAATGAAAACCTCTAAAGTTCAGTAACATCAGCAGGTTCCAGTTTGTCGTACATGCTCTGGCTCACTTACATAGGACTGCAGCATGTGTGCATCATCAGGCCCTAAATGGTGAAACAGATCTAGAGAGGAGCAGTTTTCTAAGAAATACTTCATGTGCCAGAGAGTGTTAAAGGCTGCTCTAAGATCAAAAACCTCCAAAGGGTTTAACACTTTTATCAGAGTAGTCTCAGTGCTGTGATGTTGTCTGAAGCCTGATAAAAATCTCTGCACGGCTATTTATATTTGGAATCTTTCCTTTTAATCAAAGCAGGTTACAATTAATTGCACATCCATTTCTAAGGAAGTGGACACAAATTTTTTAAAAAAGCTTTTGGCAGTATCAAAACAGCATCCTGACATTGTGAGATACACTGTATTGCCAAAAGTATTCACTCACCCATCCAAATAATTGAAACCAGGTGTTTCAATCACTTCCATGGCCACAAGTGTATAAAACCAAGCACCTAGGCATGCAGACTGTTTCTACAAACATTCGTGAAAGAATGGGTTGCTCTCAGGAGCTCAGTGAATTCCAGCGTGGTACTGTGATAGGATGCCACCTGTGCAACAAGTCCAGTCATGAAATTTCCTGGCTCCTAAATATTCCACAGTCAACTGTCAGTGGTATTATAACAAAGTGGAAGCGATTGAGAATGACAGCAACTCAGCCACAAAGTGGTAGGCCATGTGAAATGGGGTCAGCAGATGCTGAGGCGCATACTGTGCAGAGGTCGCCAACTTTCTGCAGAGTCAATCACTACAGACCTCTAGACTTCATGTGGCCTTTAGATTAGCTCTAGAACAGTGCGTAGAGAGCTTCATGGAATGGGTTTCCATGGCCGAGCAGCTGCATCCAAGCCATACATCACCAAGTGCAATGCAAAGTGTCAGATGCAGTGGTGTAAAGCACGCCGCCCCTGGACTCTAGAGCTGTGGAGATGCGTTCACTGGAGTGACCAGTCGTGCTTCTCCAACTGGCAATCTGATGGATGAGTCTGGGTTTGGCCAAGTGTAAAGTTGGGTGGAGTTGGGGATTATGGTGTGGGCTTGTTTTTCAGGAGCTGGGCTTGGCCCCTTAGCTCCAGTCAAAGGAACTCTTAATGCTTCAGCATACCAAGAGATTTTGGACAATACCATGCTCCCAAATTTGTGGGAACAGTTTGGGGATGGCCCCTTCTTGTTCCAACATGACTGTGCACCAGTGCACAAAGCAAGGTCCATAAAGACATGGATGAGAGAGTTTGGTATGGATGAACTTGACTGGCCTACACAGAGTCCTGATCTCAACCTGACAGAACACCTTTGGGATGAATTAGAGTGGAGACTGAGAGCCAGGCCTTCTCGTCCAACATCAGTATAAGACCTCACAAATGCGCTTCTGGAAGAATGGTCAAAAATTCCCATGCACATACTCCTAAACCTTGTGGAAAGCCTTCTCAGAAGAGTTGAAGCTATTATAGCTACAAAGGGTGGACCAACATCATATTAAACCCTATGGATTAAAAATGGGATGTCACCGAAGTTCATGTGCGAGTCAAGGCAGGTGAGCGAATACTTTTGGTAATATAGTACTTCAGTTTACCTACCAGAGCTCAAGTTTCAACAAAGCCCTTTTCTAGCAGATGAAGCAGGATGTTGGAGTGGTCACAATGGCATCTTTTTTGGGAAAATCATTGAATCGCATATGGCTATGGCAGTCCAACAACTGAAAAAAGCTTTCAAATCACTGTTATACTTGCACTATTGTTGAGAGCATAGTTCAAAGACCTGCCAATTGATACTGCTACTCCTGCTGATTTTTTAGTGTTCCGAACTGAAAAACCCTCCAAATCTCATGCTCAGAAAGGTTAAAAGGGGCAAAAGGCACATCCACTTGTCCATTAATCTCTGTTTGAACTGTGTGCCTGCTGGTTAATGATGGCCTCAAAGTGAGGATAAAAGTTGTTCAGCTCACTTGCTAGAGAAGCCTCGGCACTTGTAAAGGTGAGCTTTTGTTCTGCTGCGGCTCTTGTACCTCAGGCGTCTGGGACTTCTCTGTGGGAAATATAGTTAAAGCTTATTTCTGCAGTCTTTGGTTCATTTAGATAGTCAGACTTCAATACTAATTTTACATTCTAGACTTTTTTCATAATTGTACATGCTTCCAGGCTATGGTCTTAGATGTAGGATGTAGTGTGTGTCTTCGGAGGTGTCTGGATGTGAGTCTGGGTACAGTCGCACCTAAAAACTGAATTGATAGTGATGTCCTGATGTGCCACAGATCGTGCTATTTCCTGCAGAAAGAAAAAGAGTTCTCTGATAGAGCTGATCATTTTCTTGACTCTTGCATCAGTTGCATGAGTTGTAGATCTTTTACATAATTTGCTCTCAGCAGATAAGTGGCAGCTGTGCAATTCTCTTATGCATGCAGCACATCCGTTTTGTAGCTATCTTTAAATTCTGTGTAGTGATCCAGAGGATTTATTCCTCTTGTGGTGCAGTCAATATGTTGATAGAAGTCAGGCAAAACCCTCCCAAGGTAAACCTGATTGAAGCCTCCAGCAACAATGAGCACAGCACCAGGATAGCCGGACTGTGAGCAGTTCAAGTCTTTGCAAACATCTAAGGGCAGCCTCTGTATTTGCCTGTGGTGGGATGTAGACTGCGGTGATAAGTACTGATGTAAATTCCCCCGATGGAAAGTGTGGCCTGCATTTTATTACCAGACACTTCTGATTTCATGAGCAGGATAGCATTGCAGTGCTCTGTGTTCACGTTCACATTTAACCAGCCTCCCTTTACTGTGAAAAAGCAGCGGTGCAAACACAAACATGAACTTTGCAGCTCCTTACATACACATCTGAAACAGAAAATCATTAAACAGTTCGGTTTGTTTTTTTTCTCCTGTGATTTATATCTGGTTGAGGCTGGAGTCAGTGGATCAAGAGCCACCACACAGACGGGTTCAGGAAAAGGACTACAAGTGTCACCACAGACATCATCATCAACATCTCACCTGGACAAGAAAAAGAACTGGACTGTCGCTCAGTGGTCCAAAGTCTGGAGGAAGATCTGAGCAGTTCAGAATCCAGTGTGCTTGAAGTCCAGTGCTTTCAGTTCCCACAGTTCTTGGTGGTTTGAGGTGCCATGTCATCTAACCGGTTTTAACAGACAACATCACATCACCCCGATTTTAGCATCTTTACACTGGCTACCCATTACTTTTAGAATTGATTTTAAGATTTTACTTATTACTTTTAAAGCACTGAAGGGTCTGGCTCCAGAATATATTACAGAACTTTTATTCCCCTATGTCCCAGCCCGCTGCCTCAGATCCTCGGGTGGGAACCTCCTGGTCGTTCCAAAGTCAAGACTCAAATCTAAGGGTGACAGGGACTTCTCCAACAGAGCCCCTCGACTTTGGAACGACCTGCCTGAGGAGATAAGGCATGCAGAATCATTGACATCTTTTAAATCACTTCTTAAAACTCATTTTTATAGACTGGCTTTTATGTGATGTCGTCTTCGTCTTCAGATTCTTACATATTTTAGTTTAATTTCCTTTTAATCTCTCCTTTACTCCCTGTCAACCTCATTTTATTTCCTTGACCCCTGGCTGTTTTTAATTGTTACTGTCTTCCTCACTTTATTGATTTTACGTCTTCACTGCTTCCCCTTATGTTTACCACTGTTATAATATTTATCAATTTTACTGCTTTTACAGTTTTAGAGCTTGTTTTACCCTGTTTTAATATCTGTTTTTGCCTTCTTATTTACATTTTACTGTTTCTCTTTTAATTTCTTATGTCTTTAATTTTGGGCCTCTCGGTCTCAGCCTGTGTAGCTGGGTTCCTGCATTATTCCTTCCCTTCCTGTGTTCTTGTTGCCTGTTTTATTTTGTGGTTTTTGATGCCTTGTGTGTGATTT
Source organism: Cheilinus undulatus (assembly GCF_018320785.1). Classification (NCBI taxonomy): domain Eukaryota; kingdom Metazoa; phylum Chordata; class Actinopteri; order Labriformes; family Labridae; genus Cheilinus; species Cheilinus undulatus. Next base: position 4,620,747 of record NC_054879.1, on the reverse strand, counting down.
CTGGTTTTCCTCCTGCCCTTGTGTCTTTCCCTCCACTTAGATTGCACTAACAAGGTTCACCTGTGTCTTGTTTGTCACACCTGAGTCCAATCAATCCCAGTGCATTTAGTTTGTGTCTCTCCCAGTCTTTCATCAGTTCTTTGAATATTTCTACATGTGAATGTCCTCTGTTCCTCGTGTTCCCGTGTGCCCTCCTTGTGATTTCAGAAAGCTTTCATTTTTTCAGCTTTTGTGTTTGAATTTTTTCCTGAAGTAGTTCAGTTTTTCTTTTTTCCCTTTTGTTTAATTGAAGATTTTCTTTGTGCACTACATTTTTGGTGCTCTTTTGTTTAACTTTTCACCTTAACTTGACAGCTGTGAAGGCTGTGAAGCATGCACAGAATACCAAGTTCTGTCAGGTACAACTGAAGAGAGATGCTAGAAAAAAATATTGATCGCCGACTGCATTATCCAGGCGTGCTAGTCTGACTTCAAGTGGTGCACCATGCTCTGCAGTGTTTAAAAGAAATGACACAGGTGATTCAGGGGAGACACAGGTGTGCAGGAGAGCCGAGCGAGCCGACAAGGAAGACGCAATACCAGTCAACGGACAGCAGACAATACGCCGACAGACAGCCGGTTCAACTGCCTGGAATAGGGCGCTGGATGCGCCGACCGGAAGGAGAGTCCACCAAAGTATTCGGCAGAACGGGGATGGACTGGAGGCACACGTACTTTACCACAGCAGACCGCTGGAAAGAAGGGTGAATGCACGCTTCACCCCTCCCTAGTTAAGCCTCTCCTTGATTTTAACTGGATTGGTTTTTGTTTAGAATTTTGATTTGCATTGCATGTAAGTTTTTTTTGCTTTGATTTATTTAGATTTCTTAATTTTTGTGTGTTAATTTAACTGCCCTTTTGTTTAGGAATACATTGATTACTTGGCTCATCCTAGTTTTTAGATTAACTTATTTGAGACCCTGGGTGCACAAAGGACAATTATGTTCACCTAGATTTGTTTCTGTGTCTGCCAGCTACCAGCTGGAGGCTCAACCAAGTTGCTGGACCACAGGACAAGCATTAGGAGGAGATTGGGCTGTCAAAGTGGATGCTGGACATTTGGGGACTCCTACTAGCTTTTAGCAGCTTTTATCGTTTTAGCCCTTCTTTAATTGTTTTAATACCCTTTAAAATCCTGGCTGCTTAAAAAAATTAACTGTTATTGTTGAACCTTCATTGCCTTGCATGCTGTTTTGGGTCAGAACACGCCCAAGTGGATTTTATATCTTCATTTAAAAATACAATTAGTTTTTACCTCAAATTTTAACTTATCTTAACTTCATTTAATCTTAACTCTGGTCTGTAACTGGTAACTGGTCTGTAATTTAGTCATTTACATGACATTTACTTTTCATGGTTGTAGACACAGCATCTTCACTGCAACAGCGCAGTGTTGAAACCACAGTAGAACAAAGTAAAAATCACCGTATTCTGTCCTTAACATTGTTTTCAAACACACTAGTTAGGCTTTTTTACTGCTTATTACTGCGATCGATTTATATGACACAGTGGCGGCCACAACTATTGCCCTTGATAACGTACCTGTATGTTGAAGTGTGAGGACAACAGCTTTATGGCCTAGTGGGAGGCACTTTCTTCCTCGAGAGCACCGTGTAGAGTCGAGTGCCCAGTTCCTTCAGCTTGTGGCGCAGACTGCAAAAACGCTGCTCGTCTCATCCATTTACTTCCAGCAGTGTCCAGCATCTTTCTGGACTAAGTCCTTAACTGGGACATCCTCCCCATGGTTCAATGAACATTTTCTATTTTCATCCAACAGATCCAACAAATCCAGTACTTCCAAGACCTTCAAGACATCTTATTGGCCAATAACGTTCGTTCGAGAAGACATGGAGAAGCAGAGCTGTTACTTGTGTACCACTGGTTGGTGAAGTCGAGCTCGACTAAAGCGAGCACAACAAATTTCCCATGTGGAAATCTCATTGCTTTTTCCCCTCATGGCCTCACACTGGAAATCCAGCATGGCACCAGAGTGCTTTAAGCCCTGTACAAAAATTGTACTTTTTCTAACTGCATGACTGTGTCTCTGTGCCTGAGAAGTTTGTTGCTGAAAAAAAACACTCCAGTTTAGGATTTTTGCTTGTCTAAAAAGCCCTCTGTCTCAGCCCTGCTCAGAACAAGCTGTTTCTGTGTCTGTGGCTTTAAATGGTAATAAGCTGTCTGACTCCATCCCTGACCACACCCCTCTCAGGAAATGGATGCGACACTCCCTGATGTTACAATGTTACAGACACTTTCATCTAAAGTTAAGGACCTGACTGAGATTCAAACCATTAATCTCCAAGATCAGAGTCAACAGGGTAACCCACTGAACGATCCAGCATCTCAGCTGATAGCTAAGAGGAAGATCAGTGGAGGAGCGTTGAATTATCCTCCAAGCGGGGCGGGCTAACCGAATGTGGGGGCGGGGGCTCACTCCTTAATTGACATCATGAGGGTAAAATCTGAGAATAGTTTGTTTGACCACACATTTTCTGAAAGGTGAAGAAAGAGAGGGTGGAAGGGAATGGATTTTTCTGGTACTTGAGGGGACCGTGGACAGGCCAGGGGAACATATTTTTGTTAGAAAAGCCTGAAAAGGTGATTTTACATAATATGTCCCCTTTAACAAAATTGACAACAAACAAAGCAATCAAGAAGAAACAGTTTACACAGAGCCTCTACCTTCAGGGTTGACATGTTTTAAACTTGCAGAGCCAATGGACTGGCGAGATTCCCCGTCTGAAAGATCCACTTCACAGAGCTCCAATCTAAAATGATTGTGCCTGGTCTGAGAACACGCTGGACTAATCACTGTCATTTTAGGAGACATAGGCAGTAACTGTGGGTAGGGTTTAGGTGAAATTATCCAGCAATTGCAACCGGTACACGTCTGTACCGTACTGAGAGGCCCCTACCTTTACACCCCTTGTTAAAAAGGACAAAATATCACTTAAAAATTAAAGTTATGAGTCTTAAAGCTCAAAATATTATATAAGAAGTCAAAATTATGAGTTGAAATGCTCAAAGTATGAAATAAAAAGTCAGAATCCTAAGTTTGAGTCCTAATTGTGAGATTCTAAATTGAAAATGTGAAATTAAAACACAAATTAATTTCTTATTCCACATTCCTGACTTCTTATCTAATTATTTTTTACTCCTTACTTTATCAGATTTTGTAACTTTAGGATATCTTAAATCATCAGGGATAAGTTCACATTTTTATACTTGAGGAAATCTGCAGAGCTCATACTGATGGGCCAGTTAGAACAGAAATATGAGATCATCTTGCAGGCCGGATTTAACTGTTCCATGGGCAGAGTTTGGCCCCCGGGCCTGGAGTTTGACACCTGTAGTTTAAAGCATACTGGGAACTAATTAAACTTAAAAACATGGTTAGAAAATCAATGCAGGCAGTCTGACTATCTTATGTCATTGAGCACATCCAGGATAGATCCAATATGCCGGTGGATGTGTGTGGATAAGGGCTCTGTTTTTACAGAAACTCTGTTTGGATGTAACTGTGGATGCCTGCATAAGCACTGGAGAGTTATTTATACGTCTATGTCCAGTTTATCATGGTCCCTTTTGATTTTTGATCTCATTCTGAACTAAAATAAAATCATCCATGAAGCATTTCTTATAGCTACTTGATCTGAATGATTTTGGGATGAATGCATGGCAGGATTTCTTTATGCAGAGGTAATCTTTTCTGTCTCACCCAAGAGATCTAATTATTGAGGGGAAAAAACACACATATACTTGGAAATACCAATGAAAGCCTTTAAATTATTACGTGGCCAACTTAACAACCTGATTCTGATTTGCAAGTTCCACATAGCAATGATCTGCAATCACTCGAAAAAGCACCGTTGTTAAGAAGAACCCAACTTTACTAAGGAAAGCAAGTGGCTGCTATAGAAACATAGCTATTATCTAGATCTGGAGGACTCATTTTAATCATTTCAACTGGCAGAAAAAGTCCAGCTCCTTTTAAAGATTTATTTTCAGGCGTCATGCCTTTACTTAAATAGGACAGTGGAGAGAGTTGAAAACTGGGGAGAGAGAGTGGGAGAACGGCAGCCACAGGCCTGATTTGAACCCAGGCCGCCCACATGGAGGACAACAGCCTCTGCACATGGGGCATGCGGACATTACCACTAGGCTATCAGTGCCCCAGAAGTCCCGTCAGTTTGATGTCGGCCTGTTTATCATGGAAAAATGAGAAAGGAGAGGATGGCAGCGGGAAAAGGCAGATAGAGGAAATAAAAACTCTACACTGTAACAGAAAAATCCACAAAACTGAAGTAACCACACATGGTAGGACCGGGTGAAAAGAATGTAGAGTGGAAAAAACAACTGGAAAAAAAAGGCAACAAACACTGACATGCTGAGACAGATGAAAGATCGAGTGCTGTCATTTCATGTGGACCTGTTCACCTGCTCTGACCTTCACCATCAGTGGAATGTTCTGTTTCATTTGAGTAATAGCAGCTAGATTAGCTCACTGTAGAAATACTCCATTTAATGTGAAAACCAGCTGCTAATTTTGTTAATTTTTGAAGGCCACAGTGTTTGCTGTAGCAGTGAACACAGCTCTAACTGAAGAATTTTATCTTTTAAGATTAATAAGAAATTTTCAAATCAATATTTTGTTTCACACATGATTTTCTTTGAAAGTAGCCATGTAATGAGTGGGAAAATTAAAAGTGAGTGGATTGTTATTGTAGAAGAAGCACTTAAAGGTGGAATAAGAACCGAACACCATTGATTTAACCTGACAGGATTCTGAGGTTACAACTCGCTCAGTATAATCATCCCCTCCATATTTAGCCATCAGACATTTAACAGTAGCTGTATTTGTAATTAGGGGGTCGTGGTTTGGTGCACGTTGTCCCACAACGAATGTGACTGAATTCTTTCTACAGTCAATAGTCTGAGAGGAGGAAAACAGCGATCACGGATGAGTTTCACCCACCAATCCAGGCAGCAGTTAACCTGACACGCCAGATGGATTTGTTTCACTCATCCATCTGGAAACCCTCGATATTCAGCGTTTGGGAAAGGTTTTTTTTTTTTTTTTTTAAGGTTTTTTTGTAAGATTTATTTTTGGGCCTTTTAATGCCTTTATTTGATAGAGGAAGGACTGTGGATTGACTTGGAAACAGAGAAGAAAGTGGGGAGAGACATGGGGCAAAGGGCCACAGGCAGGATTCGAACCTGAGCCGCCCGCGTACATGGGTAGCGCCTTAAACCGCTTGACCATCTGCGCTCCCGACTTTTGTCTTTTTTGAAAAGAAAACAAGTCACTGCTGTGCAAGATGAATTCACCAGTGAGAAACACGGAAACAGGCGTATCCATCTGCTTTGCAAGGTTTTATTTACAGCACATTAAAGTGGAAAGAGAAAAAGACAAAAGACAAAATAAGGGCAAATATTTAAGCTACAAGTGGTCTTAGCTGAGTAGTGCAAAAAATACATTTTCTCATTTTTATGTGACATTTCAACACATCATAATGTATAGAATACAGTCGTCTAATTTACTGAGGTTACCTGAAGGCATCATATTTACTGTCTTCAGCTCGTAAAGTTTGCTGATTAACTTCAGTTTCTCCAGTTCCACTGCTGATTTCTACTCTGGATTTATGTTAACAAACAGGACTCGCTCAAAGTTTTGGAGCCCTTTTCAGCATTCATCTGAGCAGCTGAAGAAGAAAACTGTCCTGAAGCAGCTGGAGAGAGTGTTATGACCATGGCGTGATCCCGTGTTGTTGTTGTTAGCGTCTTTGCTAACATTAGCAAAGATGTGCTTTAGCTGGAGGTGGTACTTCAGACTCGTTGTGGTTTTCTGGTTTGATCTTAACTAACACTCTCCAGCTTTTTAAAAAGGAAAATCCGTTAAGCCAACCTGGGTCTGTCTCCTCACTCATCACTGCTGGCTGTGTCTGACCCTCTCACCTCTTCACCCCAAGGCACGTAAACATCCGCACTGGAGGACAACGGGAGCAAGATGTGGTCAAACTTAGTCATATGATTAAACCGTGTTATTATTTTTAACGCATTAAAGTTTCAAGATTAATCGCGATCTTTAACTCATTAATGTTAACAGGCCTGATCATATTTAATCATTTATCGTGCTGAGTCATAATTTTGAATCATATCATATTGACTTACATTGTAGTGCATTTAATTGTATCTGCTTTAGAATAATTTTGGATACTTTATGCACTATTTAAACTATCAGTGGTGATCTGAGTTTTAAAACTATCTTCTGTTCATATTGCATAAAAGAGAAAAAGGAGTAGATTGCTTCATTCAGCTCCAGTAGATTTCTCACCATTTAATTTCTGCCCTTTCTCCAAATGGTAAGTGAACAACACATGCTTGAGAGGAGAGCGACAGACGGCATTTATCTGATGGTCTCCTTCCTCCATTAGGTCTGCAGGCAGCTGTGGGCTATGTCAGCATGAGCTGTTGAGAACCAACCAAGGAGATGATCACTTGTTGATTATTTGAGGCTGGAATAGAGAAGACATAAGAGGATAGCATCCACAGTTTCTGATTTGACAGAGGGAGGAGTGAGAGTGAAATGTCAGAGGTGGATAAAGAGCTGGCGTTAGGAGGCTGAAACACGAGATAGGAGGAGAAAATGATCAAGAGCAGCTCACACCGAATGTTTTCATACCCCTTCAGAGTCCAACTTCATGTTCCTAAATCTCAGAGAAGGCTCGTCTGGGAGGGTTTAAAGTTTGCCTGTGTCAATAGAGTTTTTTAGTCTGAAAGAGATTTCAACTTTCTTAATAACAAGATGACCTTTACAAAATCACACAAGAATGGCCTCAATACTGAGCAGTAGATATAAACCCATCACACTGGGTGAGTGTTGATGACAGCGGCAGGTTCTACATTCATGTTTATAGAAATGGTGGTCTCACTTAATATGGCACCTATCAGCACCATGTTGGAAACGCCTCCTAAACCTAGCTTTTAACCTGGAAACAGAGGCATTGTTTTTATCACCAACTGACCTTTCTAAATGAAAATCAAGAGTGTTGACTCTGGTGCATTTTTACTTTCTGTGCTGTGCAAGATTTTAAGCAGTTGTCACAAATTTACTGTTGACAACAAATTTTGCCAACAAAAAAGAAAGATGAAAAGAAAAGAATGAAGAGAATCTGTTAATTTTAGAGCAAAAGAAACTGTTAAAATTTTAGTGGGGAGAAAACTATTTTTTGAGAATGTAAAGTTGTTTTTTTTTTTTTATTATTTTAATAGAAACCAAACTCAGAGTTTCAGAGTTGAAAAACTGGAAAACTTGCAACTATTGGGGTTTACAAAGTCTTACATTTTGACATTGGAAACTTTTTTTTTCTCTAAATTTTTAAAATAATCACTGTACCAATTTAATATCGATCAGTATACTGTAGACAATAAATAGACTTAAACAATCTAAAATTATGATTGATTTTTTTTTTTAACCCTTTTTTTTGTTTATCGAAACATCGTCATCTAATTTGTATCATGATTGAGTCAATCTGGGACGGTTTGTGGCTGAGTAGAGGGGGTCGGGATGAAGGTCAGCATCTCCAAATCTGGGGTTATAGTTCTGTACTGGAAATCAGTAGATTGCTCCCTCCGGGTGGGGATCGAGTCTTTGCCCAAGCAATGGAGCTCAGGTATCTCAGGGTCTTGTTCACGAGTGAGGGTAGAATCCCTGCGAGATCAACTGGCGGATTGGTGCAGCATCTGTGGTACCAGATTGCTAAGCCAAGGGGCAAAACTCTGAATTTACCTGTCAACCTTTGTCCCAACCCTCACCTATGGTCATGAACTCTGGGTAATGACTGAAAGAATGAGTCTGTGGGTTCAAGTGGTTGAAATGAGATTTCTCAGGAGGGTCTCTGGGCTCAACCTTAGGATAGGGTAAGGGGCTCAGACATCCGGAGGGATCTGGAAGTAGAGCCGCTGCTCCGTTGTCTCGAAAGGAGCCAGCTGAGGTGGTTCAGGCCAGGATTCCTCCTGGTCGCCTCCCTGTGGAGGACTCGCTGGAGGGATTTCGTATCTGGGAACGCCTTGGGATCCCCCAGGGAGAGCTGGAAAATGTGGGGAGTGGGATCTCTGGGTGGACTTGCTTAGTCTGCTGCCACTGGGACCTGACCCCAGGTAAGTGGAAGAAGCTGGATGGATGGATGGATGGATTTAGTCAATCCAATGCTGCTGCGAAAAATACCCAGAAATTGAATATTATCGCAACTAATGTTATTTTTGTTATTTTTAACACTGACCGAGCCGCCTAACTCACTGAATCACAAATAAAATGAACACTGTATCAATTCTGATTAAACACATTCTGTAACTTTCTATGGATGTCACCTGATTCCAGTTAAATGTACATAAGGAACAATCTACAATCTGAAAAAGGTAGGGAACATTTCTGTGCCGTGATGTTTGAACATTAAATTAGCTTTATTATTTGATATTTGATTTGTATTTTCTGATAATCTGCTTGTGATCTCTGTCTTCAATAAGCAGACTGTTTAACAATGTGTCACAAACAATGGAGGTTATTTTTCAGGTTCTAAATATCAAAATGATGTAATAATGATCAAGCCCTTACACTCACTGACAGCCATCCTTACATACAGTAAGTCTTACTGAGTAAAAAGTGTTTCTCACTGACAGACAGTCTCCTCTCCCTGTCAGACTTCAGTTTTCTTCATCATCAAAGAGAGTGGAAATAATTGACAATGAAAAGAAAATATTTCACTGTAATAATGAATGAGTTGTTTGTGATTCTTCTGATGTTGAGAGCTAAAAACACACTTTTTGTTTGAAGGTGAATCAGTAAACACACACTCTGTAGGCTGAATTGATTTTATTGAATTTACACTCATAAATTTTAAAGCTCACGTAGACCTTCTGCACACGTCACTACTTTGACATCACTCTCTACAGTAGACGGTGGAAGTGGTGATGTTAAATCTGTGTTACCATTAGGTGTTATAATGCATTTAAACCAGTGTTTCTCAACTGGTGGGTCTGGACCCAAAAATAGGTCGCGGATGTGCATCTGGAAAAAAGGGAGTCAAAAGTCTACGAAGAACATTCAACCGTACCGTTTATTTCACTCTGTTTTATTGTGATAATGGGCAAATTTAAATGTTTTATTGAAATTTCAACATATTTATCTCCTTTTCTTGCAATAAAAGAGCTGCTTTTACCTAACCTAACACACCAGATGGATTTGTTTCACACATCCATCTGGGAAACCTCTCATAGACAGCGTTTGGGAAAGGGCAGAGCCTTTGAGAAAAAAAAACTTGGAGGGTGATTGGATGAACTGTCACATCTCTACGGGCCAATCAGAGCAACAAAACACGACGTAACCACTCCCGAGCTGCACCCTATGGAGTAAACTCCATAAAGAACTGCATAACATGAACCATGGCGACTGTAGACATGTCAGTACACGACTTTTGCCTTTTGTGAAAAGAAAACATCTCACTGCTGTTCTTTGTTCTTCTTTTAACAAAGACATTTTGATAAGTTCTGATAAAACTGGTGCTTTAGCAGCATCCACGCCCATGTTTTCCGCCATAATTACACCGGCCTCTTGTCACTGCTTGCTTATGTTCCATCCAAGAGTGCAACAATTTCATTTTTTTTAAACGCGCATTGTTGACCATTTTTGGAAATTGTCATCAGAGATATTGGTGGGTCCTGAGGCCAAAGCAGTTGAGAACCACTGGTTTAGACAACCCCAAGGCCTGGAGTTGTGGAAACTGGACTTCAATGACAGCGTCCTCCCTGATAATCACAGTCTTCGCTCCCACGAGCCGTGAGCCTGGAGGAGAGAGGATGGGAAAAGATGGCGCCATGGTGAGTTTAAAACATGTGGGCTAAACTAATGCAGCTAAAACGAGCAGGGTCAGTGCCGTCCTATCGTCCTAGAGATTTGTTCTTCAGCTGCTGCGAATGTCTGCTTTCTGCACTGGTGAAACCAATCCCCCAATCAGGTCTTTACAAACACATGGACAGGAAGTGACATCTCCCCGACAGCGACCTGTGACACTGGGCGTTGGACTCCTGTTTTTTTCTCAGGCTTCACCCAACACCATACAAAACACAGCTGCTGCATCTCTGATCACCACCAGCTCATAGTTTCAAAGGAAAAGGGAGAGAAAAGAAAGACCTCAAACCTCTCAGCAGCATTAGGCCACTATGCTTTTTGGTCAGTAAGAGTAGAGGTGTATTTGGAGCAATACGAGTATGGGAAATAGAATCAGCCTACTTCACACAAATGTCACTGACGGGGAGATGAAGTGATTCACCTTGAGGCGCTCACAATAGAGAAACTTGACTGAAAAGGCTCTTCTGTACAAATTCATGATCTTAAAGCATTAAAAAGCCTACATAGCTGTTCACGTCAATAACTTTCAATACCTTCAAATAGATTTTATGTGATCAAACTTTTTATATTCTCAGAATTGTGATTTTAACTCTTCAGCATCTTTGCTTATGAATGAGGAAACACTGGAGAGTTTTGTTCTGGTTGATGCTGAAATACTGAAAAAAGTTTTAAGACAACTCAAACCATCTACGTGCCGTTTAGTTCCCATCCCAGCATCCCTTTTTAAAACATGATATTCTTACACATTTAAATTATTCTCTTCAGACAGGTGTTTCCTCTCTGCTTTTAAGACTTCTATCATTAAACATCTTCTGAAGAGAAGCAATTTGGATACATCACTTCCTGACGATTACAGACCCGTATCCAATTTGCCATTTTTAAGTACAATTTTAAAAGATTGTTTTAAGCCAGTAACATGATTTTGTTAATTCCAGAAATATTTCTGAAATTTATCACAGGTTTTAGAAAAGAATCACAGTACAGACTGCTCCAGTCAAAATAGTTAATGATCTCAGGTCCAACATGGATAATAAATGACCTTCTGTTTAAGTTTTATTGGACCTAAGTGCAGCTTTTGATACGGTGGACCACAAAATTCTTTTAAATATACTTTTGTAATTTTATTGGCATCTGTGGCACTGTTTAAATCTTATCTTACTGACAGAAAGTTTCATGTGAATCTTGGGGATAGCTCATCAAAATTGTATGGCATGAAGTGTGGTGTTCCCCAGGGTTCAATTTTAGGCCCGACTCTTTTTAATATTTATATGTCAGCTCTAGGGAATGTCATCAGGAGGCTATGCTGATGATACTCAGCTTTATGTTGCCGTGTCTCCTGATGACACAGGGCCACTTGATGCCCTTTTAACTGTATTTTAGGTATTAAATCATGGATGGCAGAGAGCTTTCTACAGCTCAACCAGGTCAAAATTCAGGTTTGAGTCACTGGTGCAGGGGACAAGAGAGAGAAACCGGTCAGCAGTATGTTTTAATCTGTGTCAGCAGGCTAAAAATGAAGGTGTTTTATTTGATTCAGATCTTAGTTTTGAACCTCACATATGGGACACCACCAGAAAAGCTTTTTACTGAGACACTGAGAGCAGTCTCCAGATGCCTTAAAAACACTCAAAACATTTTTTAATCACACTGTTGCCATTTTATACCAATTTTGCCTAATTTTAACCAATTTTTGCAACTTAAAGCCCATTTTATGTCCATTTTAATCCATTTCTACCTCTTTTTTCTGCATGTTTTTTCCACTCCTAAACCAAATCTTACAACTCTCTGCCTACTGATGGCTCTGTTGACACATTATTGCCACTATTAACCTCTTTCACCACTTTATATGTCACAATTTACATCCCATTTCACCAAATTTCCACCTATTTTTGCCACTTTAGCGCCATTTTGGCCACCTTTGAATCCCCTTTTACCATTTAATATTCCCATTTTTTCCACTTTTACCCATTTTTTGCCACTTTTATGTAATTTTTGGCATTTCTAACCCATTTCTGCTACTTTTAAAATCTAATTCCACCACCTTACCCACACTTTTGGTCACTATTAACCCATTTTAGCTATTTTTAATGTATTTTAATTCTGTTTTAACAAAAGGATTTACATTTTTAAGAGGGATACTTACTACACAAATGGATTTCAAGAATATTCTTTGATAGGAGTGGTTAGGATTCAGGTTAAAAATAAAATACCACAGTTTAACTTTACAATGAACCATGATTTTGCTGCCCCCTAGTTTTGCTAGGCCCCAGAAAGATCTCCCATTTATCCCCCCTTATGGACGGCCTTGTCTGCACATGACTATTCTGTTCAACCACCTTCAGGTTCAGAGGGGGTCCCTGGTCTCTGACACCTTTATTTTGGGGGTCCTGGGTTGAAAAGGTTGAGAACCACTGATTTAAAGATTATAACCCGATGCAGAGTCTCCAATCCTTTTATAACATGTAGAATTAACTACTGTAACACTCTTCTGCCCGGTCTCCCTAAAAAGAATATTTCACATCTGCAGCTACTCTAAAACACAGCTGCATAGATGCTGGCAAAGACCAGAAAGAGAGATCACATTACACAAGTTTGAAGGTCTCTGCACTGGCTACCTGTTTGTTTTAGAACTGATTTTAAGGCTTTTGTATTGGTTTATAAAGCTCTTAATGGTGTTCCCCAGTCTTATTTGTCTGATCTGCTTTACCCTGTGATTCCAGTAGAGCCCTCAGGTCTTCAGGAAGTTCTCTGTTAACAGTCCCCAAAGTCAGAACTAAAACTTACGGTGAGGCCTCTTTTTATCAGCCCCCGTCTGTGGAGCAGCTTACCTGAAGACCTGAATGTTAATGTTTTAAAAACAAACTCAGGACCTACTGTGCCTTTTTAGTCTGGCTTTTCAGTCCAATTTAGTTTATCCACTTAATTTTGTTTGTATTTTAGGTTTTATCTCACTCTATTTTATTTTCAGGATTGCCTTTTAGTATCCTCTTAAAATAATTTTACAAAGTTTTCTTTTTTTGTTTTATACTTATTCTATATAGCTTTATTGTTTCATTCATATTTTAGTATCCTCTCATTCTGTTTTTATTTCACTTCACTCTGTTTACTGTCACATTGTCTGAAGATTTTACCCATCCTCCACTGTTTCCTCATTTTGAATTTTAAGATAGACTAGTCATGTATTTGCTTTTATTTTTTTGTTTGTGTTACATTCTTCTGTATGGAAAGTGCTATACAAATAAAGATTGATTGATTGATTAAAAGGAACCCTGCATGATCAGATGAGTTCATCTTGTTGGAGAGATATTTGTACCTCTCATATGCAAATTGAACAAAAAAACTCACTACATATCTGCATTTTGATTAGGTTTGAATTATAAACTCAGCAGGATGCCGCCATGTTTTGGTCCACACTGGTACTGTGACGTCACTAGCGCTCTTCGCCATTCCTGTGCAGTAACCGGTTTTTCGGACTGGCAGTATGTTTTGCTGCCATCACAGCTTTCATACTAGACAGGAGTTTGCTGCGTTTGTCTCCCTGCTGTCAGAGCTGTCATTCCTCATAAGTTTAACCTCAAAAACCTCCCTACAAGTGACTGGATTCAGTGTATAAAGGAAGTGTGCCGGTAGCTTTCCAAAATAAAAGCATTATGTACATAAGAAAGGAGTTTCTCCAAAGAAATGCTACAGTGGGCTTTTACTTTGAAAAACACAAACTGGAAGTGTTTTTGGTACTGTGTTTATCTTTACCTGCAACATTTTGAACCGTGTGGAAACAGAAAGCTTCATACAAAGATAAAGTTTGGGGAACGTCTTTATTAAACAGATTTCATTTAGCTTGTGGTCTTCATCTGGTTCATCAAGAAACAGATTTCAAACATATTCTGCTGATGTGGACGTAAATATTTGCTACAGCAAAGTAAATATGGCTCTGTATTTATCATTTCCCTGTCTAGGTTGACCTCTAAACTGCTTGTGGTGCAAGGAAAAAATAGAATTCTCCGTGCATGGGATGTGCAGCGTCTCAGAGATCTGCCCTCACACTGGCTGCCAGTCTGAAACAGCGTCTACTGCATGGGAATGGCGAGGAGTGCTACAACACTGTGACATCACACTACCAGTATGGACCAAAAGATGGTGGCCTCCTGGTGAATTTATGAACTCAAATTACTGAAAATGCAAATGTCTAGTGAGTTTTATATTTCAATATACACATGAGAGAGAAATATCTATCCAACAAGATGAACTTGTCTGATCATGCAGGGTTCTTTTTAATGTTTCATTAAATGTTCAACAGTCCAGCCTCATGTCTGCGCTAGAGCCACATACAGTGCTTAACAAATGTATTAGACCACCCTAACCCTAAACAAAGTAAGGTTTATGCCACAGCTGCCCTAAATTAACAGCATTGGTAATTACAAAATCATTTTTTATGTTTCTGCAATGGTTAATACACCAATATGGAGAAGCTCTTTAACCCAAATGATATTTTTAATGCTAAAATAGAATTATTATTGTTATCCATGAATTTGCAAATTGACTGATTTACAAAAAAACCTAAAAATAGTGAAGCACATTATTATTTCTTGATTAATATGTCATATTATAGTTATTTACTTGCATTCCTGAACAGAAAAATGAGTTTTAGTGGTTGAATGTTATGCTTGATTAATTTCTGACTTCTCAGAGAAGCCCAGTGAGCCGGCTCAAATTTGGGTGAATTCAGTTTGAAATTCCTCATTCCTGTTTAAAATGGTAAAACGTGGAGAGCTCACTGAAAATGAAAGAGTCCACATTAAAGCACTTCATGATGCTGGATGGTCTCTGAGACAGATATGGCAGGTGGTCTAATAAATTTGTTAAGCACTGTATGTCTGTCCAAACCTGACCGAGTCTGAGACGGTAGAAACCACGTGACCAGATCTTGAAAAATGACTGAGTAATGTCATTTTTCAAATTTATCAAAATTTATCAAAAAGTGTCTGATCAGCTGTTCCTAACACACCTGAAGGCAGTTACACTATTTATGCTAGCATTTAGCATATTAAAAACACTTAGCTTCATGCTAACTCTGTTAGCCCACTAGTACATTAGCTACTACTGTTATCATCAGCTTAAAACAGTCAAATAACATCCTTTACAGAAAACAACAAATCATTACTACAAACAGCCATCCTGCAGTCTTTTTTAGTCTAGAAACCACATTATGGGCATTTTCACACTTCTAGTTTGGCTGATCTGGTCTGAATCAAGGACCAGTTTATTTTATTGTTGCATTTGATAACAGCTTTGGTCTGTGTTCACATGAAGGTATTTATAATTAAGGAAAATGCTCTCTGATTGGTTGATTTCTTGCAGGTTTATGATACACAGCTTTGACACTTCGACCTGAGATAAAAAACTACTGAAATAAATAATTCTGACTCATGAATAAATCCTGAATAAATAAATAAATAAATAAATGGAGCGTGAGGGGCAAACTTTGCATTATAGGTTGTATTATAACGATCTTAATTAACATGATAATGTTTCCAAATCACATCATTTACACTCACATTGAACAACAGCAGAAGACAACATTTAACAGAAGAGATCCATAAACAACCAGTTCATTTAAAGCGACAGCACCGTGTGTGCGTCCATCTGTGTTTCACAGCAAGTGTTTGTTTATTAATTGATCACAGATCATGTTATTGCTCCACTAATACATAAAAAAAATCAAGTGTTCATAGCCCTATAAAACAGAGACATCTGACCCTCTGGAAAGGTCAGAGCCATGACAGGATGAGACCTTCAGCTCCAGTCTGTGTGTGTCTATCGTTGTGTGTGTGACAGCGGCAGAGAGAGCAGAGTGTCATTACTTCAGTATTTCCTCTCAGATCATGTTATTTGTTCAGAAATAAACCGACATAAATCCTGGCCAAGTTTAGGCGTTAGACAGGATTGATGTCCTTTACCTTAGTAATATCCCTCACAAACAGCAGCCTGATGGGAAGGGAAAAAAAACAATCGCAATTGTGTCTGAAGCTCCTTCACGTCTGTCTGTGGATTCTAAAACATATTCCTGTGGCTACGGTGGCTGATTTAATCCAATAAAAGCTCTATGCTTCTTGAATTAGGCTGGAATGATGTTGGTTTGTGTTCTCACTAGGAACCAGTGCAAATGGACCGTTTGTAAAGGTGGGTCTCTGTACAGTTGTTTGGTCCCCACCAGAGTGTGATGGTTTCACACAAGCACAACTGAACCAAACTAACGCAGCAGACAAACCAAACAGGTTAGGTGTGAAAGGTCTCAACTCTGCATTTCAAATGAAAATCGTGTCTCTTACATGTCTGTCTTGTGTCTTGAGAACTCAGTGTCTCAAATCAGCCACATGCTGCATAAGATAAACAACACTCACCACTGAACAGGAAGTAGCATATCCACATAGAGGAAGTATAGTAGCATGACGTTGAGTTTATATTAAAGCTTCACTGACAACACATCTTTGATTCTGTAGCCTATGTGTGACATGTAATACTGACGTTTCTAGCATCAGCATGCCCGTTGGTAACCTTGCAAAGCAGATGGATACGCCTGTTTCCTTGTTTTTCACTGGCAAATCCATCTTGCAAAGCTCCCATCTGAACATTTGGGCCTGGTTAGAAAGTGACAGGACCAATCAGTGACGAGGGGCAGTGCTTTCAGGCGCAGCAGAGTCATGACGTTAATAAGCAGCAGCAAGAGCTGGTGCAGTTATGGAGGAAGAGCTTAGCATGCATGCTGCTAAAGCGTCAGTTTTATCAGAACTTGACGAAATTTCTTTATTAAAAGAAGAACAAAAACAGCAGTGAGTTATTTTCTTTTCAAAAACAACAAAAGTCGAGTACCTACATGCCTACAGTCGCCATGTTCCGCATTATTCCTCAGTAGCTGCGCATGCACAGCTCAATAGCGGCTACGTCGCGTGTTTTGTTGCTCTGATTGGCCCGTAGAGATGTGACAGACAGAACGTTCACCCAATCACCCTCCAACTTTTTTTCAAAGCCTCTGCCTTTTCTCAAACATTTCCTATTGAAGCTTTCCCAGATGGATGTGTGAAAGAAATCCATCTGACGTGTCAGGTTAGCCCACTGGTGCTATTGAAGCAAATAAGACTTTGCTAAAATGTTTTGTTTAATGCTTAATTAAAAAAAACTCACATCAACTGTTTCAGAGTTCTTCTAATAGATTATTTCTCTGTTTGTCTTTTTCTCATAGTTTTAAATATTTTAGATAAGGAACGAAAGATGTTCCAAAGATGACATTTGACAGTGTTATCATGGGCTAAAAGGAATCATAGTATGTTGCTGCTCTTGCTAAATCAACACCTTTCACATGGCAAGGATAGGTGTTGAAAATGTTATTCAGTGCTAAAGTGCAAATCCACTTAAGACTGGCTGCAAAAGCCCCAAATGTCCAGTCAACACCTAATTAAAATGTCCATTTTTAAAGCAGAAATCAACATGTTTAGAGGGAATGGTCTGAAGCTGTTAAAGGCATAAGCCTTTTCTCATCTAGTTCTTTAGGGGTGTCAGAAGACTCTTTAATGAGGTTGCCCCAGTCAAACCATAACTGGTTTCTGACCCCAGTGCAGAGGCTCCAAAAGTGCTCAGAAGACAGAGGATTAAAGACCCTGTAAAGTGAAAATAAATCTGCATTTAGGTTTGTTGAATGATAGGTTAATGTTATGAACCCCCAGGTCAAATAAAACGTCTCTATGTTTATCAAATTAAGAGCAAAATCATGAAAAATGAGGAAGTAAAATCGGCTCCAGGATGGTGTGGGCATGTCTGTTGAATGAGAAAAGCCACGCCCACTCTGGAGAAATACTGTCCTCTCAAATTTAAAAAATGCTACAATGTGAATGGAGGAAAGCACTCACACCATTACCGTGCTCCTGACCTTATGATCACAGTGCAGCTGCCCGGCTCTGTGCCAGAGAAGGGACAAAGTCTGTTTTCTGGCTCAAATCTCTGTTATGATGCTTGAAAGGATCCATAGACCACTGTGGCTGATAGATTTGGCAAATTTACTTCAAAATGAACAAAAAACAGCATTGAACTGCCTGTGTACTTTCAATAAGGCAGTGACATCAGCTAACAACAGACTGAACTGAGATAAACTGCTCTGTGGTTTTATATTGTAGTGTTAGAGGGGCGGGGTCATTCCTCACTGTGGGCTGGTGACATAACCAGTCCACATATTTGCCCCGCCCACATTAAACCCAGTCAGGGAGCGAGTGAAAAACTTTCTTACAGTCTAAATCCAGCATTCAGTCACATATAGATCTCAGTGTTTTCACATGTTTACAGCAACCATACTCCAACATTTCTAGTGTGTTAAGACACAGCTTGGATTTCACTTTACAGGGTCTTTAAAGAAAGCAGAGAATTGCCCTCTTACAGAATATCACTCATTGATTGGACCCTGCAGCACAGTGGATTTCAATTAAACCTTACAATCTTGGCAGAATTGAAAAATCAGTGTTGCACTGACCTTAAAACTGTTTAAAACCCATTTCTCCAGGTATCTTTCCAGCTGACCCCTCCAGGACTCACACAGTTGCCTCTGGAGTCTGGACCAGCCCACCAGGTCCTTGGCACCCAGTATGTGGTGAGGTGGATCAGGCAGGAAAGTGTGCCACCGGCCGGTAAAAGTGCAATTGCATCCCTGTATCAAGCAGCCTACCCCTACCCTCCTCACCCTCCCGATTACATCAGCATTAGACACACGGTCTTGCCAATGACACCCAAAAATGCACTGAAGAGAAGTTTTTAAAAAGGCTTTCATCGGTATGTTCAGATACCAGGAATGCCATACTTTGCTCAGTGAACCCATTTCCCCACGCACAAGTCCAAGTCTGCATTTGATCTCAGCCTTGCAGTCAGCAGATCGATGGATTACGCTGCCATGGCAGGTGAACTCCTCTACAACTTCTATGCTCTCACCATTTACAGACACAGGTTCAATAGCAGCATCCAAGTCTCCTAAATACCTGGATCTTTGTTTCGCCCAGGAGACGTTCATTCCCAATGCTACAGCCTCCTTAGTCAGCATCTTAAGTCCCCAGGCTCTAAAACTGCTCAGAGGATCGAGGAAAGGACGGACACGCTCTCTCTCTGAATATCACTCATTGATTGGACCCTGCAGCGCAATAGATTTTAATTAAACCTTACAGTCTCAGAATTTAATAAGAAAGGTAAAACTGGCCTTAAAACAGACACAACAGACCCTCGATAGATCATAAATATCACCAATTTCTAAAGAGCAGGTGTAGATGTTTTGCATGTGTCATCTCAATCTTTCTGTCACCCCCCAAAAGAGTTGTGTACTTATGGTTGCTAGTGCTAAATAAATACTCCTGTCCATAAGTTTTATGTGCTAGTCTGTTTAGTACACATTTTGAGCACAAAAAGAGTAGCAAAATAGAAATGTTAGTCTTGGGTGCCTCCAAATCATCCAATCTGAATAAAAAAGATAAATACCTAGATAACTCATTATTGACTGAAAAAATTGACCTTAATTATCTTGACTGGATCTTGTACTGGACTTAGAGCAGTGGTTCTCACCCTTTTCAGCCCGGGACCCCCAAAATATAGGTGCCAGAGACCGGGGACCCCTGCTGTACCTGAAGGTGGATGAACACAGCCATGCACATTCAAGAATAGTTATGTGGAGACAAAGACGCCCATAAGGAGGGAAAAAAGGGGAAGGTTTCTGGGATCCTGTCAAACTGGGGACCCATTGAGGTCAGCAAAATCATGGCCCACTGGGAAGTCAAGCTTAAAATTAAATAACTTTTGTTAAAAACATATTAAAAATCTGTAAAAAAAAAAATGCTTAAATTAGTGAATAATGGCAAAAAATGGTGGAAAAGGTGTTGGAATTGGATTTTTAAAGAACATAAATGGGTTAAAAGTGGCAAAAATTAGATAAAGTGGCCAAAAAATAACCAAGAATGGATTAAAATTGGCAAGAATGGGTACAAAAAGTGGTGAAAGAGGATTAAAAAGTGGCTGAAATGGCTTTAAAGTGCAAAAAGTTGAGGGAAATCAGGTGGACTGGGAAGAAAAATTGATATAAACTTGCAAAAATTGGATAACTGTGGTGAAAATGGGCAAAAAGGGGTGTAAAAAGTGTTTAATAGCGGCAATAATGAGGCAACTATAGGCAGAAAGTGGCAAGAATTGGTTTAGAAGTTACAAAAACAGGCAGAAAAATAGTGGTGGAAAGGGTATAAAATGAACACAAATGGGTTTTAAGTGACAAATGTGTGCCAAAATGGGCAAAATTGGTGTTAAAAAGTGACGACAAAAGGTTACAATTTGGTAAAATTGGTGTAAAGTGGCAACATTGTAATTTAAGAAATATTCTTAGTTTTTCTTTTAAGGCACCTGGAGACCCCCTCTGAGTCGCTCACGACCCCAAGATTGAGAACCACTGAGGGGGACTAACCGTTTCAGCACCACACCGCTGAATAACATTTAACATTCAATAGAAGAAGAGATTAACCCCTTCAAACCCTGTTCAGAATAAGAACCAACTGTCCAAATGTCTTTATGACTTTGGTCACCAGAACTCAACATCAACCTCTTTTAATTCTAAGAAAGTTGTACTGAGATATTTCTCTTCACACATTCTGAAAGTATCTAACATTTATCCTTCCTTGTTTGTTTGTTTGTCTGCAGAGACAAGTTCTTTGCCGTCTCCTTGAGTCTCAGTAGTTGTGTCCTTTGTCTGAACTCGGGTCTTTATCCGTGTGTTGTTTGAAAGATGCTGTAGTTCTCTGCTGACTTTAGAGAGGGGCTCATCCTTTAAACAATCACTGATTTATCCACAGTTGAAACTGAGTTAACAGTAAAATAACTGGCAGCTTTTGTGCTTGTCAGCAGCATCGCCTCCTCACACGCCCCAGCCACCACGGTAACAGCTGGAGACCAACAACCAGGGAATAGATACGGCGAGGGTGTCATCCCAGACTCCTTCATAGTTGGTTACACAAAAAGTTTTCCTACTTCATACTAGCCACACATTCAGAAACAGGTACACTAAAAAACAAGGGTGTCACTGTATTATGGAACCTTAAGCATCTTTGTTTTCTCCAACAGAGTGAATGCTGAGAAACAATGGAGAATAGAGAACTCCTTAGAAACCTTACAATGCTCATTTCACACCAATGAGTGTTCAGAAGATTGTCCCTGCTTCTTTGGGAAGGTAAAGCTAGCGTGGGAGGACACTTGCTGCATGCAGAACACCAGATCCTGCATGTCTTAAAAGAACAGAAAAGTCAGTCAGAGCGAGAGCAAACAGATCAGCACTAGTTTAGGAAATAAATCATAACTTTACACTACACAACGCTAACAATCCTAGAGTGCCTATGAAAAAGTATTCTCCCCCTTGGGTGTTTTACCCTTTAATTTTATAAAACAGTCGGGGTCAATATGATATGAACTAAAATGAACTAATAGTATGACTTTTTTAACAAAAAAATCCCCCAAAAATCCTCTTTAATGTCAAGGTTAAAACAAATTTCTACATCGTAATGTCAATTAAACAAAAATATGTTTTGAAAAGTAACTAATTTCATGTATTGCAATATTCACCTCCTTTAAAGTGACTGACCTTATTTAACACAGGCCCTGCCAACTGGTGCTAGCAGTCTCACATTTAGGCCCTGTCCACACGGAGACGAAACGATATATATCCCTGTTTCATTTTGAAAAAGTTTTCCGTAAAGACGGGATTGTTTCAGGACATATTGGCGTAAACTCGGAGCCACTGAAATGACTGAAAACGCTGTAGTGCATATGCCAAGCCTGTATGTGATGCTGTATTGCTGCCACGGAGATGCACCAGAAGAGAGAGAAGATAATCACAGAAAATCGACACAAACTTTCTTCTAGTTGCCCTTCTGGTTGTTCTTCGCATTGGATTTTAGAACATCTGGTGTATGCGTTTCGTGGTGGTGGTAAAGGAGCATCAGATTTTGCTGTAAAAGCCATCAAGCTCAGTAGCTTCTGCAGCACGAACACACCGCTGTAATCAGCCATTACTGTTTTGGTTGGACCCGTGCAGGCGTCTTCAGAGAGCTGTGTGTGACGTAATCGTTTCAAGAAAAATGCAGATAGCCGTCCACACGGAGACAAAACGGTAGTCGTTTACGGATTTATGCACTCTGGGACTCATTTTCAAAAAGTATCGTTTACAGTCACCCAAAAAGCTGTTTCCATGTGGATAAAACGCCGATACGACAAAAAACTTTTGCATATACTCCTGAATTCGTCTCCGTGTGGACGGGGCCTTATTGAAATGGGGATCCCCTGAGTGCAGTCAATGTGTCTCAAGTGATTGTTGTATAACGACACCTGTGTCTGGAAGGTTCAGTCACTGGTCAGTCAGTATTCCTGGTGACCATTCCACCATGAAGACAAAAGAACACTCCAAGCAATTCAGAGAAAAGGTTGTTGAAAAGTAGAAGTCAGGGGATTGATACAAAGAAATCTGTACGGCACTGAAATGGATATGGCACATGCATAAATCTGCCTAGATCAGGCCATCCTCACAAACTTCAAACAGAAAGTGTGCAAGACGGAGATGAGTCAGAGAGGCCACCAAGGCACATATGACAACTCTGAAGGAGTTTCAAGCTTCAGCAGCTGAGATGGGAGAGGTTTATGCTTGTGGCAAAGAGAAAGCCACCACTGAAGAAAACTTCAGTCTCAAATCTGGACTAAAGTTCACCAAAAGCATGTGGGAGACCCCATGGTCGAGAAAAAGAAAGTTCTTTGGTCTGACGAGACCAAAATGGTTCCTTTTGGCCATCAGACAAGACGCTATGTTTGGCAGACACCAAACACTGCACATCACCACCAACACCATCCTCACTCTGAAGCACGGTGGTGGCAGCATCATGCTGTGGAGATGCTTCTCAGCATTTGAGCTATTTGGTGTTTTCAGAATCATAGTACAGAATATTCTGTGAGTCTTGAAAGATTACTCAAAATGGCCAAAAACGCTGGCACAAAGCACTTCCCATTTTATAAAAGGGCTGGCACTAAATGAGTTAACATGAGCACATGCATGCATGACAAAAATGAGGCTAATGTGAAGGTGCAAAAAACTTTGAGTTTCCACGTACAGCTGTCTCCAAAAGCCAAAAAAATTCTCCATATAGCCTCCTGCAGAGATAAACGTGTGTAAAGGCTGGATAAAAAAGGGGACAACAGAATCTTTCTAGCTTGTTCTGTTCATGACTGAAGTACACTTTTCCTCAGAGAGACCACAGCGGACAAAAGTCATGAGAGGACTGGCTGTTTTAGTTGTAGTCATTGTGACGTATACTGCTTACCTTGCAAAGCAGATGGATACACCTGTTTCCAGTGTTGGGGGTAACACATTACAAAGTAATCCGTTAGAGTACTCAGATTACCTTTTTGTTGTAACGAGCAATGTAATGCATTAGTTTTACAATTCAAGCAATCCCATTATTAGTTACATTTTCATAAAAGTAATCCGTTACTGAAAGAAAAATCCCTAATTTTCTTTCTCTTCTGTGGCTTCAAAAAGAGAGAACGAAAAAAGGAAGCTCCTAGAAGCATCTGCTCTGTTTGTCCTTCTTTCTTCCTGTTGCATGTTGACACGTAGTGCCGTGCCAGTGGAAGGTAAACATTCTGTGCCAATTCGTGTGCGTTGTTAGCTTGTTGAGCCAGCGAGATTACAGAGAGGACAGCAGGACACTGTGGAGTTTTCCCATTATGTTGGATTTTTGGATAAAAGGGACAAGAACAGCATCACGAAACGTAAGTTTAAAAAGCTCCATTTGCAGCCATTCCAATTACACGCTGTTCTTACGCACGGCGTTCGAGTGATTCTGTCTGCCTCTGCTCAGCTTGTTTTCAGATTGTGAGCATATTAAAGAGCTGTAAAGGTTTTCTAGTCTGTTAGCGGTATTCTCAGGCTGCAGAGATGCAGGTTATGGGCTGTAAATTATGCTGTATATTAGCATTAGAGTCTGCACATTTAAATGCAGATGTGCGATCGTTATCTGTCGTTTTTACAACCACCGAGTGGAACAAGTGGCTAAGGGGTTTTTAATATTTAGTAACGCAAAAGTACTCTAACACATTAGTTTTAGAAGTGCGTAACGCAGTAATGTAACGAGTTAGTTTCTAAAGTAACGCTACCCAACACTGCTTGTTTCCGTGTTTCTCACTGTTGAATCCATCTGCAGATTGGGCCTGGTTAGAAAGTGATGGGACCAATCAGCGACGACAGGCAGTACTTTTGGGCTCAATGGAGTTGTGACGTAAGCAAGCAGCAATGAGAGGCCAGTGCAATTATGGCGGAAGACATTAGCGTGGATGCTGCTAAAGCTCAACGATATTTCTTTGTTAAAAGAAGAACAAAGAACAGCATTGAGTTGTTTTCTTTTCAAAAACGACAAAAGTCACATACTTACACGTCTACAGTCGCCATGGCTCGCGTCATGCAGTTCTCTATGGAGTTTACTCCTCGGTAGGGGCTACATCACGTGTTTTGGTGCTCTGATTGGCCTGTAAAAGTTTCCTCCAAGTTTTTTCTTTTTAAAGGCTCTGCCCTTTCCCAAACACTGTTTATGGAAAGTTTTCTAGATGGATGTGTGAAACACATCCATCTGGCATGTCAGTTTAGTGAACTGCTATCATAGGGCAGGAAAGTTGGGATTTAGCTCATTTTCCCAAACTCCTTTAGTCACATATAGAAACTCCAAATGTACCAATTGGCACAGATTGCTAAGCTTTGGTAACTTCATGTTGGCCAGACCCTTTGCTCAACTCCACTCTCACCCCGACTAAAAATGTTGTAGTTTTGGGCAAAGAAAGAAAAAAAAAAAAACACAACCTTGGCTGCCAATTGCTGAACTTGAGAATTCATTTATGCAGCCAAGAAACCAATAGGGGTGAAATCCTGATGGCCATGATTTATTCAGTGTATTGATATAACAGATGGAATGTTCTCTGAATGCCTCTGTTTGGGAGAGAAAGTTGGATTCAGTTGTGATTAGGCCCACATATTCCCTCAGCAGTTTGCCTTAGTGAGCATCCTGGGTTGACATTTACCATCAACCTGTTGGCTGTTGACCCTTATGAACCTCAAAAGAGTCTTTGGTGCCTAAGTTCACATCATGTTTACTGGTATTTTTGTAATTCTAACAGTTTCAGCCTTTTGTTTTTTTTTGCTGGTCTTCTTATTTCTTTAAAACATTTGCAAAACTTAAACATGTGAACAGTTCTTGTCAACAATAGTCATTAACAAGTCTAACTTATTTTTAATTGTATTTTTGATTTATGTGAGAAGTTATTTGCCCTGAATTAGCCTACCATATAAAATCAATTTTGCTCTGACAGGATTAATTTTCAATGTGTGATTTAGCCAATTTCACTAATGCTGGAAACTTTAGTCAATTAACTGATAATAATCAGTGACTGGAAATCAATTAAGAGTAGAAGTACAAAGTTCTGTATAAGGCTGAAACTCTTTCCTGAAACCAACAACTATATTCCTCTTCCTGTGTTTATTCCGCCTCAACATCCTGGTGAATCAGGTCTCCGGAGCAAACGTAGACCTGAAACCTCTTAGAGGATGTAAACAACAAAGTTAAAAAAGCCCATATGTTGTTTGAATTTACCTGTTAATTGTGTTTTTTACCTTGAGCTGAACAAAGAATGTAAAGTCCACCGACTGATCTCACATCTTTTGTTATGGTTGTCAGGTGTAGAGCAGAGTGGTGGCAGAGGGAGTTCAGTGATCAGAAGTAGATCATCTAGCCCAGGAGAGAGACCACAAAGGCTCTAAAGGAAAGCTTGTTTTCTCTCCCTGGTGTGGCTGATGAAGGTAAAAGTGGACTCTTTGCTGTGATCCGAGCTTCTCTGGACAAGCTCAATCAGAACTTTGTAAAACAACAGAATGAAACTTTTCCACCTTAAAGTGTTGGTTTCAAAGTTGATGTGACACTAAAATAGTTTTTCAAGAGAGAGAGAATAGTGTCCACCCCATCATCTGGATTGAGCACTTAATTTAGCAGTGTAAATTTTTTGACTAAAACTATTCGTTGACAGCCTTTATCTCCATGACAACAACTAGACTAAGACTAACAAAAATAGATCTGTGATGACTAAAACTGACTAAAAGTAAGTTTAGTTTTCATCAAGATAACTAAAACTAGACTAAAATGTGATGTAGTTTTCGTTTGACATTCAAAATCTGTGATATTTCTCTACTGGTGGCAAATCAGTCAAAAAACAATGTATCTGTATCTATTCTGCCTCTCAGCTGTAGAAAGCAGGGACCCCAGGTTTGGCAGGGTGCAGAGAACACACTACCATGATTTGGTACCAGATTTAGGCAAGAAAATAAATGCTTGGACTAAAAGTAAAGACTAAAATAAGATGACATTTTAGTCTAAAACTAGACTAAAATGTCTCGAGTTTACCTCGACTAAAACTAGGCTAAAACTAAAAAGGGTAGAAATGACTAAAATGGGACTAAAACTAAAAGATATTTCATCTGAAGACTAAGACTGAAATTAAAAATAGCTGCCGAAATTAACACTGTAATTTAGGCAGCCGGCCACAGTTTTCTCTACAGTCTCTAAAAGTAATATGACAGGTATGGAGCTTTTCCCCTCTGACTTTCCACTGCACCGAGACAAACCAAGCCATGCTGATTTACTTTTCCATCACTCTTAAGCCCACACTCTCCCTGTCAAATACGGAGGTAGTCTCTCATCACATTTTAAAAGAAAACCCTGATTGCACTGTTCCTAGAGAGAACAATAATAAATACAATTCTCAAAGTGTAAATCAAAGTGAATAGTGAAAGGGACAAAGAGATGGGAATAGAGTGAAAATCATAAAGTGTAAACACAAACCAGCCACTTAATTAGGTACACCTGTCTAGTTACATTCCTAAACATTCCTTAGAGATTTTGGTCCATACTGGCCTGATAGCATCACACAGTTTCAGATATGTCGGCTTTAAACCCATGATGTGAATCTCCCATTCCACCACATCCCAAAGGTGCTCTATTTGATTGAGATCCGGTGACTGTGGAGCCATTGGAGTTAAGTGAACTCTGTCGTGTTCAAGAAACCAACTTAGATTATGTGATCATTGTGACATGGTGCATTATCTTGCTGGAAGTAGCCACCAGAACATGGGTGCACTGTGGCCATAAAGGGATGGACATGGTTGGCAACAATACTCAGGTTGGCTGTGGCATTTAAACCATGCTCAACTGGGTACTAAGGGCCCAAAGTGTGCCAAGAAGATATCCCTGACACCATTCCACCACCACCACCAGCCTGAACCATTGAAACAATGCAGGATGGATCCATGCTTTCATGTTGTTTATGCCAGATTCTGACCCAACCATCTGAACAGCTGAAATCAAGACTCATCAGACCAGGCAATGTTTTTCTCATCTTCTGTTGTTCAAGTTGGGTGAGCCTTCCTGTTGTTAGCTGGTAGGAGTGGTGCCTCTGTGGTCTTCTGCTGCTGTAGCCCATCTGCTTCAAGGTTTAACCTGTTGTGCATTCAGAGATGATATTCTGCATACTTTGGCTGTAACAAGTGGTCCTGTTGCCTTTCTATCACCTAAAACCATTCTGCTCATTCTCCTCTGCCATCAACAAGGCCTTCTCATCCACACAACTGACGCCCACTTGACATTTTCCCATTTTCTGTAAACCCTAGAGATGGTTGTGTGCGAAAATCACATTATATTCAATGCCACTTAAATCCCTTTCTTTTCCATTCTGATGCCCAGAATGGGCACATTTACGTGCCTAGTCATGGATGAAAGTATTGGCAACCCTGGAATTCTTCCAGAAAATACACCATTTCTCCCAGAAATTCTTGCAATTACAAATGTTTTTGGTAAACGCATGTTTATCTCCTTTATGTGCATTGGAAAAACACAAAAAAACAGAAGAAAAAAGGCAAAACTGACATAATTTTACACAAAAATCAAAAAGTGGGCTGGACAAAATGATTAGCACCCTTTTAAAACTGTGGGTAAATCATTTTATTTTAAGCATGTGATGCTCATTTAAACTTACCTGTAGCAGTAACAGGTGCTGGAAATCTACAAATCACTCCTGAAGTCAGTCAGAATGTCTAAAAGTTGACTCAACCTTTGTGTTGTGTGCCTGTGTGTGTCACACCAAGCATGGAGAAGAGAAAGAATTGTCTTTTGTAATCATTTCTAGGATAATCAGGTTAAAAACTGTTTGAATATTTTTGGTCTCTGGTTTTTAAATAATCTAGATTTGAAAATCGTCTAGTGGTTCCCAAAGTGGGGGTCGCGGGATGCCTTCCAAAAGACAAAGAGAAATTTCATATGATTTAAAATCATAAGTTTTGTCTATTATTTTAAAGATATTGTTTATATTAGTTCAGTGATCAGAGTACGATTGTTTTACTGCTCCAAATCCCGTCGTAGCCTCCAAAATCCCAGAACGTAAATATCAAACATGTTTGATATTTTAGGTCGTAGTGCCGCTGACGGAGTACCCACAACAACCAATGAGAGCGAGCAGACCGGGTAGCTTCACAGCCAGATCATACGTACTTTCACCACTCACAACCATGAACACAACTTTAACTTAATTTCAGCCATAATTTCACCCCGAGTCTTTCACTTACACTATGATTTTTTCTTCACCTGTTACGCATGCCAGGACAGCCTGTTGTGGAGAGAGAGCAAGACTGTATCGACAGACATCCGTGTTTTGTTTTTTTTCTGAAGTCACATGATCACGCAAGGTCGTAGGCAGGTGTGTGGTCTCCAGTGATCTGGCTGAGTCGTCTAGTGTGTGCATTCAGAGGATTAAAGATGAAAAATCTTTGGAAATTGTCTTGAGTCTGTGGTCTCCCACAGTTTTAAAAATCGTTCCAGATTAAAAAAAAAATCTGCTAGTGTGTGGCCAGCCTAAGTCAACTAAAAACTCTTATACTAGCCTATATCCAAGGCAGCCAGACTCAATACAGCGTGGCTGCAGGCCATATATCTCTGTAGCTATGTTAGCTTTAGCAAACGTGGCTAAAGCTAACATAGCTACAGACATGATGTAGCTATGTGGCTGCTTTGTGAGTTTAGCTTTACCTCCGTTAGCTATGTTAGCCACGTAGCTTACTCAGCCAGTGGAGCTATGTAAGCTACGCTTGCTGCCTTCGAATGTTTTCCTGTTAGCAGACTGCTTACTCGGCTTTATCAAACACTTTTTAATCAGGTCAGGTTTTTAACTTTAGACTTTGGGTATCCAAACCCTTACCCTGACCCTAAATGGAAGCTCTATCTGGTAGCTTGTATTTCTGGTCTGATAGAGATGGTGTCTGATGTGAACAGTCTGCAAGAAAAGCAGCCAGACCCCTCTCACCAATACATAAAGCTATCACTACATTACTATTTAAAACTGATGATGCTTAAGCCCAGAAGTTATCCATCCATGCATCTCTGCGCTGCTTATCCCATTCAGGGTTGTGGGGGCAGGAGCACATCCCAGCTGTCAGTGGGAGAGTGACAGGGTCCACCCTTGACTGGCCACAAGAATATCACAGTCTGAAGTTACACTATGTTGCCAAAAGTATTCACTCACCCATCCACATAACTGAAATCAGGTGTTCCAATCACTTCCATGGCAACAGGTGTATAAAATCAAACACCTAGGCACACAGGCTGTTTCTACAAACATTTGTGAAAGAATGGCTCGCTCTCAGGAGCTCAGTGAATTCCAGCGTGGCACTGTGATAGGATGCCACCTGTGCAACAAGTCCAGTGGTGAAATTTCCTGGCTCCTAAATATTCCACAGTCAACTGTCAGTGGTATTATAACAAAGTGGAAGTGACTGGGAAGCGGTAGGCCATGTAAAATGACGGAGCAGGGTCAGCGCATGCAGAAGCGTGTAGTTGTTGCCAACTTTCTGCAGAGTCAATCGCTACAGACCTCCAAACTTCATGTGGCCTTCAGATTAGCTCAAGAACAGTGTGCAGAGAGCTTCATGGAATGGGTTTCCATGGCTGAGCAGCTGCATCCAAGCCATACATCACCAAGTGTAATGCAAAGCGTTGGATGCAGTAGTGTAAAGCACGCCGCTACTGGACTCTGGAAGGTTTGCTGGTTGCCAGGAGAACGGTACTTGTCTGACTGAATTGTGCCAAGTGTAAAGTTTGGTGGAGGGGGGATTATGGTGTGGGCTTGTTTTTCAGGAGCTGGGCTTGGCCCCTTAGTTCCAGTCAAAGGAACTCTGAATGCTTCAGCATACCAACAGATTTTAGACAATTCCATGCTCCCAACTTTGTGGGAACAGTTTGGGGATGGCTCCTTCCTGTTCCAACATGTTCCAACACTGTGCAGCAGTGCACAAAGCAAGGTCCATAAAGACATGGATGAGAGAGTTTGGTGAGGATGAACTTGACTGGCCTGCACAGAGTCCTGACCTCAGCCCGATAGAACACCTTTGGGATGAATTAGAGCAGAGACTGAGAGCCAGGCCTTCTTGTCCAACATCAGTGTGTGACCTCACAAATGGGCTTCTGGAAGAATGGTTAAAAATTCCCATAAACACACTCCTAAACCTTGTGGAAAGCCTTCCCAGAAGAGTTGAAGCTGTTATAGCTGGACAGACGTCATATTAAAATCAATGGATTAAGAATGGGTTGTCACTTAAGTCCATATGTGAGTCAAGGCAGGTGAGCGAATACTTTTGGCAATGTTATGTAGTAAGAACATTATGTTCCATATCAAAAAAGAAAGATAAAACTGTTATGTGTATGTTTTTGATGCATGATATCTGCCCATAACGTTAAAGCATTCTGTACAATGATCCAGACCGACTCTGTTCTAAACAGGCTGCATGTTAAACTCCACTGAAGACAAGACTCCAATTGTTAGGATGGATCACACAAACATTATTATGAATTTACATGGATCATTCAGCAAACATACAATAATTGTGTAAGAAAAACTCTACTGCAAAACAGTTTCTCAGTGCTTTCCTCATAATGACATCCTTATAGTAATTCAATGTATAAACATTTTTTTTCTGCACCACTGAGCAGGAAATAATTGTAAAGTATGTTTGTAATTATATTAATATTGAGCTGCAGTACAGATTGGAGAACAGTGTAGAATGTTAAAAAGGCACTCGCATCCTCCCCTCTCCCTCGTGGTCTTGTGTGCACGGCTTCACCACAGCATGACAAGCTTTTCCTCGAGAGTAGTTGTTTAGTCTCAACAGCACTTGTCAAGTCTGATTTGTCTGACCTCAGCCTGAGAGGGAAACGAAAAATATGAAGAGTAGAAGACATGTGAAGGGTGCTTGCTTTGGACAACATTGAATCCATTTCCTGTGGTCGTATTATGACCCGTATTATGCAGCAGGTCTGCACAATGAGGGCTCTTGTGATTGTGCATAATGATAAAGCATTGTGTTTTGAAAGCCCTGCAACAATAATTCCTGTACTTGTGCCGACAAGATTCCAAATGCATGGATGACAAAAGAGAATGCATTATCGTAGTGTATAGTGTGTTTCTGCTCCAAATGCTACCTTGCTCAGGGTTCAGTTGTTGCTATAAATAAGTTGAACGTGTAGCGAGATTGAGAGGGGGAGGAAACTCCAGACATGTTCAGTTTTTTATCCAACTATCCATCAATCATACAGTAGTAGGCCATTAGGCGAGGCGGCAAGCCACAACCACAAACTGCCAGCTTCCATAAATGCTATCAACACAACTCATGCAAGATAAACAACAGAAAGAGCAGATGGGAGCAGAGGAAGGGGAGACAGTTAGGGAGGGTCTGGTCGCCCAGGCTGAATGTGATAGTGCAAGTGGTCATCTGGAGATATAGTCTGTATAAATGATGGGCTGTGTTTGTCACTGCAGATGCAACGTGAAGATCATGTTTTTCATCTCAAGGATGCTTTTTGAGTGCTTTCCAAGCTTGGCATAAATTTTCAGAAACAGATGGCGCCTGTCTGTAGTTGCATTCTGGAAGATAGCAAACATGCAATCCTATTGCAGATTGTAGTTTAACTTATACAAACATTTCCTGGAGGAAGAAGCAATGGGAAGGTTATAGCAATGTCACAGTTTTACTCTAACTCTGTGCTGAAATCTGTAGTTTTGTTAGATTTCAGAAAAAAACAGGTATCTATGTTTATCTGGCAACTGCAGCTATCTTCTCAAACAATGTCACAGGCTGTAATCATCTTTGGCACAAGGCCACAGGACAAGATTTCAGCTGTGCTTTTATTTAATAAAACAGCCATGTACTGTTAAAAAAACAGGATGTTTAAGACACACTTTTAATCTAAATGAAGGCCATGTCCTATAGAGGGTCTGCAGTGACCTCAATGTCAGGGCTAAGTGGCAAAACATTCTGAATTACTGCTCGCTGCTCAATGGGAAACAAGAAAACATGAGGAAAGCAGATTGATATCTGGGACATTTGGACTGAACAGAGATCCATACTGTTTCCTAAACCAGGAGTTATCAAACTTTTCAGGGCTAGGGACCCCTTACAGGGCAGGAAAACTTTCCAAGGACCCCCACATAACCCTAACGCTGATTATGTTAACTGTCATTTTTACTCCTAGATGCTGTATTTTAAACCCTTCAGCCTAAATACAAGCTCTTGGCCAACTGAATGTGGCTTCTTATGTTTTGCGATCCTTTGAGCAGCCAAGTAAGAATCCCTCTGTGCATTTTCCTTATTTTGTCTGAAAAAATCTTCTGTTTTCTAAACTCTGCATGCTTTGTTATCAGAGGATGCTTTAGCTTAACGGGCTTCATGGCTTCACCTGAAGACACACTACTCATTTTGGTCTTCCGTTGCTGTTCTCAATAAAACCAAACTCCAGATGTCAGTAGCTGGTTTGGGCCTAGCATCACTTGGTGAAATGGACACGCTTACATATTAACCCATTGTTGCTGGCTGCTGCAGCAATGTGGCTGATGCGTGACGAGTGATAGATTTACGTGATATCTCACAGTCATATCTGAGTTTTTATTGGCCCAAAGCTGACTTATGTGGGAGTCATTAGTTTAGTGTGGTTGTTTTATGCCTTGATTTATTCAGATGTCAGTGCATGTGTGCTCGATCAGTAGCATTGGTGCTAGCCTCGTGGCTAACAGTTACTTCATTTTGGACCTGAAAAGTGTGTCAGAATTATTAATCGGTTTGGATGTTGGAATTACTTATTGACCCCTTTTCACCACTTTTTCAACCCATTTTTGCGACTACTTTTATGCCCTTTTTTGCCACCTTATTGCCACATCTGATTATTTTTTACCACTCCTTTTGTCACTTCTTACCATTTTTTGCTATTTCTTTTTGGCACTTTGATCCCATTTTTTGAACTTTTAACAAATTTTGTCCGTTTTTTAACCAATTTATGCTACTTCTTTTTGGTACTTTCATCTCATTTTAGCCATTTTTACTATCATTTTTGCCACTGCTTGTCCATTTTTGCAACTTTATTTTTGGTAGTTGTTTCCTAATTTGGTACTTCCTTTTGCCACTTCTTTTTGTACCTTTTTGCCACTATTTTGCCACTTTATGACCATTTATGCTACTTCTTTTTGGTACTTTCATCCCATTTTAGCCATTTTCCCCCACCATTTTTGCTACTTAATTTTACAATGTTACAATGTTACAATGTCATTTAGCAGACGCTTTTCTCCAAAGCGACGTACATTTGAGAGCAAGAACAACACAAGCAATGATCTAGACAAGAAGAAACAACATCAGTAAGTGCCATCAAGTGCTTCAGGTTCAATTGGACGCAAGTGCTGCCGTGTAGAGTTTAAGGCAGAGTACCAAAATATACGTTATTTATGTAGTTTTTTTTTTTTTTGTTTTGTTTTGTTTTTTTGTTTTTTTTGGTTTTTTTTGGGGTTTTTTTTTGTTTTTTTGTTTTGGTTTTTTTTTTTTTTTTTTGTTTGTTGTTTTTTTTTTTGTTTGTTTGTTTTTAGACAGCAACAATGAATCAAGGAAAATGTGGGATCACTAATTGCCATTCATTAGGCTTCACAACAACTATTTACCAAGTACCAAGTGCTGGATCATTCCCAAAGAGCTGGGCAAAGAAATCCCAGAAGTAGAGCAGGACAGTGCGAGCTAACTATAGTTGGGAAACTCATTCAACCACTGGGGACAGCAGTGGAGAATAGTCTGGCTGAGACTCAATCTACTACTGGGGACAACAGTAGAGAATTGCCTAGCTAAGTGCAAAGTGTTCTCTGAAGAGCTGGGTCTTTAGCCTTCTCTTGAAAGTAGACAGGGAGTCTGTAGATCGAATGTAGTTGGGTAATTCATTCCACCATTTAGGGACAACAGAGGAGAAGAGTCGAGCTAGTGACTTAGGAGCATGATGTGCTGGAAGTACCAGGCGCCTTTCGCTGGCTGGAGCGTAGTGGGCGAGAAGGGTGTAGACCTGGATGAGGGACTCCAGGTAAACAGGAGCAGTTTTAGTTACTGCTTTGTAAGCAATGATTAGAGTTTTGAATTTAATGCGAGCTGCAACTGGAAGCCAGTGTAGAGAGATTAAAAGAGGCGTGACATGAGCTCTCTTGGGTTGGTTGAAGACCAGACGTGCTGCTGCGTTCTGGATCAACTGCAGAGGTATAACTGTGCATGCAGGTAGGCCTGCCAGTAATGAGTTACAGTAGTCAATACGTGATATTATAAGAGCCTGTACTAGGAGTTGTGTAGCATGCTCTGTCAAGTAGGGTCTGATCCTCTTGATGTTGTAGAGGGCTAAACTGCAGGACCGAGCAATCGAGGCCACATGGAGCTTGAAGGTTAGCTGGTCATCAATCATGACACCCAGATTCCGGGCTGACTTAGTGGGCAAGAGATTATTTGATCCAAGCTGGATACTGATCTGCGGTTCAATAGTGGGACTGGCTGGGATGATAATGAGCTCAGTTTTGGGCAGGTTGAGCTGAAGGTGACGTTCCTCATCCATTTAGAAATATCAGCAAGGCAGGATGAGATCCGAGCTGAGACAGTTGTGTCATCTGGTGGAAAGGACAGGAATAGCTGTGTGTCGTCTGCATAGCAGTGATAAGAAAAGCCATGGGAGCGGATGATTGCACCAAGTGAGGTGGTGTATATTGAGAAAAGTAGGGGACCAAGCACAGACCCTTGAGGCACCCCTGTTGATAAGCCATGCAGTTTAGACACTCCTCCCTTCCATGATACTCTAAAAGATCTCCCTGTGAGGTAGGACTTAAACCACTGTAGGGCAGATCCTGAGATACCAAGTGAAGAGAGTGTGGAGAGGAGGATTTGGTGGTTTACTGTGTCAAAGGCAGCAGACAGATCCAGCAGTAAGAGAACTGAGGACTGACCAGCTGCTAAGTGGCCAAGCGAAGTGATTCCGTTACCGACAAAGTGCAGTTTCAGTAGAGTGGCCCGCCTAAAGCCAGACTGATTCTGATCAAGTAGATCATTGTTCTGCAAGTGTTCTGAGAGCTGGTTGAAGACTGTGCGCTCCAGTATTTTTGATAGGACTGGGAGAAGTGAAACCTGCCTGTAAAATTCAACCAGTTCAGGGTTGAGAGTGGGTAATTTGAGCACTGGTGTAACCCGCGCTTGAAAGCAGCTGGGAAAACACCTGTGGACAGAGAGGAGTTAATGATACAACTCACAGCAGGGCTGATTGTGGGCTCAATTGCCTGCAAGAGATGTGATGGTATCGGATCGAGGGGACAGGTTGTGGGCTTAGAGTCAAGCAGAAGCCTGGTGACCTCGCTCTCACTTAGTGGAGAGAATGAGCTAAGTGATGCATCACTAGCTGGTGGCAGAAAACTGAGTTGGACAGGCTCAGAGAATTGGTTGCTGATGGCAGAAACCTTGTCAGTGAAGTAGGAGGCGAACATGTCTGGAGTCAACATACTGGAGGGTTGTGGGTTTGAAGGAGAGAGGAGCGAGTTAAAAGCAGAGAAGAGTTTGCGTGCATCAGTGGCAGCACAGATCTTTGATTGATAGAACGCCTTCTTAGCAGATTTTAGAGCAGAGGTAAAACAGGACAGTTTTTGCTGATAAGCACTCAAGTCAGTGGTTTGTTTGGATTTACGCCATTTTCTCTCTGCCGCTCTGAGCCCTGCCCTTTGGGTTCTGATGACCTCAGTGAGCCAGGGACAAGGTGGAGTATTACGAATAGGCTTAGACACCAGAGGGCAGAGTTTGTCCAGAGAGGAGGTCAGTGAGGAGCAGAATGTGTCTGTGGCCTCGTTAACAGTGAGTGTGAAGGACTCGTTACATGAGGCTAGTGCAGCTGAGACCTCGTCAGACAGCTGTGTTGGGTCAAGTGACTGAAGGTTTCTGCGGTATGATCTTAACTGAGTAGTAGATTGTTGAAGTTCAGGTAAGCCAAGTGAGAACTGAATGAAGTAGTGGTCAGAGAGGTGAAGTGGTGTTACACTCAAATTAGCCGTGGAGCAATTGCGAGTTAGAATCAAATCCAGTGTATTACCAGCCTTGTGTGTAGGAGGCGTTTGAACCAGTTTCAAGTCAAAGGAGGACAGTAGTGAAATAAAATCAGTAGCCTGGGCTCTATCCAAGTGGATGTTCATGTCACCCATGACAACCAATGGTGTGCCATCATCAGGGATGTCTGAGAGTAACATGTCCAGTTCCACAATAAAGTTGTCCAGGTGACCCCAGGTGGGGTATACCACAACCATGTAAGCCTTTATTGGGGCAGTGACCTGTACTGCATGATATTCAAATGAGGTGTTATTGTCCAAGGGTTTGAACTGGCTGAAGTTCCAGCTATGAGAAAGAATAATGCCTGTGCCACCTCCTCGGCCAGAAGAGCGAGGTGTATGAGAGAACACTGCATCAACTGATAGAGCAGTTGGTGTTACAGTGTTCTCAGGACGGACAAGTTTCTGTCAGGGCTAGGACCTGAATGTTAGACAGTTTAGTGAGGGAATTGATGAATTCTGCTTTGTTAACTGCAGACTGGCAGTTCCAGAGGCCAACTGTGATAAAAGGTTGTGGAAAAGAGGCATTCTGCAAAGTGGATAGATTATGCAGGTTTCGTTTTCTGTAACTATTGTGCTTCTTTCTGTTCCCATATATGACTTGTATTTTTTGGTTGCACATGTTGCGTTAGACTGCTGGGGTGCGTTAGACTGTTATGAGGCAGTGCTGCCTGTCGGTGGCCTTGCTCGGTGGACTCGCACAGGTAGACTCGCTGGTCTTTACCCAATGTGGTCTTCACACAATTGGGCTTCCACAAGGGCTTACGCTACGCTGACGCCTTCAGCGCAGTCTGTGTACTTATATAGAGATATGCCACAGATGTGCACAATTGAGTTGATTGTGCACAGCCGCTAACCGCCCCAGCTGGCAAATTTAGATTCAAACTCTCTTAAAGCTTGGACTACAGTGAAACTCCGCCCCGGCAGTTTACACTTTTAGCAATCAATAGAGGGAGCCACACGCGTCAACTGCCTCACCTATTGTTGAAGAGAGTGAAACTAACACGTTCAGCCTAAGCAAAACTGCCAACAACCTACTTCCAACTGAAACAACCAAAAGCAGATTCCTCTTACCAAGTAGCTTCTCCCTTCCTATCTCCAAGATCAGAGCTTGTTCTGCGGGCAAATTTAGATTCAAACTCGCTTAAAGCTTGGACTACAGTGAAACTCCGCCCGGCAGTTTACACTTTTAGCAATCAATAGAGGAGCCACGCGTCAACTGCCTCACCTATTGTTGCAGAGAGTGAAACTAACACGTTCAGCCTAAGCAAAACTGCCAACAACCTACTTCCAACTGAAACAACCAAAAGCAGATTCCTCTTACCAAGTAGCTTCTCCTTCCTATCTCAAAGATCAGAGCTTGTTCTGCTGGCAAATTTAGATTCAAACTCTCTTAAAGCTGGGACTACAGTGAAACTCCGCCCCGGCAGTTTACACTTTTAGCAATCAATAGAGGGAGCCACACGCGTCAACTGCCTCACCTATTGTTGCAGAGAGAGTGAAACTAACACGTTCAGCCTAAGCAAAACTGCCAACAACCTACTTCCAACTGAAACAACCAAAAGCAGATTCCTCTTACCAAGTAGCTTCTCCTTCCTATCTCAAAGATCAGAGCTTGTTCTGCTGGCAAATTTAGATTCAAACTCTCTTAAAGCTTGGACTACAGTGAAACTCCGCCCGGCAGTTTACACTTTTAGCAATCAATAGAGGGAGCCACACGCGTCAACTGCCTCACCTATTGTTGCAGAGAGAGTGAAACTAACACGTTCAGCCTAAGCAAAACTGCCAACAACCTACTTCCAACTGAAACAACCAAAAGCAGATTCCTCTTACCAAGTAGCTTCTCCTTCCTATCTCAAAGATCAGAGCTTGTTCTG
Organism: Cheilinus undulatus; assembly: GCF_018320785.1. NCBI lineage: Eukaryota > Metazoa > Chordata > Actinopteri > Labriformes > Labridae > Cheilinus > Cheilinus undulatus. Next base: position 4,582,365 of record NC_054879.1, on the reverse strand, counting down.
CTGGCAAATTTAGATTCAAACTCTCTTAAAGCTTGGACTACAGTGAAACTCCGCCCGGCAGTTTACACTTTTAGCAATCAATAGAGGGAGCCACACGCGCCAACTGCCTCACCTATTGTTGCAGAGAGAGTGAAACTAACACGTTCAGCCTAAGCAAAACTGCCAACAACCTACTTCCAACTGAAACAACCAAAAGCAGATTCCTCTTACCAAGTAGCTTCTCCTTCCTATCTCAAAGATCAGAGCTTGTTCTGCTGGCAAATTTAGATTCAAACTCTCTTAAAGCTTGGACTACAGTGAAACTCCGCCCCGGCAGTTTACACTTTTAGCAATCAATAGAGGGAGCCACACGCGTCAACTGCCTCACCTATTGTTGCAGAGAGAGTGAAACTAACACGTTCAGCCTAAGCAAAACTGCCAACAACCTACTTCCAACTGAAACAACCAAAAGCAGATTCCTCTTACCAAGTAGCTTCTCCCTTCCTATCTCAAAGATCAGAGCTTGTTCTGCTGGCAAATTTAGATTCAAACTCTCTTAAAGCTTGGACTACAGTGAAACTCCGCCCCGGCAGTTTACACTTTTAGCAATCAATAGAGGGAGCCACACGCGTCAACTGCCTCACCTATTGTTGCAGAGAGAGTGAAACTAACACGTTCAGCCTAAGCAAAACTGCCAACAACCTACTTCCAACTGAAACAACCAAAAGCAGATTCCTCTTACCAAGTAGCTTCTCCCTTCCTATCTCAAAGATCAGAGCTTGTTCTGCTGGCAAATTTAGATTCAAACTCTCTTAAAGCTTGGACTACAGTGAAACTCCGCAGTTTACACTTTTAGCAATCAATAGAGGGAGCCACACGCGTCAACTGCCTCACCTATTGTTGCAGAGAGAGTGAAACTAACACGTTCAGCCTAAGCAAAACTGCCAACAACCTACTTCCAACTGAAACAACCAAAAGCAGATTCCTCTTACCAAGTAGCTTCTCCCTTCCTATCTCAAAGATCAGAGCTTGTTCTGCTGGCAAATTTAGATTCAAACTCTCTTAAAGCTTGGACTACAGTGAAACTCCGCCCCGGCAGTTTACACTTTTAGCAATCAATAGAGGGAGCCACACGCGTCAACTGCCTCACCTATTGTTGCAGAGAGAGTGAAACTAACACGTTCAGCCTAAGCAAAACTGCCAACAACCTACTTCCAACTGAAACAACCAAAAGCAGATTCCTCTTACCAAGTAGCTTCTCCCTTCCTATCTCAAAGATCAGAGCTTGTTCTGCTGGCAAATTTAGATTCAAACTCTCTTAAAGCTTGGACTACAGTGAAACTCCGCCCCGGCAGTTTACACTTTTAGCAATCAATAGAGGAGCCACACGCGTCAACTGCCTCACCTATTGTTGCAGAGAGAGTGAAACTAACACGTTCAGCCTAAGCAAAACTGCCAACAACCTACTTCCAACTGAAACAACCAAAAGCAGATTCCTCTTACCAAGTAGCTTCTCCCTTCCTATCTCAAAGATCAGAGCTTGTTCTGCTGGCAAATTTAGATTCAAACTCTCTTAAAGCTTGGACTACAGTGAAACTCCGCCCCGGCAGTTTACACTTTTAGCAATCAATAGAGGGAGCCACACGCGTCAACTGCCTCACCTATTGTTGCAGAGAGAGTGAAACTAACACGTTCAGCCTAAGCAAAACTGCCAACAACCTACTTCCAACTGAAACAACCAAAAGCAGATTCCTCTTACCAAGTAGCTTCTCCCTTCCTATCTCAAAGATCAGAGCTTGTTTTGTACTTGTTTCACATTTTTGCTACTTCCTTTTGCTTCTTCTTTTTGGTACAATTTTGACACTTCTTTTTGTACTTGTTTTACCACTATTTTGCCACTTTATGACCATTTTTGCCACTTCTTTTTGGCACTTTCATCCCATTTTTGCCCCCACCCCCACCCACCATTTGGCTCATTTTGACCCTGTATTTTTGGCACTTCTATCCATTTTTGCTGCTTTCTGCCCATTTCTCTCACTTTTCACCCATGCCACTTGTTTTGCCACATTTAACCTATTTTTAGTTTTTTTTTCACTATTATGTTTTAGTTTTCCATCAAATACATGTGTGTCTGTGTGGCCTTGCTATGAAGTCAGAGATTACTTTCCTTTTTGTTTGGTTCAGTGTCTAATCAACATTGTCACCAATACACCAATAATCAATAAACCAAATCACCAGTGAAAAAGGTGATTCTGTTTTAAGAACAGGAGTGTATGTTTTTTTAAAAGGCTGTATTGTACTACAGCATAAACACATAAAATGTATATTTTGTTGCTTTGGTAGAATGGTTATTATTTAGTTTAACAATAAAAGATCAGGTTAACTTTACAGTGGACCATGTTTTTCTGACCTCCCAGTTTGGCTGGGCCACAGAGAGCTCTCCCCTTTATGTCCCCCTTATAGGCGGCCTTTCTCACTGGACAGGTTGCCAGCCAATCAAAGAGCTCACATTTACAGTCACCTTTATGTCCACTGGAGACTTTGGGTTACCCTTACTCATGTAAATGTAAACTTAATGTAAAAGGCCCCTTTTTCAATTAAATATTTGTTTTCCAATTTGTAATGCAGCTCAAAATTAGTATAATTACAGCATGCAGCCCTGGTTGGGACTAACTTTGGTGTGACTCACATTAGAATCTGCCAAAGAAACATGCACACCCTCGTACATCCTAAGAGCTATATTTTTATGTGCAGATTGATCTAATGTCTGTATGAACACATAGAGATCACGCTTGAGCCACATTTCTCTCTGTCTTACCTCAGGTAAACTTGTTCTTTTTTTTTTTCTTCAAACGTCTGCTTTGGCAGGATGACACACCTTTATAATCGTTTTTGTTTCACTGAGTTTAATAACCCTGACAAAGCCCCAGTATAACTCTATCCAGCTTAGACCAAAGCAAAGGTTGGAATAGCCAGAGAAAGTGATGACACCAGTCTGGGTATGCAGGATTTTGGATGCTGGATCACTGTCATGCTGTCAGAGATTACCGGGACATTTTTATAGAACAGAGCCATTGTTGCGGGGATACATGTGCTTTGCTATGATAAGTCAAAATGTCTTCTGTGAGACAGACCTCTGTTACACCCCCTCCCCCCAAAACAGTCAGAGAATTGGCCAGCTAGCAGGATTTAATGTCTTGTCAGACCATTTTTATACATAGTAGAAGCTCCTCTGGCTCCAGGGAGCAAATCAGGATAGGGGAAGTCTAGTCGTGTTTACTGACAGAAGCTGTGTCCTTAATGCATTTTGCAAAGCCTTGTATACACTCTGGTATGTATGCAGGTCTGGGTGCTGTGACCCAGCTTTACTTTGTTTCACCTCTGTGGCACAGAGGCTCATATTTGATTATCTGGCTTAGGACTGAAAGGATTTTCAGCTGTAATATGCAAGCCCAATGTAATGTGTTGAGAAAGATGGAAGAAGGAACACACAAGCTAAATGAATGGGACGGAAGAGGCCAATGTTAAAAGAAACATGTTTAGGGGCTCCAGCCCTGTATAAAGAAGTAAAGTATAATGAGTAAGTCTGGTGTTCAGGCAGTATTCGGGTTCACAATAGACAACACTGTGGTAGTTAGTAATAAGCAGAAAAGTCCGCGTTAAATCTGTGGGATGCAAGATTGTTGAAAATAATCCCCTTTTTAAAGTAATGCATAGACCTTAGGTCACTCTGGTAACAGCTTGTTGTGCACATTGGCCCAGTGTGACAACATAGCATCGAATTAGAACACCTGGCATGTCTGCAATGGTAAATTAACATTTATCTACAGTGCCTTATTTAGTCTTCCAACCACTTAAAGCACTTTAAAGTACACAGCACCTGCAGTCCTCCACCTGTACATGCATGTGCTGCTGTCATTCTATATATTCACATGCAGCGTACACAGCAGGCTGTGCCTGGAGCAATCTGAGGTTTGGTATCTTGCCCTGAGGGCACTTTCACATGTGGACTGAAGGGGTTAAGGATTGAACCAGTGATCTCCTGATAAGAAGACAACTCATTCCACCAATAAGAAATGATTTCAGTTAAATGCATTTACCTGGCTTTCACCGGGGGGAAAGTAAATTGACATTTTATAGGGTATATACAGAAAATCGGACATCAAAATTAATACTTTTAAGACCCCCTTCGCCCATTTTAAGACACTGTCACAACATCAGATTTCTAACCCTCTACATCAGTTTGAGCTTTTGTAAGATAAAAATGTTACAACAACAAAAATGCCAGTGGGATTATGTTATTTTAGTATGAAAATTAAGCTTTCTTAGAGCATTTTAAGATCAGCCTTCAGTCTTCATGGCACGGATCCGTGCCACAGGCACACCCTTAGAAATTGCTTGATAACTTTTGAACTGTTAAAGACCCTGTAAATTAAAAACCAATCTGTATTTAGGTTTGTTGTATGACAGGTCACTGTGTTACGAACCCGTAATTCAATTTTCAGTCAAATGAAACATCTCTAAGTTTATAAAATTAAGCTTCATGAAATCAAATAATGAAAAATGAGGCATTAAAATCTGCTCTAAGGTGGTGTGGGCGTGTCCGTTGAATGAGCTGAAGCCACGCCCACTCAGAAGAAATACGATCCTCTCAAATTAGAAAAAAATGCTACAATCTAAATTGAGGAAAGCACTCACGCCATTATCCTGCCACTTGACCTTTTGTTGACCTCAGAAAAGGACACAAAGTCTGTTTTCTGGCTCTGATCTCTGTTATGATGCTTTAAATGATCCATAGACCACTGTGTTTGATAAACTTGGCAAATTTACCTCAAAATTAACAAAAAACAACATTTAACTGACAACTTTAAATAAAGACAGCAACATCAGCTAACAACAGACTGGACTGAAATGAACTGATCTGTGATTTTATACTGTAGTGTTAGAGGGGCGGGGTCATTCCCTACTGTAGGCCTGTGACATCATGAGCCCATTGAGAGTGTTAAGACAGAAACTTTGGATTTCACTTTACAGGGACTTTAATCATATGCACTTACTTGTTTTATCCTCTGAAAGCTCCCTGTTGTGCCAAAGTAATGATGCTCTTCATGCATTTGTAGCTCGTGCAGATGTTTTCTAGTGAGCCTGGAACTTGGGTGACATTCAAGGTCTTCAAAGATTAAATCCACACCAGTAAGTCCAATATTTGACGTCTTTTTTTTCCATTTACAATCCATTTTTTTAACCGGTCCTGCAGTTAGCCGGTTAGCCCACTGCCACGTTATCGGTTTGCATCCCAGAATGCATTGTGACTGGGCTGTGACAACCAATGGCAAGCTGTTCCATCATCATGTCATGCTTTGCTGAACAGTGCATATGCACAGAGTTGTGAACTGAAGAAGAGAGCCTGAATAACCCATAACAGAGAGGAGACAGAGAGAGGCTGTGATTTATCCCTCAGAGTCACTGCATTTCAAACAATGACTTCTATTCACAAAAGTGCAAGGACTATTTTTGTTAAAATTTGAATATTTTAAAGACTTTTTTATCATATAATTATTATTTTGAATTCTTTAGACCCCCGAGAGACAGGAGGATATGTTTGTGCAAAATAAAAAACCTCTCATTACCATTTATTGTATGCATAAATGCATAAAAACCTTTGAGTTTTTTTTCCAGTACTAAATAATCTGCAAATGCATCCTTGGTTAGAATCATTGGTATTAATTCACCTGATTTGTGTCTTACCTTTCAAGAGGGCAGCATCTAAGGCTTAAGACATCCTACAGTGCCCTGAGCTTCCTCGCCATGCTGAATTTGAGCTCCTGCCCTCTGGCCGCTGCACAGCTACACTTTAAAACTCACTCACTATGATGTGTTTCCCTTTGACTATGGATGTCTGATTGTGTCCTTTCAGGACAGTTTTGATTTTCCATTCTTATGTATTTCAGTGCTCCTTGTGGCTGAGTTTGTGTGATTGTTTGCTATGTTTTATGGCTTAGCCAGGTGTCGCAGACATAAGAAAGTTGCTGGCAGGCTTGTAGACAGACATTCAGGCAGGAGTCAGGATCAGCACCTTTAATTTTCAATAATGCAGCGAGAAAGGGCAAAGAAGTCACAAACACACGGACAATGATGCAGTCTCTCACCCAGCTCACAAGCTGTCCCTCTTGTTTTTTGTGTTTTTACAATATAACAAATTCTCCCACTGAAATAAAAACATGCAAAATAGTTAGTGCTGTTAATTGATTAAAAAAATCAATCAAGTTAATCACATCACTATGCTGTGATTAATCAGGATTAATCACAGCGTTTCTTTGGTTTTAGTAGTTTTTAGATTTTTAAACATTCTTATGATCAAGTGTTTATTTTCATTATTTTAACTTCATGTACAGCACTTTGAGCGCACTTTTTGCAAAAAAACCCACATTATTATCTTTATTTTAAATAAAAAAAATATATACTACCATTTACTTGCATTTTTGTATGAGATAAATTCGTACAAGTATGGTGTTTAAATGAAGAAATATTAAACAAACCAGAGTTTTTAAACGTATCTGTTGTTTGTAAATCAGAGTGTCTTCATTCACTGAGCAGTAATATTTATAACCTGCAGTAGAGCCCAGCAGACAAACACATCAGGTAGAAAATAACTCGTGCTGTAGAGTGAGTGATCAGGTGTGCTGTTGCCCTGAGGTTGCTGAAGTTGCTGACTGATGTCCAGTGGTCTCTCGTCAGTGTAATAAATGTAGCTCGGGCCAGCTGCTCCACTTTAGTTGCCTTTTTAGCTGTCATACAGTTCACGGATTCTTGTGACAGTAGTTCTCCTAGGTGTTCTGAGGTACGGGTCATCTGAGGCGACCTGGATGATGTCTTGAAGCCCCCTTTTGTCAACAGTGTCGGCATTATGGCTTGATCCCATGTTGTTGTTAGCATCTTTGCTAACATTACAAAAGACGTGTTTTGCCCAGAGATGGTACTGCAGACTCGTGCTTCAGTGTAAGGACAGTTCATCATCGCAGTATGTACACACAACTTTTGTTTCATCCAGACTTCCATTAGACAGCTTCTTAAACCGAAATTTGCCGTGAAGCAGACCTGGGTCTGTCTCCTCACTCACCACTGCTGGCTGCGTTTGACCCGCTTTTAACCTTTTTACCCCAGGGATGTAAACATCTGCGCAGGAGGACTACAGGAGGAAGTTGTGTTCAAACTTAGTCATATTATTAAATTGTGTTATTATTTTTTGAACGCGTAAGCTTTCCAGATCAATCACGAGCATTAACGCGTTAATATAAACCGGCCTAAAAATAATATAAACAGTGCGGCAGCAAATACAGAAATGCAACAGTACTGGGCTAGTGAAAACTGTTAAGATACAATTGAAATTAATTTTGTTTCACATTTTGATTCCATATGAAAATACATTTCATACAAAGTATGAAGGAAATTTACTCATTATAGTGTTAATTTCCTATTCAGTGTAGTCTATTTTCCTTTAAAGTGCAACAGAGTAAATCAAAATAACATTCAAAAACATCAGGATGCACCTGTGATGCAGCAAGAAAGGGCACAAAAGCCACACAGACAATGGTGTGGCCTCTTCCCTCCAAATGAGACATCAGCTCTGAAGATTTTAACATAGAGAATAAAAGTAACTGGAAAACTCAATCAAATTAAACTCTGTTATGCTCGCTACCTTAAAACAACGAGAGCATCACGTGTCTTAGATTGGCCACTAAGCAAATGTAAAAATCTTAAATGATTTATAAAAGTGGAAGAGCACAGACATCAGGACAAATTCAAACATTTCATCTTAGATTCCTCTGAGCACAAACGAGACGACTCAGACAGACTCTGAGACCACTGAGACCACACCTGCAGACCTGCCAGTGACCTTCTGTGATCACGACTTTAGAAGACCCTGTAAAGTGAAATTTAAAGTTTGAGTTTTAACCAAGCAGCAACCTCCGGTCCTGAAAAATGAAGGCAATGTGCAAGTACAAAAAAAATCGCAATACAGCGAGTGTCCACTTGAGGTCGGCTGCAGGAACACTGGAAGTCCCGTACACAACATCTGTTAAAAAAAACTGGTATTTACACTAGAAATAAACCGGTTTACAGCCTGGTTCAATAAACCAAACGTGTCTCATTAGCTAATGTCTTCTTGTGCTCTCACTGAAGGGGGGGGGGGGGGGGTGAATTTCTTGGTACAACAATGGTTTAGATTATATTTAAGAAAAACCCCACTGTGCACTGATTGGCACAACTCGTTTGATTGACAGATAGCAGAATGCTAGCTAGCTTGCTGACAGGAAGTTGAGTTAGTGGGCGGGCTGACGTCACACAGGCTTTGTCAATTATTTTTACAGTCTGTGGCTGGTGCTAGGTCAAAAGGCAGACAAAAAAAACCCAAAATGTCCTCCACTCCAATACAACATGATGTTTGACCTCTTTTCATATCTCTCTGTGGTAAGTGCTTAGTTATTTTTTTCTCTAAGTAGTCTGGTAACAGAGGGAGACAGGCAGACAGACATGTCCATGTGAACATAAATGTGCTATTCACACAGCTGGAGCTGTTTCTGAACTAATAGTACTGATTGTACTTTAGTACAATGAGTCATTTAAGAGCAGCCTCCTCTGACATCAGACACATGGCTAATCACTGCTATCATCAGCTCACTGAAATTATTCCTCTGACCAGTCTGTCACAAACTGGTGACCCAATTGGTTTACTGTGAGCGAACCCTCAGTTTGCACAAAACTCTGAGATTAAAGTCAGACTTCTGAGAAAAAAGTCAGAATTGTGACCTTTTTCTCAAAATTCTGACTTTAAACTCAGAATTCTGACTTTTTTCTTAAAATTCTGATTTTAATCCCAGAATTCTGACTTTTTCTCACAAGTAAAAAAAAATGTGCCTCAAATTTTTTTTTGGTCCGTGGCCCTAAACCTTGATCCTTGAAGATGTCAACCATGGTAATAAAACAGATAAAGGCTAAAGTTTGTTCTTACAGCCGCCTCAGTGAGACTGAATTGAAAAGTGCTCTCCAAGTTGGCATAGCTGTGACGTACGAGCTGGTGCCGTACGAAGCCCTCTGTCAGGACGGATCCAGAGGGATTTTAGAGAGTGACAGGTTCACCCTCACTGCTTACTGTTGTTCCAGTACGAAAAAATTTGCCTCATTCTACGAATTCTCACAGTGAATACAAATAAAACGCAACAGACCCAGTTTGCAAGGTGTTTGAGTATGTGACGTACTTTTTGTATAACAGATTGTAAAAAAACGCATCCTAAAATAACAGACTGTGTGTAAAGACCTTGAGTGTGAGGGCTGCTATGTAGAGACCTTCACTATCAGCTGATCCCATCCAGACACATCCACACACCTCCGACACAGCAGTGGGAGTAAACTGGAGTTAAGTGTCTCAGGAATACATCAGCATGTGAGTGAAGGAGCTAAGGATTGAATCAATGGCATTCTGGTTGTGAGATGATCGACTCTACCTGCCAAGCCTTAGTCACCCCTTAAATTAATGTGACTAAATCGTTGCCTCTTTTAAAATTTAGAACAGCCAGTGGGAAACATCTCACATGATTTGTTATTTTCCCTCAGAGCTAATCACTACAATACAAAGATAGAAGCCAGACTGGCTAAGCAATCATCTTCTCAGAAACCATTTTGCCTTCTTACAGTTTCTTGTGAACAATCTTATGAACCAATGCTGCATTGATTAAAACAGAAAACAACTCGATTTGTTCCTTTGCATTAGAACAACACCCTGACATAGCCTCAATGAGCTCTTCTCTGGAATCTGTTAACATATTGAACTTGTAGCAAACGTGAGCGTTCCTCAGCGTTTGTAAGTTAAACACCTCAGTCAATCATAATAACCTTGCTGCCCGCGAGTCTTGTTTGAAGGTATGGATTAAAACTCAGAGACGGTCATTATATTTAATTCACTGTCATGGATTTAGCCACAGACTGGATGATTACTACAAAGCAATTTAAATCTTCAGACAGTGTTAGGTCACATAAGGCCCCTATTTTTTCACATTACTGTCTGTTTGCTCGTTAGGATTATGAAAAGTTACACCTGCTGTCTCTCCCCTGTCCTACTGGGCACTTTAACACTCACTAGTGCTCATGACAAATAAAGGAACAGGGAAAAGATAAAGGCCAAAAATATATATATTTATATAATTTAAATCTAACCAAGGTCAAAGCAGATATTTAGCTAGTGATGACCTGAAGCGACCTGCAAAGTGATCTGATGCTGGGACCCAGCATGCATCTGATGTGTCGACAAAACACTCTGCCACTGCTTTAGATCTGTCTCTGAAGCCGTTATGATTATTTTATGCAAAACATTTAAAACTGCAAAGGTAGTTAACAAGGTAATATTTCACAAAATGATTTAACATACAGAGCTGTGAAAAAAGTATTTGCTCCTTCCTGATTTCTTATTTTTTGCATATTTGTCACACTTAAAAGTTTCAGGTCATCAAACAGATAACAGAATTAGACAAAAATAACATAAGTAGATGCAAAATGCAGTTTTTAAATGTTTTTTTTTTTTTTTTTAATTTAAGGTATAAGCCATCCAAATCTACCTGGCCCTGTGTGGAAAAGTCATTCCCCCTTAAATCTAACAACTGGTAATGCCACCCTTGACAGAAAGACCTGCAAACAAGCCTTTACAAAAACTGGTAATGAGTCTTTCACATCGCTGTGGAGGTGCTTTGGCTCATTCTTCTTTACAGAATTACTTCAGTTTAGCCACGTGGAAGGGTTTTCAAGCATGCATGGCCTGTTCAAGGTCTTTCCACACGTCTCATGTTGGTCTAAAACCTAACGACTTTACAACTGATTTCTAAGTTGCAGACAAAATTTCAAAGTTGGAGTAAAATCATAAGAGTCTTGTTGATGTGAGAGGGGTCTGGCTGCAGACTGTCGATCTCAAATGGCCCTCCAGCGGACTGCTTATGTGAGACACCCATATGCCAGATGGAAGCTAAGTACTTGTATTAGAAGGAAGCAAATACCAACCGCATATAAGTGAAGTGCGATATTAGCTCACATGATCTCCATTATCTTCTCCATCTTGTTATCTGCCCAAATGTTTTAGTGAATTTCCAACCGATGCATGATGGGAAATTATCTTTAAAGGACTCTTATTCTAGTCTTGTAGTTAGTGACCCCCAGACTTTGCAAAATCTAACCCCGAATTTCCACATAAAGCGTGCGTGCCGTGGAATGCCAGCGAATTGAACTGCAGAGCACTTCGCTGCCTCTCTAGTCTATCGGAGCATTTCCATAGCTGGCGCTCTGGACCGGCAGCGGCACGTGCCTGGAGGGCCACTCCACTCCCCTTGAATTCAGATATGCTGCAGGTCTATTTTCAGCGCCAGCTGCTGCCAAACCTCGTAAATTCAGTCGTTCAGAAAGCACCAACCATGGAAGTCACAAGCGTAGAACATCCATTTCTTTTAGAATAAAACACAATGCATGGACTCCCGATCGTAAATCATAACTTTATCAACATTATGTCACATCCTGCAGCCAGAGCAAAGGGTCACCGAGGGGTCAGTGGGTCACAGAGCTTCAGTGGCACCATTGACGAGGAAAAGTTAACTTTTGGGGATATTTAGCCAAAGAATTTTGCATAAAACCAGAGATCCTTTAAGCAAACATTAACCTTTTAACTTCCTAATGTACTCACTCAATGGAGGAAGCAATAATATCATGGACTTTTACCGGAAAGGATGATAAATTAACCCCAAAAGGTAAAATAGTCCACTGTTGACATGCTATTCCTGCGTGAACTCACAGTTCTCCCGTGATCTCTTCCTGCTGATCAGGGCTGTGCAGCACTCTAGACTCGCTTCCAGTGGGCGAGGTCGCTCGCCTTTCGGTCGGAGCAAACTTGCAGCGCTTCAGTGCGCAGCGCGCACACTGTATGGATATTCGGGGTAACTCGGGGGACTCGGGGGAAACTCCCTGAAAAGCGGCCAAAGGTGGCCTTGCACCTTTCAACTTTTCCCCTCATTTCAAAATTGGAGACAAATTCAAGTCAGCGTAAAGTCATGGGAGTCTTCCTTAAGTTGCAGCTCACTCCCATTGTCTCAGTTGTTAGGTATAAGGTGGTCAGAGGACTTGATTTTAGCAGTTTTAATGCAGTCTTTCTTCAGTGTTGGCATTATGACAATATCAAACATATGGCAGGGGGGCGTGGCCAGCTTCTTATTGCAGCTGACTATGCACACCTGTCTTTAATCAGCTCATCTCCTCAGACACAAAAGCTTGGTCTTCATTTTTCTGCAAGATAATTCTGTCTTGCTTTGGTAGTGCTCTCACACTGCTGATAGTGTTCTGGCTTTGTGAAACTTCGGATACTGACCAGTTTTTCTGTTTGTTTTAGGCCTTTTTGTGCCTCGCTGCTGGTGACATCTTACCAGTGTCTGAGCTTTCAGGAGCCACCCTGCTCCCTGTCTCCACTGCCTGTCTTTTCTTTTGTCTTTTTGAAAATAAACCTATTCACATTTTGGATTTGAGTTTGTTCTCTTGCAAGACATGCCCATGACCAGAGTGCACCACGATCAAGACAAGACCAAGGGTGCATCTGAAAAGTCTCTAAAAAATACTCCCTCATCCTTTCTTATCCACTCTTCCTTAACCCAGATAAAAACGTCACAGGGTCAAAGAAAGGTGGGAGTAAGAGGATAGGCAAGGAAAACCGTGGTGATAAGGGAATCTGACTGCGCCTTCCCTACTCGGATGTTACAGATGTGATGTGAGTTTACAGGGTAAAAAAACTACAATTCAACGTTGGTGAACTACTAAATCCATCCATCCATCCATCACAAGGCGCGTTCTCCATGTTGTTTAGTTTAGTGAATATAACGTGCATACCTCTGTGAGATTATTAAGATTTTTAAATCCTGATGTCTCTTCAGGACAAGGCAGGGGGAAATGCGGTCTCAAGACTGGTCTTGATGGAAAATCCAGAGTCCAGCTAGTCTGAGACCAAGATAAGACAGTAAAAATGCTCTTTATTCAGAGGCAAGACCAAGACATTCAAAATGTGGTCTCGAAACCAGTCTTGATGGAAAATCCCAGTTCCAGGTAGTCTGAGACCAAGATAAGACCGAGTAAAAATGCTCTTTATTCAGAGACAAGACCAAGACATTCAAACTGTGGTCTAGAGATGGGTCTCTATGGAAAATCCTGAGTCCAGCCAGGCTATTGAAATAATCTTTTGTCTTTGAACTTGTGTAATCTTTGTCTAATGTCATAATTAGTTTGAGGACCTGGAACATTGAAGTGTGACAAATCGGCAAAAATAAGAAATCAGGAAGGGAGCAAGTGAGTACAGAGTACTGTACATTTTATTTCCTTCCCTTATTCCCTGTCTCTATTTTTTCTCTCTTTTACTCAGTCTGATATGACTGCTAACACATGACATCATTGAGTTTTGATAGAAAATTACAGAATTGATCAGGAGCTCAGCAGGCAATTATCAGTGTAGAACCACAGTGCATATCAATGAGCCTTGGCGAGAAGAAAAGGGAATGAAAATGTGCTCCTGCTGCACATTGCTAATATTCTACAATCGAGCTTGTTTTGATGTCAGTACCTGGAAGCTCTGTGGGAGGAAATTTCCAGATCACTGTTGTATTTGATTTCCCCCACTGATCAGAGGCGAGCGATTTCTGACCCTTTACACAAAAACCTGCAGTATAATGGATTATTTCCTCTCCTCTCTTTCTCTCCTGCTGTTCTTGCGCTCCTTCTTTCTTGGCTCTCTCCCTTCTAGAGCAGAACAAACGCACAATGTCTTTACAGGTAGGACGGACACAAAACCAATGTTGAACCAGACATAACTGCCGAGATTATTGGCGTGCTGTTCCCCTCTAACAAGGAGACGACAACAATACCGCCATTCACTAACCTTGCTGGGAAGTTGGTCGCCACTGCTTGTTGATAGGCAACACTCTCCCTCTTTCCCTTAACCGCCTGTCGACTGGAAAAGGCAATTAATATTCCTTTGCTGAGTAGAGGCTTTAGTTTTAGGCTGATCACGTGGAGGGTACTGGCTGCCACCTCCCCACTCTTACAAGTCAGATAATTACCTATTTAGATGTTGGTTGGGAGGAGTGTATGTGTGCGTGTGTGGGTTCCAGCGCGTGTGCTGGCCTGCTGCCACAGCCTGTGAAAAGAAGCACCATGAAGTGGATCTGTCACTAAGAGTTAGAGACACAGGCTGGCTGCCCACTAAAAAAAAAAAAAAAGCACAGGACACTAAACTGGACTATCAAAGCTGCAGAAACAGACGGCTTATATTCACACTGCAGTCGATTCACACTCTCACATTGTGCTTTTTATGTCTCCGATGCTGTTTTTGAGATTCTACACGCAGCAGCCCATAAATTTCATTAGTGTCTTAGTTAATTATGCTGGGTCTAATGGAAAGCTGGCATTTTTCTACCGTTAATGGGCTCCACGTGGAGGCTGCTGAGGTGAAGGTGCTTTCTGAAAGGTCAGCTGACGCGCCACTGCTGCTAACCCCCGTCAGCTCTACCTACCCACACCTCTTAAATCTCGATCAGGGATGGGAAAGGCGGCCATTCATTAGCCTTGTATCCAGCGGCTCTCTCTTTCATCTCATCCCTGACGTGTGGACCACCAAGCAACAACCGCCCCGTCTTTTCCGATTCTTCCTCACCAGAAACACAGACTCCAAAAGGTGCAAGGGCTAAAACTGCAGGAAAACTGCTGTTGAACCCCTCAAGCACACACACATGCACACACACCAATCTAGCGCTCTCCCCTGCTGCTTGCCGTATCTCCCTCCTCCTCACTGAAACCATCACGATTCCTCTGATGTCTCCAGGCTCTCCTCCTCTGTCTGTTTTTTTTCCTCCCCTTCTGCCAATCAGTGGGGCATTTCTCACAGAGCTACTTGTAGCAGGAAAGAGTGACAGTGAGGTGGTGTGTGAGCGCGCGCTTACGTGGTCGAGCACGCGAGCACGGACAACAAAGCCTCGCACTAAGCTGAGGGCGGCTCCAAGGTCCCCCCCTGAGGCATGGCTGAGATTGAGTTCATTATTCAGTAGGAGTGAGTTCCAGCTGTGAGAGAAGAGAGATGGTGAGCTGTTCTGTCTGTGTTGTGGTTCCTCCAACCCTGCAGTCCACTGGGATTCAGCACAAAATATTGCAAAGTGGAGAGACTTCAACTGTTACACAGATATGAGCGTGCAGCATTTCAGCTTTCTTCTGCCTTTTTGAGCACTAGGCCAGCTTTGTGTTTCCATGGAAGATTTATTTTGATCAGATGTGATCCTTTTTACTTGCCCTTTCTGGATTGTTATTTTATGGCAGCACCATCATATAGCATATGTAGTGCCCCCGTTGTGACTATGATAAACCCATCTAGCAGCATTTTAGTACAATTCTTATGTATCCCTAGATGGCAGTAGTAAGTCAGAACATAGAGAGGTGTGCCTTTGGATGAGTGTGAGCTAGTGTCTGCTTGTTTGTTTTCCCTTGAGGTTGATAAAATGTTTTGGTATAATTTCAAAAAATGAATTTAAACTTAATGGAAAGCCTTTTGAAAACAGGCTTGTTCCATGCTGTTCCCCCACTCAGTGCAGGACCAGGGCTTCTCCTTCACTCATGAATAAATACAGATTGTGAGAGAGGATTTTTTTTTTTTAGATCTTGCACAAAGGCAATTAACTTGCAATTGCTTTGTTGAAATTGCTCCTTAAACTGCTTAGTGCAAACAGAGGAAATGGCATCACAGCGACTGTGTATTTGTGGGAATTAAATGTATGATGTTCATCCCCTCTGAGATGTGCATGAAATTGCATTGAGTTACAATCAAGTCTTATACAATAACATGTTTTGTTCTACACTGACACTGTTGATGACTTTGGTGCAGGAAAAAAGGACTCACACGTAGCTGACGAACCATTCGTATTCTGAAAAGGAAAACACAACAACGTGTCATTTTTTTCAGTTATGGCTGACTGATGTGAGTGAAGGCTCTTAAATCAGTTTGATGGCAGCATTTTTCCCTGAAACACGCACACACGAGTCAGCTCTACCCTCACATTACCCCCAGAAGAGTGCAACAAAGGTGCAGCTTACATTCCCCTTTTCAGAAAGCACAAGTCATTTCCAGCATGATGAGAGTGCAGTGATTCATGCAGCAAATAGCCTGTCATCCCACTGCTTGATTAACAGGCACTGAGGCCCTGGGGAACACCCATGGATCCTCATCACTTTATGGCCCTGGCAGAGCTCCGCGCTCGCCCTCCGCAGCAGGATAGAACCAACCTCGATTCGGCTCATTCCATGCTTTTCTGACTAATAAGTGTCAGAAGAAACAACACGCACGTCAGACCAGATTTGCCAGCCAATTCCTGCTCCATCCTCATTCTATTAAATTGCTTTTGACTTCTTGGGGGAATCTTGCGGTAACCCAGCTGGGGAGACTGCTGAGGCTATAAGCTGAGACCAAAAAACCGCACTGTCTGAGTTATTAGCCTGATAATGAGGCGGCTATTATGACAGGGTCAAGCAGGGTCAATAGCTGCTGCTAATTTTGGAGGATGGCTTCGCTATCTGGAATAAAGTGCTGTAAAATGCAGTGGGAGATGGTATGGTTAGCACCGGTGCCATCACTCATGTCAGTCAGTGAGAGGATCTGCAAGGTTACAGTGCTGGAAGACAATTCATAGAACATCACTTCAAACACATGTATGACCCTGAGGTCACATGGGGCGTGCGATGTGAGACTCTGTACCTGCCCGTCAGCCTGTTCCCATGACAGACACACAGACCCCTTACAGTCCCGTATGTCAAGACCTGTGCTGCTGTGAGTGACACGCAAGGCATGAGTGGCTATTAGGCTGCCTTAGCCTATGCCATTCAGAAGTATGGCTGCCACGAGCACTTGATTCCTTCTGACACATATGCACTAAAGCCAGGAGCACACTGGGCATTACTCCTGATGGCAGGTGCATGCCTTTTTTGTGCACTGCACCATTCAGATTTACCCAAAAGAGTGTTAAGTGCAGCCTGTGTAAGTTTGCACAGGTGAATATCTTTTCTAATTAAGAGAAAATTAGACCAATAGGTGCGCCACATTCACAGTTTGGACAGCTCTAATGCGGCCGCATGTGAATCATTCAGAAAACAAGTAGAGCACTTTATATTGGTCAGAAAATGTTGCAGCATTTCAATCAAAATAGAGCCACTGTGATTGCATGGAAAAAAGGCAGCCTGCTCTCAACATTCAAGGGAAAAATGAAAGCCTCATGAAATTATTCATTTGTGTCCTTTTTTTTCCACAGCAGAAAACAGTGTCATCCTGGCAGCGAGAAAAAGAAGAGACTTAGTGTGAAATGTCCTTGAAGACTTGGACTTCCTCATTCTTTGTGACAACTCGATAATAAAACATGACAGATCGTTCCGCATGAAGGTTAGGCATGTTCCCAACTCATCTTAGATACATCTCTTTGTCACCTTAAACTATGTTTCGCTTAATGAATTTATGCGGGGTGACAGGACATGGCTGCTTCTATTTGAGCAGCACTAACGGCTTGGTTCATCAGTGGGTATTGAATAAGTTTCCAGGACCGTATGCACTTAGCAGACACATTTAAAAGAATGTGTAAATGGAGCAGTTTGGAAAGAGTGTTTATAAAAATTTAGCTCTCAGTTTCTCACTGGCTGTAGTTCAAGAGATAGTTATTAACAGAGACCATGTTTAGTGGCTTTATTAGCGATTGTCTTCATGTATTATCTACTGGAACTTTTACTTGGGTTCTGTTTATATTGCTTGGAGCAGTGCACAACATGCAGTAAAATAATGAAGATAACAATCCCATACAAGAGTTCAGAGGGTGCTTGTTGAGGGATTTTTGCTGTATTGTAGTATCCAGTAGCCCAGCCGTAGGCAGTCTCCAACTGTGTGGGCAGTCTTCACTGGGCTGCAAACTGCCCTTTACTTACCTTTTACATCTGAGATGCTCGACCAGTCCAGGAGACAGCAAAAGAGTTTTCTTACATTCTTTGCAGCAGCGTATCCCCCACGTATAGAGAGATGTTAAAAATGCCACTGGCTAATGGACAGAGTTTGATTTAGTTAAAGGATCTGTCATATTTAGAAAAGGACCCTCACTAAAAAATGAATGAGGTTGAGTGAGTAAATTGTGAAGTATTCGGTGAACTAAATTAGTTAATAAAATGAACTACAAATTTGAGTTGAGCCAACATTTTTTGGTGGAAACCATGGGCTTAACTACTTAAGCTGAGCTAACATCAATACATATTTCTTTTGGAAAAAATTGTCTTCCAACTTAAGATTTTAGCTGTGAGCATTTTATATGATAGACTTGGTTAAATCCTGGTGCTATGATTGGAAATAAATCAAGTAAAATACAATGCATTTTAGAAAGAAAGGTACTAAAAGAAGCTCATTCTTTTCAGAGCATGCTGAGATATATAGATACTTTTGACGTACGAGGCTCTGCAGGGAGAGCTCTTGGCTCTGCCATTACCAAACTGAAAATATGTAATGATATCGGATATTTCACCTTCAGAACTCTAGGAGGCCTGTGCATCCCCAGTATTGAATTATGCTGCAGGTGTGTGGGGTTTAAAAGACAATAAAAATGTAGATACTGTGCAGAAGAGAGCTACATGATGATTCCTAGGAGTTCACAGATTTGCTCTGATCCCAGCAGTTCAGGGTGACATGGGTTGGCTACCAGGTTCTATTCAATGAAAATGCGAAATGATCCGATACCGGCAGGCAGATTTATTTGCAACGACTCAGTTATTTCCAAAATGTAAATACACCACCAGAAAGCTCTGATTCTCAGGATTCTGACCATGTAAACGATTGGAGGATAAAACTGTCACAACAGCCACAGTGAATGTATTTGTCATCAACATACAAAAAAGCAACAATAAAAGGGACACAGCTCACCACTAGAAGCTCTCCTGATAAAAACAGTCCTTCTGCATCAGGGCAGATCCACATCTAAATCAAGTCAAACATTTAGTCCAAAAACAGAAATACATCCATAAATATCCAAGTACTGTTTTTGTATCATTTCAATTTTGCCATTGTTGTTCTAAGAAGTCCACTGTATTTGCTTTTATAATGTCTTTGCAGGCAATTATAAGCAATTATTAAAAGGATGTTAAAAATTTAACATTTTTAACTCAGGATTGCTGTAGTTCATCCCAATTAATCACATCCATTAATCACATCCTAACATTCCTTTTTTTTTGGCATCTAAATCTGTTTTTGTGTCATTTTGGAATTTCCTACTGTCTAGGATTAAGAATAACTGATCTACAATTTCACTACAGACCTGCTTTTATAGGTAAGGCTACGATTTTAACATGAACTTAAGCACATAGAAAGGAACTTTCTATAGAAAGGAACATGGACGGGAATTCATGTACAGTAAAAAAGTAAATATTTAATAGCACGTGGTTAAGGTGGCATCCACTGAACTGTCTGTGAGTTTTTAAAACTGGAATGAGACATTGAGGAGCGGTGGTGGGCTTATTTTACACCAGTGTGGCTGCAGGGAGATGCTAGTGGGGCTTAACCAAAGTTTAGTGAAGCCAAAAATAAAGCACACGATTAATCACAATTAAAAAATGTTAGTGGTATAACTGTAGATCATAGTTCATCGCAATTAATGCGATTAACAGCCTCTTGACAGCCCTAGAGTAAAGTAAATAATTCTTCCTTGGGCTAATCTTCCTGGGGTTAATGAGATTTAGGTTCAGTTTTGCTGCCCCCTCTGCATGGAATACTGTCCAGACTGATTCAAAAGCCTTTCGTTCTGTTTTTAATGACAGACGTCACGAGACCATGGAACATGGCCTGTGTTTATAAATTTGTTACCGGGAATCACTTTTCACCACTTTATCTGCAGTTACCTATACACTTACAAAAATGATTTTTGTTTTAATTAATTGTTGTAATCTGTCTCTGAAATGTGGTATTTTTTGACGTGTGCTGCTGACCTCTTGGCCAGGACACCCTTGTGAAAGAGATCTCCATCTCAGTGGGTTTTATCTGGTTACATAAAGGTTAAATAAAATAAAATAATAACATCATTTCACTGAAAGAGAAGCTTTTGATTAAGTCTGAAGAAAAATGGCATGAATATGTACTGTCCAAACCAAACTAAGGGCATTAAAGAGAAATGTATGCTTGAATTATACATTAACATTTCATTCATCCAGAAGTCAAACATCCTTGGTTGCAACGTTAAGATTGAATATTCTTCCTCAGGCCACTGAGATCAGTAGATTCAAAAATATTCCCAAGGAAAACAGTCTGTGAATGCTGGAGAAGTAGAAAGTCAGTGCCACTCGGATGCACAGTAATGGATTTTTGCAGATATCTGATATGTTGATAACCTTGCAAAGCAGATGGATTCCCCTGTTTCCGTGTTTCTCGCTGGTGAATCCATCTTGCAAAGCTCCCATCTGAACCATTTAGGCCCGGTTGGAAAGTGACAGGACCAATCAGCGTTGAGGGGCGCTTGGGTGCGGCGGAGTCGTGACGTAAGCAAGCAGCAACAAGAGGCCGGTGCGATCATGGTGGAAGACATTAGCGTGGATGCTGCTAAAGCACCAGTTTTATCAGAACTTGACAACATTTCTTTGTGAAAAGAAGAACAAAGAACAGCAGTGAGTTGTTTTATTTTCAAAAACGACAAAAGTCACGTACTGACATGTCTACAGTCGCCATGGTTTGCATTGTGCAGTTCTCTATGGAGTTGACTCGTAGGTAGCGGTGCACCTTGGTTTGGGGCTACGACGTCACGTGTTTTTTGTTGCTCTGATTGGCCCATAAAGATGTGACAGAACCTTCATCCAATCACCCCGAGTTTTTTTTCAAAGGCTCTGCCCTTTCCCAAACACTTTCTATGAGTGGTTTACCAGATGGTCAGGTTAATATGTTGATATTTACAAACTAATTTTGGCTGGCACAGATATTGATGCAAATATTTAGATCTAAGATATCAGTCTTTAAAACAGACAATTCAAATTCTAAGGTGATGAACAAATTAAGAGTCCTTAAAACACACTTTAAAGTGTAAGGAGTAATGATAAATAAAGAAAAAGGTCTGTTGGTCCTGCCTAAAAGTCCAATGAATTATTTGTTTGTATAGCCAATATTTACAGCTGATAGAGGCAGATGTTTATAGACAATAAATGAATATTGGTAGAAATATTCATATCTGCTGATACCAATATCAAATCAATAATATCATCCATCCCTTCACTGTACTAAATATGATGACCTAAGAGGAGTATTGCTTCATGCAATGGCTTACCCAACCCAGAATTCTGCAGTGGCCTGCTGAGCAGAAACTGGAATGTCTGTTGAGATTTGTTGTGTCTAATTTTGTCTTAGAAGCCTGGAAAAAGGGACAAGATAACAAATCTTTAGTTTGTCTCCACTCTCATTCTCAGGTCTGTGACAATGAAAGAACTACTGTGCACTCTGATCCTGGTCTGTTTAAGTTCTTGGTGTCATGTAAGCCCACGTGGGCCGGGTATGTATGACACAATAACAAAATAAAAACTTCAACTAACAAAATGGCGACATGAAGCATTAAGTTAAAAAGCTGTGAAACCTAGCTCCTGGCCCTCATGTTGATTTTTTCAGGGCTGTGAAAATGGTGTCAGATTTTCTAAAGAAATGTCTTCCAAACATTTTTTCTTGTTCACATTGAGTACTGTTATTGACCTTGGACAAAGCAAATGACAAAACCCTCTTGGTTCAAGGTCTATTTACAAGCTGTTCAAGTGCTCCTTGAGTTAACTCCATTTACTTGTGAAGATGCTCTACAGTGACCAAGACCCGAGGGACAGCATCTTCCCAAGATCATCAAAGCACATGAAATAACCTGCACTGTAAAAATGAAACCAAACAGGCGGGCATGTTTCTAATGTGACTACGGCATTAAACATCTGATTTAATCCTTAGAAGTACTTTCTCTCTATTTAAAGTGAACTCTAAACTCTGTAGTCTCACTCTGTTGTCCCACAGCGGCGGATGGATGCTTCATACCACCAGAGCTCTTCTGAAGTTCCCACACACAGCTGAGCTGTAGCATCCATACAGAACACATCGAGACCAAACAGACCAGTTCTGCTGCTGCTGCCTCTCTTGCTTGTCAGTATACCAGAGAAAAAGCGGCACTGACTGTCAGAGCAGTTATGATCACCAAATCACATTAAAAGCATGCAGAATTCTGGGTGGAATGAGTCAGAATCTCCTATCAGGAATACCCAGATTAAACTGACTGCTGTGTTTGAACCATTTGGAGTAGAAGCAGAAACAAGGCGTCTTTAGAAAGGCAACACTCGGACGTTTCTTCCCAAACTGTCAGACTCACTGTAGCTGCTACTGGTATTGAGAAATACAACAAAAGACAAAATGTTTTTCACATCTAAGTTTGTATAATGAAACAGAGGCCTGTAGATGACTGTAGCTGGGAGCTATTAGCTGGAAATCTCATCTGGACCAAAGCATGAAGCCTTGGAAATGAGGATTGTACAGCTGTTTTTATGAGGAAAAGTCTAGGCGGCTCAAACTGGCGACTCCAAAAAGGATCAAGATTGGCAGACATTTTTTAATACAGTGGAATACTTAGAACGGCAATGGTAAATTTTAAATTATACAACAAAAGTCCATGGATCTTTATGGATGTAATCCTGTTTCTGGAATAAAAATTTGACTGGATTCACATTGTGGGGTCTTTTTCTGGTGCTGCAGGACTGTTTTTGATTAAATGTTCTGATAAGGAAAAAAAGGAGCGCTTCTAATGTTGAGCTGTCACTTTTATTACTGTATTATTGCTTGTTTGTTGTCTGACATACATTAATTGTGGCTGCGGGGGTGGTTTAATCCTGAGAATCTGACTTTCTGACGGTGTATAACATGTTCTATTTACATCTTTTAAATAACTGAATAGTTGCAGAAAATCCACCTGCATGCCGGTGTGTCTTCACATCGGCACCAAGGCTGTCATACTTGAACATTTCAATACTGCTCATTAAAAACAAGGAATGGCACGCCACTGAGTGACTAAGACTTGTATCTTTGCCATCAAAGTATGAAAAAGGTGTCAATTTTGTTTAATTTTTACAAGAATCAAATCAAAGTTTTTGATTCTGGTACTGTTAGCACCCTTACAGACACAGAGCTTAAAAAACTGACAACGATTGTTTCAGACTTCAAAGGAATGGCTCCTTAGCACCGATAGAAACAGAAGACAGCGCTGCTATTTGATACTGTAAAATCAGAATTATAGAAAACCTTTCATGGCATAAACCACCTATAATAAGGCTTTAAAAAGAATTCAGGAAAGATCAAATATAAAGAGCTTTCAGGTTTTTTTGTAACAAGTTTCATTCTTCCAAATTTTCTCTTGTATGCAAGGGAATTTAATTTTCATGATTGCAACCAAGGTTAGAGTAGTTTTGTATTTTTCATTAGTTTTTTATTTTTATTCATTTTCCCTTTTTTCAATCTCAGGTTAGTTTGAATAAGTTTTTACAGCTGGTTTGAATGTTTTAGTTTTAGGGTTTTTGCATACATGTAAGGGGTACATCATCCATTTTTAAAAACACATTCGAATAGGCTATTCTTCACTCTCCATTTCATTCATTCAAAGACATAAATCTCACAACATGAATCTACCACTGTGAGAAGTCTTCTTAAGTCAAATAAGAGCATTTTATCCTCCCCAGGCCTGGGTATTCATGTCACAACACTGTAGTCAAAGATTCAAACTAGGGAGATTTCACCTCTTGGTTGATTTTAGTTTAATTAGCTTTTGATATTTGGTAAAGCATGGGTTTGAATTATTTTTAGCTAACCAAAATAATCTCTGAATTTAAGTTTTTTAGTTGGTTTTAACTGACGAAAATTATTTCTAAATTTAAGTTATTATGTTCATTTTAACTAACTAAAATTATTTCTAAATTTTAGTTATTCAGTTCATTTTAGCTGACTATTATTATTAAATTTCAGTCAGTTAGTTCGTTTTAGCTACCTAAAATTATCTCTGAATTTTTATTTTGTTTGTTTTAACTGACAAAAAAATATTTCTTAATTTTAGTTATTTTGTTCGTTTGAACTAACTAAAGTTATTTCTAAATTTTAGTTATTTTGTTCGTTTTAGCTAACTAAAATTATTTCTAAATTTTAGTTATTAAGTTGGTTTTAACTGACGAAAATTATTTCTAAATTTGTTATTTTGTTCTTTTTAACAAACTAAAATTATTTCTAAATTCTAGTTATTTTGTTTGTTTTAACTAACTAAAATTATTTCCAAATTTTAGTTATTAAGTTGGTTTTAACTGACGAAAATTATTTCTAAATTTAAGTTATTTTGTTCATTTTAACTAACTAAAGTTATTTCTAAATTTCAGTAATAAAGGTGGTTTTAACTGACGAAAATTATTTCTAAATATAAGTTATTTTGTTCTCTTTAACTGACTAAAATTATTTCTAAATTTTAGTTATTTTGTTCGTTTTAGCTGACGACTATTTTTACTAAATTTTAGTCGTTTAGTTCATTTTAGCTAACTAAAAGTATCTCTGAATTTTAGTTATTTAGTTTGTTTTAACTGAGGAAAATTATTTCTAAATTTTAGTTATTTAGTTAGTTTTAGCTGATGGCAATTATTACTAAATTTTAGTCATTTAGTTCATTTTAACTAACTAACGTTATTTCTAAATTTTAGTTATTTAGTATGTTTTAGCTGATGACTATTATTTCTAAATTTTGGTCAGTTAGTTTATTTTAGCTAACTAAAATTATCTCTGAATTTTAGTTATTTAGTAAGTTTTAACTGATGAAAATTATTTCTAAATTTTAGTTATTTAGTTCATTTTAGCTGATGGCAATTATTACTAAATTTTAGTTATTTAGTTCATTTTAGCTGATGGCAATTATTACTAAATTTTAGTTATTTAGTTCATTTTAGCTGATGGCAATTATTACTAAATTTCAGTCATTTAGTTCATTTTAGCTTACTAAAAGTAGCTCTGAATTTTAGTTATTTAGTAAGTTTTAGCTTACAAAAATTATTTCTAAATTTAGTTATTATGTGACGAAAATGATTTCTAAATTTTAGTTATTAAGTTCGTATCAGCTCACTAAAATTATCTCTGAATTTTAGTTATTTAGTTAGTTTTAACTGACTAAAATTATTTCTGAATTTTAGGTATTTAGTTAGTTTTAACTGACAAAAATTATTTCTGAATTTTAGTTATTTAGTTAGTTTTAACTGACAAAAATTACCTCTGAATTTTACTTATTTAGTTTGTTTTAACTGAGGAAAATTGTTTCTAAATTTAAGTTATTTAGTTCATTTTAGCTGATGGCAATTATTACTAAATTTCAGTCATTTAGTTCATTTTAGCTTACTAAAAGTAGCTCTGAATTTTAGTTATTTAGTAAGTTTTAGCTTACAAAAATTATTTCTAAATTTAGTTATTATGTGACGAAAATGATTTCTAAATTTTAGTTATTTAGTTCATTTCAGCTCACTAAAATTATCTCTGAATTTTAGTTATTTAGTTAGTTTTAACTGACAAATTTTTTTTCTGAATTTTAGAAATTTAGTTATCTTTTACTAATTAAAATTATTTCTTAATTTTAGTTATTTAGTTCATTTTAGCTAACTAAAATTATTTCTAAATTTTAGTTATTTAGTTAGTTTCAGCTCATTAAAATTATCTCTGAATTTTAGTTATTAAGTTTTAACTGACAAAATTTTTTTCTGAATCTTAGTTATTTAGTTAGTTGTAGCTGATGACAATTATTACTAAATTTTAGTCATTTAGTTAGTTTTATCTAATTAAAATTATTTCTAAATTTTAGTTATTTAGTTTGTTTTAGCTAACTAAAATTATCTCTGAATTTTAGTTATTTAGTTAGTTTTAACTGACAAAAATTATTTCTGAACTTTAGTTATTTAGTTTGTTTTAGCTTTTTAGTTTTTAAGTTTTTTTGAGCGAAGTAATAACCTTGATTTCAGATTTATACATTCATTTATTTATTTATTTTTTCATTTATCTGATAGAAAATGTGCTTCTCCAGATTTATGTAAAGAGGTACAGGGGTCTGAGGATGTCGAAGTGCGTACTAACCTTTACATCAAGGCTAAGTCTTCCTGAAATAGCATCCCATCTAATATCTTCAAAGTAAATCTGACCTTTCTGAAAAAGTCAATTATTTCATATTTTGGCCTGTCTTGAACTCTTAATCATCTGTGTAACAGTTTTTTAACGTTTGTGAAGCCATCGCCGTCCGCTCTGTGGGTTGGTAAAGGTCAACTTTTGCTCTTATTCTCAGCTGTAAATCTAAAGTACAGTAATCAACTCTGGTGATCATTTTCAACCACAACAATCTGCACTTAGCCTCGGTTAGACTGCTCTGATGCCCACGGCCTGGGAGATTTCTCCATGTTTGCTCAGCTGTGATTTTTGCAAAAGTGAAAACAGCCAGAGAGGTTTAGAGTGTAAGAAAGCAGCCAAGTACAATGGTTGCTGGAAGGAGGGGTAGTCGACTATCTTTTGTATTAGTGAGTGCTTTTATGTTAATTATTCCAATTATTTTGTCCAAAGAATCAACTCTACAAAGGCAGCATCATAAATGAGTGACATTTTGCTCAGTGGCAGTCCAATTACTGTGCAGAGGGTGTTGGTTAGTTCCCACATATGTCGCTTTTACTGAGTTTCAAAGAAGGATATAAGAGCTTAGACCTGCATGAGCTCTTTATACCTCAGAGAAATAAGGGAAACTAAAGGAGCAAATACAGAAAGAACCAGAAGGGTTACTGGTTATTTTCTCTGTTGGTTTGCTTTTAGTGATCATGTGAGAAATTTCTCCTCTGTGGTTCTTTAGTTTGTGAAATATTCCTTTCTGCTCTGGCTTGTGTTTTCTGTGCCTGAGATTATTGAGATAACTCATGACTCATTATCCATTCACTGACTTTCTCCTCTTTTTCTGAGGACCCCCCTCCTAACACCCACAGACCTCAGGCTGACATGCTCTGCTCTGACTATCCGGCTAACCCATGTGATTAATTTGAGGCGAGCTGCGCCACCTTGACGGCATTAAATCATTGAGAAAAGACAGGAAACGTACTCATTCTTTATCCTCCTACACTCCCACCCCGCCTTCCCGCCGTCCCTCAGCCTCGGCTCTCATCTCTCCTGCCGTCTATGATGCGTCTGCCCGCCGTATAGAGCGGCGGTGTGCATGTGTCGCGGAGCGGGGGGAGCGTTGCACTGTTCTGCGCACTGGTTCCGCTGGACATCACCGAAGAACGGCGCTCGACTACCGGGTGGTGGTGGAGGGGGAGAGTGGACCCGGACCCGGACCAGGACCAGGACCAAGGAGAAGCACCGTGGCTCTTTGTAGCCCGCTCTCCGAAATCATGTCCGAGTTTTTTCTACTCGCCTTTCTAGCCCTTTTCTCGGGATTATTGCCGTGCGCCGAGCCCTCCACAGTGTCGGACGAGGAGAAAGGTAAGGAAGAACCGGGCCGTCGGGGATGCAGTCACATCAAACTTGGCACCGCGGGTCGTATAGTGCAGTCTGCTGCTGTCACGGGTGCCAAATGTCGTGCATACACTTGCTGGCTAAACATTTCTGCTCCCTTTTAAAGGCGCGAATCATGAATGATAAAGAGTTGATCACCTAAAAATGCTCGTCATTCTTCAAGCCACATTACAAGTCTGCATCTTTTCTTCTCCCCATTCCGGGTGATTAGTGCTGTATTAAAGGCTAATACACCCCAGGTGGTGAAACACGAACAACAGCACCTTGAACTTGCTCTGCACGTTTAGCAGAGCTTTTTGCATTTGTGCATTTTCAGGAACATTCTTGAGGCTGGAGGGAGCCGGAGCAGATTCAGTGTCTGACTGCAGCGCTATCCTACAGTGCAGCAGGTGAAAATACCCGTGTGCCAAAGTGTATTTTGTCTCCCTGGGCTGTAGCCCGTCGGTTATTTTCTGCAGGAGATCATCGCAGTAGCAGATGGAGATGCAGCTGATGATGGGACTGGTTGGGTTTGCACAACTCTACAGTAACACAACGACCATGCAGTCATTGTTGGGACTCAATCTTAAGAGCTGCATGTTGACTTTTGCATGCCTTAATTATATTTTAGTCAAAAATGCATCTAATAAATGAGTCCACTGCAATTGAGATGCACCTTCATTTGATTTAGCACAATTTGGTTTTCTTCCTATGAGGTAACTCCCCAAAAGAAAGTTGTCTAATCACACCTGCGCTTCGTGTTTGAACTGGTTAGAAAGATCATCCTAATCTGTTGTTCCGCCTCTGTTTTCCAAGCCTTCCAGTGAAACCAAAAAATTCTGAATTATTGCAGCATTTTTCCAAACAGAGAAGCATAAACAGATTTTGTCACTGCCGGCCTGGAGGTCACAGTTCCCTCGCTGCTCAATTCCTCGGCATAGCAATGAGTGTCAAACTGTACAGCTTGTTGAGAGAATGTCCCAAATGTCACCCAGTGCCTCCAACAGTCTGGATAGCAGGGACTTAAGAGTCTGCTCAGCAATCACAGTTGTCAAGAAAAGCACCGTTCACTTTTCTCTGTGCATGAAATGAAAACATGGACTTGTCCCTTTAAATTCTGGAGGATGCCGGTGAAATGTAAAGACGATCGGTGTTTGTGTTTGTCAGCACTGATTTTTTTAAGTGTAGCTTGAAGTATTATGCGCTATTGGAGTGCCTCATCTGAACCGGCGTAATAGCATTTCAGTTTAATTTATCTCGAGATGAACTCAATGCTCCTATTCTAAGACAATACACAAACATACTCATCACCTCTAAATTTATTTCAGACTGTCGACTTTCCTGTCACTTGGAGCGTGCACACAAACCTGAGTGTGTAGCCGGCACCTCTCTGTAAAGTGCTGCTCCTCTGCTCTTGCACTGAGAATAAATGAAAGCTCTCATAGTTGTGTCTAAATAGGCTGCAATGATAATAACATTTCTTAATTCTTCCAACAGCAGAGCTGGTTGTTAGGATAATTAGTCACAAACTAATTTGCTTTGTGGTAGCAGTGTTGTTACGTTGAATGCCAAGTTGTGAGCCAGAGCTTTTTCCCTGCATGAATTCGAAACGTTTCCAGAGCCCATTCAGAGAATGCCATTGTCTCTCAGAAATGCCTCCGCTGTGTCTCTCTCCTTATCATTTTTGTCCATCTAACATTGAGCAGGGCTGACCCGGCCGGGCCGGCCTGGCGGCGCTCTGCTGATCCGACAAAACCGCAGGCTTGAGGAGTTCAGACACACCACAGTACTGCCGGTTTATTATATATTTTTAAAATCCAAATACCCTTGATCTATGACAGTGACCTCAGCATCAGATAAGCATCATCCAGCACAAACAGCTCAAGGTTGTCTGAAATGTATACCCATTTAAGAGATGATGGTATAGTGGCAGATAGGTCTGTGCTTGAATGCATGGGAGGCTGCATTTAGGAGCTAATTAGGTGAGATAGTAAGATCCTATCACAGTGTGTGCTTCTTTGTGTGTGTGTAAAGGCTGAAAAATCCACATGATGTAAGCCAGTGGTACCCAACCTTTTCTCCTTAAAGGCCCCCTACTCATATCTAAGAAAGGCCCCCCCCCGAGGACCTGCTTGAAAAATTAAACCTCAATTTTTATCGCTTTCATTGACAAAATCCCAACATGATAGGCCTGCGTACATTCGTTCTTGATGCTCCATAGCGAAGATTCGGGACCACACCTCAACCACACCTCTTCCTGTGTTTATAAATTCTCCTCCTTTCATTCTTCTATTCCACATCCCTCCCCCCTACCCCTTTCCTCTATTCCTCTTCCCACTCTATCCGTAGGGTCTTATAGGGGCTTCATCGTGCCCGGGAGCTACGACGGATCCCAAACCTCGAATCACTGCTTAAAATAAAAATTCTAAAATCATCAGTAAATAAATAACAGTCAAATCGCTTCCTGTTGATGGTGTGGAAAACCATCCATTATTACAACTGTGTAAGAGGGCCACTCTAGAAAAATGATAATAAAGATGTTATTTTTCAAGAAAAAAATCATAATTTTTCAGTAAAAAAAATCCTTAGTTTACAAGAAAAAAACCAATATTTTGACTTAAAAAGTTGTAACTCTATGTGAGCTGAAAATCAAACCACTGTTTTCAGCTTGGTTTCTTGTACATTTTCAAACTGAGGGACAAAGACATGCCATTTTTGCCACTTTTTAACCCCATCTCACTATTTTTAACCACTTATGCAGCTTTCTTACCCATTTTTTGTTCATTTTTGCCACTGTTAATCGATTTTTGTTACCTTTTGCCCTTTAAATTCAACTATTAATACCTTTTCACCCATAATTTCCCCCTTTGCCTTTGTTTTCAATTCTTTTCCGAACTTTTAACTAGGGATGCACGATATTGGATATTTACAGATCAGTTTTAGCCGATACTGATATTGATACAGATAATTAAATATGCTTTTCAGACAAGAAATTTCTGTCCTTTTGGGCACACTTTAAGGTTTGACACTGACCAATGAATCAAACTTTAGTCCTTAAAAAAATTTCAGTTTAAAGAATGAGGACAAATAAAGAAAAACACCCCCAACTGACATAGGTCTGTAGGTTCAGCCTAAACCTGCACTGATTCATTAGTATAAATGGACAATAGTTACAGTCTATGTATGCTGAAGTACACAGGCAAAATATCAGATGGAAATATCTGCAGAAACTTTGGTGTCTGCCGATACCGATATTTGCATTCTTAGCTAAAATCTGCTGATACCGATACCAGACCGATAATATTGGGCATCCCTACTTTTAACCCACTCAAGCCACTTTTTGCCCTCTTATTTTGTTGATTTTCTAGGCTGTATACAACAGCATAGATTAGAAAAAAAGAGCAGTCATTATCCATGGCCCCCAATTTGGCTGGGCCTCAGAAAGCTCTCCTCCTTATCCCCCAGCCTTGGCTGAAATTAAGAAGTGCGATAGAGTCAGGCACAAGCTTCATTTTCTAATATGGGCCATATTTCATTTTATTTTGGCATTTGCCACGGGCTGGTCAAAAATGGCATTTGGCCCACGGGCCAAAGTTTGGACACTTCTGCTTTACACTAGTAAATTTATGATTTTAAAAACTTGAAATCGTTCACGTACTTTCCAGTGTCAAAATAGTTGACTTTTTAACTCTGAAATTCTGAGTTTAATTTCTGTATATCCTCTAAATGCCTATTGTATCATATTTGATAAACACTTTCATGGGACCTCTACCTAATTAAAATGATCAGTAAATTACTTAAAAATCTTTTTTAATACAGGCAGAAAAATGATTTTAAAAATGCCCTACAGTGGATTATCGGTTGCCAAAAATGCCTCAATGTATCAAATGTGATACAAAATAATATAAATGAAATTTTGTGGCAATTTTTCTTTTTTGGGGGGGGGGGGGGGGGTTTGGTTACAAATTTAAATAAACATTTCAGTTACACAAAATGAGAATTTTCTTGTCTATTTTTTGAGTTAACAGGCTTTAAGGGGGGATACAACTTTATAATCTAAAAAAATGTGGTTTTTTTCTCCCCCAAATTTTGACTTTTTGCATATACATTTATGGATTCTCTTAATTTTTACCATCTTTTAGGTTAGCCCTGATACATTATGTTTCTAATCATGGTTTTAAAAAACATATGTACATGTCATTTTGGCAGCCTCAGAGCAGACAGGGTCCTGAGATCTTTGGCGCCTGAACCCCAGGCTGGGAACCACTGATGCCAGTCATTCATTCTGTGCATCTAGAATGTTCCCAGTAGAGTAAGGAGAGCCCACTGTACATGTTCCTTAATTTAAAACCCTCTAAAATGTGGTTTCCCTCCTGATTAACCTGTTTAGAGAATCGGTTCTAAATGAGTTGTTTGATATCAAAAGAACATACAATGAAATCAAAAGACAATGTAATGAACAACGGCAGCATAAGGGAAAAGGAGAGCCTGCTTTTGCTATGATCAAACATATGAGCACAGTTTATTATGTAACATATGTTTGTATAGTGAATCCAAAAATTAGCCTCATTGTGTTTTACAGGTAAATGGACTGATCTGTTAAATATGAGGAAATAGATTTAACATTGTTTTCTGTCAGCCTTCTATCAGTCTGTGGAACTTGTCCAATTTAACTGTGTTCAGTAAAAACATTTTTAATACATGTGAAATGCTCGTAGCCTCATTGGAAAACAAAAACATGAACTCATTTTAGGGTTTCCTCTGCTAGGATTTTTAACAGCTTGCCTTCAAGTTGCATAACTGCAACTGAGGGATCCACTAAACTCGAATCATATGAGGGTCTAAAGGTCAGTATATTTTTGTCCTCACTGCCTCAGTTTTGCCCAAACTTTTTAAAACCTCTCTCTCTCTTGCAGGTCATCTAGCGTTATGGAAATTCAGCACTACACATCCAAAGTACCCTCTCACATAGTCAGCTTGTTACTGACAAAAACCCTGGAAAAGGAGAAAAACCTAACCTCAGTATGAACTTAAGGCTGTAGCATGTAATTTCCTTCTTTTGCAATGCCATGTTGATTTATTCCTCTGCTCACAGTGCTTCAGAAGAGCAGATAATCACAGAGTTATTGTATGATTGAAAGATGTCATACTTAATCTTAAATAGAAGCAAGTATAAATGGTGATAAAATAGAAGGAAATGATGCTTTTATTAACATTTCTCAGGCACAGAATATATATTGTCTACCAATGGATCATGTCAGTGACAGTTCTTCAATATTCAACACGTAGAAAATG
Organism: Cheilinus undulatus; assembly: GCF_018320785.1. NCBI lineage: Eukaryota > Metazoa > Chordata > Actinopteri > Labriformes > Labridae > Cheilinus > Cheilinus undulatus. Next base: position 4,549,481 of record NC_054879.1, on the reverse strand, counting down.
TAGAAAATATCCTTTTGAAACACAATGCAAATGTAATCAAAGGGAGGCTGTCGGCGTTATAGCATGAGGCACTAAAGCTGCATTCAGGGACACGGGCATTAATAATCTCTGACGTCTGCTAAATGACTATCTGTAACTCTGCTGCCTTAGTGCTGCTGAGTTGAATAAATGTTCACTCTACTTAATGTCACCATTGGTCACTAGATTGCAGTCTGACGTGATAGATTGTAGTCCATTGCAGATAATGTAAATCACTTGCCTTTAGCAGTATTAATACAGAGCTTCATTCTTTCTCCATGTTACTGAGGAATTTCTTTTATATAACATTGAGCTGGTGTTACGTGAAGATCAGGATGTCATTTTCACAGGCTGGGTTGGAACAGTTGACCTCCAAGGATTGGATTGAATTCTGTTTTCATAGCTGCTTTACGCCCTCCTCTGGAAGGCATTAACATGAAATGAGCCCACCAGCTGTGAGACCTCCTTTGTAGCTCCTTTTTCCGTCCACATCCTGTTCGAACGAGGCAACCAAAGTGTCCACCTCAGCAATAGGTGATCCCCAGGACGGAAGGAGGCCCACACTCACCCGGTTACGCTGTCTTCACCTCGTGGTTGTGAAAGCCACACGCGGATTCCAGCAGGAGCTGGTTTGGAAAGAGAAAACAGAGTTAAGGCCAGGGCTGGAGTGAAGGAGAGGGTGGTCCGAGCAGGATGTGATGCATGAGTCTGCTCTGGGCTTTACTGGTGCGAGTTAGAGTCATTGAAGGAAAAATCTTGTGGACTGTGCACTTGCAGGTGTTATTTCTGGCATTGATTCACGTCCCATGTTCTGTACTTCAGGTGTTTTCTTTATTGACTGTTGCCTCCCTAGTTTGTCTTGGCGGGAAAACCAGACAAGTCGTCAGAGCGGCCTGTCAGCTGGTAGCATGTTGAGAAGGTCAGCTCTCGTTTGTGAAGGAGAAGATGAAGCACTTTCAGCAAACCTCAGAGTTTAGTTTTCCCCCAAACATTCTATTAAATATTACAGGTTTCTGAGGGTCTGTCGGCACTAAGTGCTTACACAGCAGTTCTGCGGGATTGCATTCAGTCTTTTATGAGCTATGAAAAGACATTAAAGCAGCCGACACATTTATCCCATGATGTCAGCTAAGTGTTGCTGTCATTGAGCTCTTACATCTCTTTCAGGGCAGAGGTGAAGTATGGCCTGGAGCTACAGGAGGCAGCAGTGAACCAGTCAGCCACACTTCTCACTGTGGTAGAGAGCAAGATGGTGGAACGAGGCCTCTGTACGACAGAGTTATCGAATGATGCCATTGGATTTTCAGAGTGTCGCCTTTGATATCACCTTTCGCTGTCTTAATTTGTTACAATTGAATCAGTAAAGGATTGGCTCAGGGTGTGAAAGCCATTGGCTGTGAATTGACTTGCAGCATTGATTACCAGTAGAAGGAGCAGCCACATTTTTGACCCACATGATTGAATTGTGTTGATGTTCTGGGCAGACTTAATTAGGGGGGAGGCTTGGTGTTTCATATCAGTTTTTATATGAAATGTTTCATAATTTAAACGTGGGTGAGAAATCAGTGTTTCTTCAGAGATGTGCCACCCTGCTAAAGTTGAATTTAGGCACATGCTGCGAAGGCTGAAATTAGTGCTTGTTAAAAAATGAAGATGAAATATTAATGGAGGGAAGTGTAACTGCTTTACAGCCAAATATGCTAACAGAAAATAGGCTCATAGGGCAGAGATGGGATATGAAGCCAACCAGAAACTGCTTTATTATAACCTCACCATTAAGCATTAGTAAATACGTCACTCATCATCATGAAGCATCTGACACTTTTTTATGTCAGTCATAAATACTCATCATTTAGACCAGAGGTTCTCAACTGGATGGGCATCAGGACCATGTTGACCACCTTGACCCTTTATGACCTTCCACAGAGCAAGTCCACTACAGCATATCTTTACATTTTTACATGCTGTGGTGCCATTTTTTGGAGTATTTGAATTGGCTATACATCAATACAACCATTAGAATCCAAATTTTAATGATATGTATGTGAAAAGTCCATAGTAACAAATTAAATTGCTCTGTACTGGATGTCAAATGTGACTTTGAGTGAAGAAGCTACTGTGGCTAGCTTTTAGCGACATGCCAACTCCATTGTGGTTGTAACTTCGCTTCAGCTCCTTCCCTTGTCAGTTCGTCTGCTGCGTATTTCATGGTCAGTGTTGCCAACTTAGCGACTTTGTCACTACATTTAGCAAGTTTTTTCGTGACTCTCTTTCAAAAGAGTGACTAGCGACAAATCTAGCGACTTTCTTTGGTGTTACTGAAGACTTTTGGAGACTCCGACGTTAAAGCATGTATTGTTGTTGCTCCTCTCCGTGGGCCCCTTCCCGTCCCAAAGCACTCACAGGCAGCACAGTCATCGCAGCAGTCTGTTTCAGCTGCAGTCAGAGCAGGAGATGCTCATTCCCCCATGTCAGACTGCAGATTAATTGCTCTGTGAAGGTGCCTTAACAGTTTTTCTATTGTCTCTTTTTGGTCGATTTAAAGTTGCTAATGAAGACTTTATACAAAAAATATTTATAAATGTTATGGTTAAAAATGTGAATGTTTCACTGGAATTTGATGTAGGCTTGTAAGTGGACCATAAGGCTTAAAACTAAACAAAAAGTAAGAAAGCTAACTAAGAAAAATAGAATAATTAATAGAATAATAAAACTAAAACTAAAAATTAAAGTTACTCTGCCAGAGTATCTCTTGAGTCATTTTTGCCTGTCCCAAGCCAAGATAAAGGAGGAGGGTTGGAATTGTGATATTATAAAAATAAGAATCGACAGAAGCATGTTCATTTGTAGTTCTATACATCATAAGGATCTTTTTACTCTCTCTCACAACGTTTTCCCTCTCTCCTACAGCGTCCATTACAATTAAATGCATACCCATGATTATGCAAATTAGCTGATGATGTCATTTACCGACTTCTGGTGACTTTTAGGACAGCCAATAGCTACTTTCCTTACTGAGGAGTTGGCAACACTGTTCATAGTACACGTTCTTCAACTACATTTTCATTTTGCTTCCTCCTTTGTCCCAGCTTGCCTCCTGATTGGCTTTTGCTCCGGTTGATGCTCTTGTCTCCTAGTCTGTACTCAGTGCTCACTACACACAACAGGATTTCTGGTCGTAAATATTGAACATATTTCATAATTATGATCTCGAATAGAAGCGCCTCCAATCAGGTCAGAGAGGGAAGAATTCACTCTTAACACACCACAGGATACCAGGCAGGATATATGAAGAACCATCCGGTAATCGGGTCTTTGCTGACTTTGGTCAGAAGGAGGGATTTAGCCCAACAAACTCGATTATTGTGTTGTGTGTGGCCTGCTTAACTTTAATACTGTTCACTGAGGCAGTGCAAAGACAGAGACATTCAGGTAAAACACTGTAATAGCTGTCACTGATTGTAAAAAAAAAAAGGAAACAAGGCCCGCCAAACACGAAAAATGCAAATAATAAAGAAGTACTTTTAAAGTATTTATTATAATAGCCATTAAAAGCCAACATGTTGCGACCATGTAGGTCTCCATCAGGGCTGGCAGACAAACATTTGTGATGTGGTCACACCTCTATAGAAACTACAGCCAATGGCAGGCAGTCACATCAACCAGGCCTCGCCCACATGTAGGAGGGTATTTTTAAAACTGGAGTTTTTCCCTTATCCCTGTTCAAATATAATCCCATCCACATGCAGTTTTATTCGTCCACATGAAGACGCAAAAACAAAGATCACACGGTGCCAACACTAGTTTGTCCTTTACTGTGTGGGTGATGAAGTTTACTCAGATATGATGTCCTTTACATATGAAAGTTCTCTCATTGTTCCTCTGTAGTGCCCATCTTATTTTCATCCCAGTCCTATCCAAACTGTCAATGTTGGCTGCAGGGTTTGTGTCTCTGTATGAAGCAGCAGTGACCTCAGTAGTTCATTCAAGTGTCTCTGTTCATCAGCTTAATGAGCGGTGTACTTTTATACTACCATATCAAAAGTTTGGTAGCAAGTTTGGCTGTGTTACTATGGAAACAATAATAATGTTGCACACTAGTGACACTAAAATAGAGGAAAAACCAGCACAGAGTGTGACGTTACAGGCTGTAACTGCTGTTTCTCCATCTACATGCTAACGCTGTAAACAGTTTTCAAAGAGGTGCAGAGGTCCTTTGTTTTAGGAAATACCTGCCTATGTGTAGACAGAGAAAGAGAAAGCCAGGTGAAAGTCTTCAACCAGGACTCAGGCAGCAACACAGCTCAGAAAAAAACAATGTAGGTGGAAATGGTAGAAGAGCAATCAGAATCAAATGAGGACACATTATATACCAAAAAAAAAAAAAAAAATCAGAAGGGGGAGGGTACAAATATCAAATACACAAAACAAACATTGAATGTAAAGGTCTGTGAGAATTGGAAAACACACCAAAGACAGGGACGGTGCAATACAAAAACATGACAGGTCCAAATCCTCTTTCAAACCAGGATATCTTCAATCATCCAGACGATGCATCCAGAAAGCTACCCTCTGATTAAGCGTCTGGATTCTGTCTCCTCTGGCCAAAGGTTTTGCGTGTTCAATGCACAGGAAGGAATCATTGGCATTGTGAGATTCATTATAGTGTCTCGCCATTGGAGAATCCTGATTTCCGATTCTAATAGAATATTTATGCTCAGCTGGGTGAACCCTCGGGTGCTGTTTTATAAGTCCTATGTAGAAAAACCCTTCCTTACATGGACAAAACAAAGGATACATGACAATAATGGTTTTAGATTTAATGAAATGTTAATTGGTATGAGCACCCACAAACCTTTGGTTTGGACAACACTATCACAGTAAGGGCAGTGCATACATTTAAATATACCAGCTGTTTATTCAACCAAGTCACTGACTGTAGTTATTCATTAGATAATTCCTAATTCCTTCAGGAGTCTGGGTTAATATAACTGTTTTAATGATTTGAACTATGTTTAAGTTGTTGGCTAAAAAAATAACCAGGTAAATTAAAGGGTAAATGGCTATTGAAATCTTTTTAGGACGTGAACTTGATGTGGATATTAAATTAACATATTTGATTTGATTTAATTTAATAAACAGACCATTCAGAAGTATTCGGACCCCCTCATTTTTTTCAATTTTGTAAAAAAATCTGAACTATAAAATTTATCACATAAATAATAACAGAAGTATTTAGTCCCTTTGCAAAAACACCTGATACTTCACCTTGGTGCGTTCATTTTCTCTGGATTGTTGCTGAGATGTTTCTTCACCTTGACTGGAATCCACATATGGAAAACCAACTTACACTGAAAGTTCCCAAGAGCACAGATGCCTCCATAATTGGAAGAAGTTTGGCACGATCAGGACTCCTCCAAGAGTGGGTCGCCTGGCCAGACTGTTAGGGAGAAGGGCCGTAGTGGACCTCTCCTCAGTGCAAAACACACAAAAGCCTGCTTGGAGTTTGCAAAAAAATCCATGTGAAATTGAAGAGGGCTCTCATGTGTCTTACACTGAGAAGAGGTTTCCGTCTAGCAACTCAAAGCCCGGATCAGTAGAAAGCTGCAGTGATGGCTCTCCTCCTGCTCCTGGAACTTTGTCCCATCTCAACTCAGGATCTCTGGAGCTCAGTTGGAGTGGCCATCAGATTCTTCGTCACCTCTCTTTCTTGATATATACAGTGCTTAACAAATTTATTAAGACCACCCGAACCCTAACCAAAGTAAGGTTTATGCCACAGCTGCCCTAAATTAACAGCATTGGTAATTACCAAAATCATTTTTATGTTTCTGCAATGGTTAATACACCAATATGTAGAAGCTCTTTAACCCTGATGATATTTTTAATGCTAAAATATAATTATTATTATTATCCATGAATTTGCAAATTGACTGATTTACAAAAAAACTGAAAAAATAGTAAAGCACATTAATATTTCTTGATGAATATGTCAGATTATAGTTATTAACTTGCATTCCTGAAGAGAAAAATTAGTTTTAGTGGTTGAATGTTATGCTTGATTCATTTCTGACTTCTCAGAGAAGCCCAGTGAGCCGGCTCAAATTTGGATGAATTCAGTTTGAAATTCCTCATTCCTGTTCAAAATGGTAAAATGTGGAGAGATCACTGAAAATCCGCATTAAAGCACTTCATGATGCTGGATGCTCTCTGAGACAAATATGACAGGTGGTCAAATAAATTTGTTGATCACTGGATATATATATATATATATATATATATATTTATATATACACACACACACACACCTATATATGTGTGTGTGTGTAAGCTATCCATTAGTTAAAAGAGTATAAGGCCCATTCTATAAAAAAAATTAGAGGATCTGTTACCTTCCAAAAAAAGACAGGTTTAAAAAGTTTTTAATTAACAAGAAAAAAATGCAATTTTTAGTTTAAAAGTCACAAGTATACATGAACCACAACTCTGAGTTTTTGAGATTAAGAAGTCTGAATGTTTGAAATCCAACCACTGTTTTCAGTTTGGCTTCCTGTAAATTTTTGACTTTGCAAGGTTTTTAAAATTATGATTTTAAAAACCTGGAATTTTGGGGATCTTAATGCCAACATCTGCAACTTTTTACTCTCTGATATTTTGAATTTTCCCTCATAAAGTTATGACTTTTTAAATTTTGATATTCTCAGTTTATTGTCTTGTAAACAAACACTTTATAATCTGAAAAAAACTATTTTTTAATCACCCAAATTTTCACTTTTTGCTCAGAATTTAATGTTTAGTCTTAATTTTGTGATCTTTTAGGGTGGCCATAATAAGCTGCCATACATTATGTTTTTAATCATGACTGTCAAAAAATATATGTACATCTAATATTGGCTAAATCAGAGCAGACAGGGTTCCATGCTCCCTCTAGGGGTCCCTGGACCCCAGTTTGAGAGCCGCTGTTTTAAAGAGGCAGGTCAGACAAGGAACAACAAAAGAAATTGGAATTGGCCAATCAGATTAGAATCTGAGCATCTTAAATTACAAATGCTATACTAATTCATCCACAAAGAATGAATCACTTTGTTCATAAATGACATAAATGACTGAACTAATAATATTCTATAGATGAGTTAAGCTCTAATCTAATACTTTAGTTAAGACCTGTATTTGATAATGCTGTTTAGATCAGTAAAGTATTTACTAATGCTATATCAATGTTACAAGTATATATGCATTTATTATAAAGTGTTACAGGTCTGACTGTATTTTTTTGTACTCTGTGAAAGATAAAAAGGCATGCACATGTTAAAGTAAAACCTCCATCTAAAAACTAAATTCAGCAGACCAAACATCACTGCAGTCTTGTGTCCCAGCAGTGAGTAGCTACTATTGGGTCTCTGAATTGTTAAGGTTAGTGACAAAAACATGGGTGAAAAAAAGTGAGGAATGAGTTGATCGAATATCCTTCCAGAAAAGCCTTAAGGGGTTGAATGTGTCTCTGTCTCAAAGAAAGAAAAAAAAATCTGTCCGTCAGTTTAAAGGGTGAACTGCCGGCTGGATGGAGGCAGCACCCTGAGGAGATGCCCCCTGCATAACACTGTGTGCTCAGCATGTGCCAACGTTCAATACAGCAGCAGTGGATCCATCTAAGACTGTACTGTTCCTTTCACATACTTCTTTCATTCCGTCTAGACTGTCTGAGTGGAACTGCAACTGCAGCCTCCCTTTTTTTTAGCTTTGGAACAAAAAGCTAACATATGCACTGCAGTACAGGTCTCAAAGAATCACCCTAATACCGAAGAAGCAGGGACTTTTCCTGCAGAGCTTGTGTTGCCATGGGAATAGGTGGTGCAGGGTGTTCAAATATATATGGGGGGGGGGGGGGGGCATTAACTTCCTATTTTATAGTTAAACTCACGCATAACTGGCTAGTCTTTTTTTTTATTGCTGGTGTCTGTTGTCTATCCTTGCAAAAAGAAAGGACAGAGCTGCTGTGATTGATGAGCTGACTACTTGGCATGTAATTGGCTGACCTAAATCTTCCCACTAGGGTTTTTTCATCACTCCTGCACTTTATTAAAGTGTCCAGACAGACAAACTGACACAGAAAACAATATATTAGTGTTATGACTGGCCTAAGTTAATACAATAAAGCAGGACATATTGGGCTCTTCTTATTTGTGAGGCAGTGGAGAGGTAGAGAGCTTTGGTGAGAGCAATTCATCCTGCATGAATAGTTAGCTCATTGTTGTTGGAAGAAGCTGTTATATTTCCTGGCACACTCACCTCCAAATATTAAACTGGCAAGATAGAGATCCCCTGGTTAATGTATGAGCTTGTATGCGCTGAGCCTATATGGCCCAGCCCCAACAACAAGCATATTGCTGATTAATACTTTAAGATTTGATTCATCACTTTGTGCAGGCAGAGAATATATCCTGATAGCATCCATACCAGACACAGCAGAATTTAATTTACTTGAATAGAGCGGAAGATGAATGCTCTGCTGTGTTGCAACACTACATTTAGATTTAATGTGATCACCCCCGTGAATTTCTGCAGAAACGTTATTTTGAAAAATATTTTCTGGCATGGTTTTAAAATGATTGTTTACTGAAAGAAACACCTGAAATTACAAGCTGGCAAGATAAATTGTGGACAAAACACAAAAAAAGCTGTTGACTGCAGGGGGCTTCGAACAAACTGCAGGTCAGAGGTGTTGGTGTCGAGCCCCGAGTGGCGACGGCGGTGGCCAGAGACCCAGGGTGAGGGGTGTTGAAGCCTGGCTGGGGACTCTCTCTCCCAGCTGCCACCTGGCACAGACCGAGAGCTCAGGGCTCCATCATGCAGACTTGGCCCAGAAAAGCAGAACAGGGGAGGGATTCATCCATCCCCCAACAAGCCTCATTCAGCTGACAAACCTGAGGCCTGTTGGTGATGCTGCGCTGTGTCCTCCTTAAAAGAGAAATTGGCGCTCTGAGCAATTAGGAAATATTGAGCCATCGAGGTGTTTCATTTTAGTGTACACCTCTGTGATAACCCATAATTTTCTTTTATGGATTTAGACATAAAATGCTAATGCAGAAACTGTTAACTACAGAACTGGAGCTTTTTTTCCCTTTTTGCCTGATTTGTTTTTCAATCTTTCTCACAAGCCATTGCCTCTTAAAGAGCTGCAGTATATTTCAGTCATTAAGCAAAAGATGAAAACAAGGAATGAAATGATCTTTTGCAAAGATACAAGACAGTGCAGCAGTGAAGAGTATTTACAGAAGGCACACAGCATTATGGGCGCCTTGGCTGAAAGAAAGCTTTCTCCCACACAAGCAGTATGTGTTCAATGCATACCATATAGAAAAGCATGCTAATCTACAAAGAGACACATGCACGCATACACAAATTAAGCATCTCTGTAATTAACGTCTGTGCCTGGTCTGTGTTGTGTCTGGTAGAGCTGGCAGTGCTCTGTGTGCAGCCGGTTTATCGTCAACTGCTATGTATTTTTTGGCTGCACTGAGACTATCTACCAGTGTGGCTCCTTCAATATCAATTTGTAGGAGCAGGTCTAAATGTATATCCAAGCCTGACAGTGCTGTAAAAGAGGTTTTTGGGCCTAAAATATTTGTGAGATTGCTACTAAGGATGAATAATTCAGGGCACTTTGATGGAACGGTGCATGAATTGAAAATCAAAGATGAAACCGCACTGCTGGCCCTACTTCCACCTGCAGCAAGCACAAAATTCCCTCTCAACAGCTGTGATACTGCTAGCCCACGAGGATTGAGTTCAGTCTTGTGGCAGCACTATCACTGAGTTACTTTGTGTTAAAATTAGATTGCCAAATGCATCACCACCAGCTGTCATCAATCTGATTCTGTATGATTCTCTAACATGCTTCCGAGCCGCTATTGATCTTTGTTCCCCGCCAGCCTCCCCTCTCACACACTGCTGGATTGGGAGTCCTATTAACTGTGTTGCCATCAATCACAGTTCACCAATGTTTGTTTGTCGTAGCCTTTGTTGCGATTAGAGCGCCGCTCTCGTTCTCACGCTGCGTGGTTTTCTCCCGTTCCCTTCCCTCGTGTGAGTTGATTTGAAATGCGTGCAGTCCCTCCCCTCGTGCTTTGGTGATGTGCCTCGCTGCACTGAAGCAGAGACCAGAGATTAAGCACTTGGGCCTCAAACATGTCGGCTGTCACAGGTATCTCTCTGCTCAGTGCCCGATAAGGGCCAGTTGTTCCTGAAACAGCCCTTGCCAAGTCAACAACCTCAGATGGGGAAAAATCCCCCTGAGCTCACAGAGATGTTGTTTTTCAGCACCTACTTTCCTGAAATTACTCTTATGACTTCAGTCATGTAAACCAGTGGTTCTCAATGTAGGGGTCAGGACCCCCATTGGGGCTGTGAGACACTAAGAGGGGGTTGCAAGATGCCCTAAAAAAAACATAATATTTTTTATAATACACTGTTGCCACTTTAGACCAATTTTTCTAAATTTTAACCCATTGTTATCACCTTTTCACACTAATTTTGCCAATTTTAACACATTTTTGCCACTTTAAACCCTTTTTTCCCACTTTATCGGCCTGCTTTTCCCACTTCTAAACCAAGTCTTGCCACTTTGCACCTATTGTTGCCTCTGTTGACCCATTATTGCCTCTATTTACCACTTTTTAACACATTTTACACCCATTTAAACCACATTTAACTATTAGATATGATCATTTTTGCCAGTTTAACCCATTTCTGCCAATTTCTGCCCATTTTCTCCCTTTTTGCCAATTTATATCAATTTTTCATCCAATTTCACCAAATTTTCCACCCATTTTTGCCAATTTAAAGTCATTCAGACACTTCTTCATTCACCTTATCTATGCCCATTTTTGCCATTTTAACCAACTTTTGCCACTTTTTGCTTATTTTTTGCCAATTTTATCATATTTTTGCCACTTCTAACCAATATCTGCTACTTTTAAAATCCAATTTCACCACCTTTTCCACCATTTGTTGCCATAATTAATTAATTAACTCATTTTATTGCTGTTTTTAACAAAAAGATTTTAACCCATTTCTGAGAAGGCTATCTACCACACAAATGAACCAAAAATATACTTGCTTCTTTAGTAAGAGTGTTTTTTTCTTCAGGTTAAAGCGCTCCCCTTTATCCCCCTTAAGGGCGACCTTTTCTGCACAAGATTCTAGACTGTGCATGGCTGTTCAACCAGCTTCAGGTACAGTGGGGGTCCTCAGTCTCTTGCACCTTTATTCTTGGGATCCTGGGCTGAAAAGGTTGAGAACCCCTGATGTAAACAATTAAAGATCTGCTCTCAGATTTAATGGTTCATGCTTTCCCCTTACTTTTGAATCAATCCAAAGTCAGCTTTTCAAAAGATGTTCCCACTTTAGCAGTGTAATTTATAAACATGCATATTATTTTTTTGTTATTATCAAATTCAAGCATCATAATTAGCAGACCCCAGCAGTGGCAGACAGCCTGAATGTACATGCAGTGTGCTGCTTTTAATTGTACGATACAAGATGCTCTATTAGCTCTCATTTTACAGTCATACAAATGCAGAGGTTGCAGATACCAGATTACACTTATGATACCAACAAGCACTCTTTCTCCCTGTGCAGGTTTCATATGAGCAATCAAACACAAACCTCTTTTCAGTCAACAAGCACAAATAATTTTAACACTCAAAACCAGGTGAATCAATACTTAAAAGTAACCAGCCTACAATCACAGTTTGATCCGTATGGATAACTTTACCTGAATCCTTTTCATGTCTGCATGTGCACAACTGTAATGCAATAACTACATTGGTAAAATTTCCCCCGCAGGTTAATCCAGACACTTATTAAGCAAATAACCACATCTAAAAAACTCCCACACACTGACAAGAGGGCAGTTTAACAAACAGTAGAGCCACAAGAAAGGAGGGGATGTGTACATTACTCACCAATATTCTTCTGTCATTCATGTTGGTGTGTGGTCAGAGGCGGGAAAGTAGATGTAGGGGAGAATGGGGTTGGTTGTCACACTCATTATATCGCGCCACCAGAGGGCTCTGTTAAGAAGGGAAAGCTATTGCTTAGATTGTTATTAGCTAGCTAACTTGTTGTTAGATGGTTGTTAGCCTTGATGCTAGCAAGAAATTCCAGCTGGGGTTGGTTGTCACAGCTGTTCAGGCGAGATATGCGAGAAATGTTGGATGTGCAACCAGTGGGCAGACAAGCTCTGCTTAGGTGGAGTGCACGGATCCTACAGTTTCTGTCACTGTAACTCTGTAACACTCTAAGATAGTGAACACTTGTAGTCTTGTTGAGTATGCTGTTATTGTTAGGCCTATTGTTTTGTTCTTTATGTTGCGATAGGCCGAAAGGCTGGCCTAAAGATGATCCTTTTGGTGTCAAGATACATATTTGTCAACTTGTTAATGCAATTTAAAACATTTTTTTTTGCCTTCTTGCCAACTTTTTAAGATTGTTCCCATTAAAACAACATTGTGATAAGCAACCGCATAGTGTGACAACCATTCCCATTATGGGGTTGGTTGTCACATTGTGTCAGAGCGCCTTTGATGGTTCATTACTTCTTTGCTTCAATAAGTTGGAAGATGAGAGGTAGATTACAATGGCATATTAGGGCCATTCTAGAAAAATAAAAATGAGGAGAATCTGTTATTTTTTAAGAAAAAGTTTACAAGAAAAAATAAAATGTTTAATTTTAAAAATCACAAAACTTGTGAGATTATAAAGTTGAAAAGTCAAAAATACATTAACTGTTTTTAGTTAGGTTTCTTGTACTTTTTTAACTTTACATTGTTGTACATTTTTAACCTGGAAATTTTGAATTGTTTTTTAAATATCTAAAAAAGTATATATCCCTAAATGAAAATTTTACAATTGAAATGAATGTTTTTATTAATATATCATCTCTGCATCCTGGATTTTTCTGTCCTATTGTTAATCAGACTGTTTGGCATTGCTTTCCCTTACACAGGGGCCTGTTTCTGATGTATACACTTCCATATAGTATGCACTTACATAAAAACCTTTTGAGAGTCTCAGCAGAACTGGTTATTTTTGGATTTAGTTGAAAACCTCAACCACTTGAAAACATAAAAAGCCTTCAGGTTTTATAAGACTTGAGCCTTTTGTTCTTTCATAATGACATTGCTTGCCTCTACTCCATTACAGCAGAATTATGTAAAATATTTTGAGTTGATTAATTTCCACAAGGTAAAATTAAATCACCATTCCACCCTTGAATAAGTTTGCTGGTGAAGAAATATTGGACGGCGGTGCCTTGATAGCAAATAGGTCCTGGGTTTGAACCTTTTTATGATACTTTAATTTTCTCTCTGAGTCCGTTCAAGCTTCCTCAAAGTGCTCCAGGGTCAGGTTAATTGGTGATTCTAATTGCCCGTAGGTAAGAATGAAATTGTGAATGGTTTTCTGTCTATTTGATTGACTGGTGACCTGTCCATGTTTTGGCCCTGAGGAAAGTGCAGTAACAGAGACGTAATATCTACAGCTACCTGTGTGTTTGCAGCTTTAGAATGGGCATGTGTATGTGCAGTTATGTCTGCATGATAAACTATTAATACATTAAAAAAAAGCTTTGTAGTGCTAATGAGCTGTAAAATGAACTTTAGGAGTGCAACCACTGGAAGAAAATAATCAGGTAAAGGTCACAGCAGGATTGATTAAACAGTTGGAAACATATTAACACAGAGGCACAGTCGTCATGGAAATTCAGAGCTAAAACTGGGAGCTAATACCTAATGTAATGTGCTAATAAAGGCTTAGTTTGATAGGTTGTTTGCAGATGATGTCACTCAGTAGCAGAGAACTCCCCTTGGAGGGCAATCAGTGATTTCAGCAAAGAGAATCGCAACCAAAAAGTCTTTTTTTAAAGCTTTTTACAACTATGGCAAGTATTTAAATTGCTAAAGTATAAGAATTCTTAAGCTACTTTTGTGGCCCATAAGTAGTCAAATATTGAGGCAAAAAAAAAAACAACAACAACAAAAACATTTAAAAAACTCACAGAGAATCAGCAGCAGGCAGGAATTTTAAAAAGCCTCCATCTAAAGCCTGGGTGTGCAGCATAACACCTAATGTAGGAATGCAGGCGAGTTTTTAGAGATCCAGATCACTTGGCTCAGCTCAGTAGAGCTGGTTGTTCAAATGGCTCTTCATTTAGTACGAGTTTGGCTTTCAAAATGTAGATCAACAAAAGATAGAGGAAAAGAAACTCAGGCACTCAAATGAGAGGCTAGCATAAAAGAGTATAGGCTTATTTATATGGCTCATCATCTCTCGGTAGCTTACCCCAAAAGGTTTATTTGGTTGATAGTCCTTCACTGGGGCTCAGCTAGCTTCTTAGCTCAGTACAAGACTCCTCTAGACTCATCTCCCTTCATCTGGCCTGATGAAGCTAGACCAGTGTTAATTTTGGCAGCAGATCCATTTTTGTTAGTTTTAGTCTAATTTTTGTCATGGAAAATAAAGCTGTGAACGAATACTTTTAGTTAAAAAAATTAACACTGTACTAGACACTAGGAAGTTTGCCAGACTGGCACGCAAGGTCAATCAATTAAACTGTGGTTAAAATCACTTTTTGTTAAAGTGTAGGGGTGTTACACTGCTACCCTAACCTCCGCTATAAGTCACCTGACTCTAGAGCTAGAGAGCCCGTAACCTAGTGCCTCACCCTACGTGATGTATTTTACGTGAACTTGTTTCCTGTGTGTCCCTTGGCGTGTGTGTAAAACCGCTCCCTGTCTGTGGGGTTTATGTGTGGATGACTTACCGCTGAGATGCCGCGCCTGCACGCTCCAAGACACTAATTCCAAACAAATGCCCTCAAACAGTGACATAACAAGGGGTCTTAACCTATTTATGTAAAAATTTTCTGATGATAATTGCAGCGTAGACATCATTAAGATCTGTTTAGAACTGCCAATCAGAGCAACAAAACCTGTGATGTAGCCGCTACCGAGGAGTTAACTCCACAGAGAACTGCATAACGCAATCCATGGCGACTGTAGACTTTTGTCATTTTTTTTTTTTTAAACAACTCACTGCTGTTCTTTGTTCTTCTTTTAACGCAGAAATTTCATCAAGTTCTGATGAAACTGGAGCTTTAGCAGCATCCACGCTAATCTCTTCCACCATAACTGCACCGGCCTCTTGTTACTGCTTGCTTACGTCACGACTCCACCGCGCCTGAAAGCAATGCCTCTTACTCCTGATTGGTCCTCTAACAGGGCCCAGACAGTTTAGAGGGGAGCTTTGCAAGATGGATTCACCAGTGAGAAACACAGAAACAGGCGTATCAATCTGCTTTGCAAGGCTAAACTTTCCTTGCTTCCCATTCATTCCTAATGGCTGCCCCCCACTACTGACCACCAACGCACATCCAGGATCACATGATTGCGATCAACGTGTAGAATAGAGACTGTGTGTTGAAGACACATGGCAGGTTTGTTTTGAATAGGTTTGATGTGGTATTTTTCCCCTTGGCTCTGTTGGGTATTACAGGTAAGTTGTGTTGAGTCCTGTCAATAAAAAGTTGCTGTTTCCTCCAAATTTTGACAAATCTATATAAGTAGAAAGACCAAGGGAAATTAAAGTTGAGTGATGGTTGTGCCTGTCAACATTACGCCAGCTAGCAATTGCAAGGGAGGTGATTGCATTACCAACATAGTACTAATCTACTATGATGTGTTTTCAGCTATGTGTGTGCAAACGTGATCCAAAACAGGAACAAAAATGTCAAGTTTTTCGTTCTGTTGTTAAGTGAGCAAATCTAATTGAAATTTTGACTTGTTTGGCTCGTGTTTAGCTAGGGTTCTTAAAGGTTAATGCTGCAGACTGCCTTTGCTGTCTGACATTACTGCTGTATCCTACTTACACAGTCTAGAAATCTGACAAGTTTCTAATATAGTCTCTTTTAGTGGAGCTATCTTTTTTCTCTCTCTTTCATGTTCTGCTCCTCCTTTCATCCCTGTCCAATGAATTAACAGGCTTGAGTGGATAAGAATCAGAGACATGAATCTAGGAGAGTAAATTTTATGTTTGGTGGAGCCAGCTGAACAGAAGGCAGCACAGACAGCACGAGTAAAGTATCTCACTGACAGAGGAAAGAGGTGAAAACGTGACACCTTTCATCAAGCTGGGGTGACAGATACTGTATGTTTATATACTCTATGCAAGCACACTTCTTCAAAGCAACAGATTGCATGCTGGTTGTTTGGTGGCATAGGTGTTATCGCAGTTGGAAAAGGTGTACTTCTATGTTTGTTTGCTTTCCTCTGAAGCAACAGCTTCAAATGGCTCTCACTGATGAACAAACAACTCTTATTGTGGAGTTTTCTGATCAAGGAGAGATTGATGTTTGATGCATGGCTGTCAAATCTGATTGTGCAAGCCCTTGAAGCCAGAGAGCATGGCATATGTGTCCCAGCAGGGACTTCACATCTGCTCTGATCATTAGAGAATCGCTCCATCCTTATTAACCAGGAAATGCCAATGGAGAAAATAGGCAGTACATCACTACAAAGGGAAGTGCTGAGCATCCCAATTAGACACCTGACCCTGGCAATTTCCGTCAAGGTTTACTGACGTCCTCTTCTGAGGTTTTGTTGGCTGTCATATTAAATAAAATGTTTCTGCTGTATAACTTTATGACCAGAAAGTGAAAAATCTATTATACAACCAAGTGGAATGGTTTTTGTGGCCACTGCTGTGGCCCATTTGTTTGCTGATCCTCAGTTCCTCTACTCCAGTGGTTCTCAACGTTGGGGTCAGGACCCCCAGGGGGGTCGTGAAACACTAAGAGGGGGTCTCCAGATGCCCTAAAAAACCTAAGAATATTTTTAAATTACACTGCCACTTGACACTAATGTTGCTAAATTTTAACCCATTTTTATCATTTTTCCCATCAGGTTTGCAAATTTTAACACATTTTAAACCCATTTTTGTCCATTTTTAATCCCTTTCCATCACTTTTTCCATCCTGTTTTTTCCACTCCTAAACCAGTTCTTGCTACTTCACATCAACGTTGGCTCTGTTGACCTATTATTCACATTGTTAACTACTTTTTTTAACCACATTTATGCTGCTTTTTGCCCATTTTAAACCACATTTCACTGTTTGATAGCCTATTTTTGCCAGTCTAACCCATTTCTGCCTATTTTTATGTCTCAGTTAATCTCTTTTGCCAGTTTATATCAATTTTTCATCCCTTTAAACAGATTTTCCACTAATTTTTGCCACTTTAAAGCCATTTCAACCACTTTTTGATCCCATTTTACCACTATCTATGCCGTTTTTACCACTTAAACCCATTGTTGCCACTTTCTGCCTATTTTTTACCACTTTTAAAATCCTATTTCACCACTTTTTCTATCTTTGTTTGCCATAATTAATCAATTTTAGCCATTTTGACCCATTTTAATTCTTTTTTAACAAAAGGGAAAAGGAATGAGATGGCTATTTACCCCACAAATGAAAAAAAAGATGTTTGCTTATTGATAAGAGGGGTTAACTCTCAGGTTAATTATAAGATATAGATTCCACAGCTTAACTTTACAGTAGATGATGATTTTGCTGAGCTCCATGTCCTCCAGTCTGGCTGGGCCCCAGAAAGCGTCCTCCTTTATCCCCCTTATGGGCGGCCTTGTCTGCACATGACTAACCTTGAATGTGCATGGCTGTGTTCAACCACCTTCAGGTGCAGTGGGGGTCCCTGGTCTCTGACACCTTTATTTTGAGGTCTTGGGCTGAAAAGGTTTAGAACCACTGCTCTAGTCCACACTGAAAAGCTTCCTTGGACAAGCCAATGAACCTAACTCTGCTCATGACGTGTATGAAAGGGGATTAGTCATTTAGAGATCAGTACTTTCCATAGCCTTAACCCTGAGAATGCTTTGAAAAAGCATCATCAAGTGTTTAAGGACTTGGAGAGGTCAGAAGACGAGGGAAGCGCTACATACAGTCCATTTACCACGCATCCTGCATTACCATATATATACAGGACTTAAACATGCTGTCATGGAAATAACCTCGTATTAGAAATGCAGTTTTCAGGCCAAAAGACAGAAAAACAAACAGCAGTGATGTTTGTACAGAGCTGTTTCAGGGTGGGTGAGAAGTTCTTTAGACAGCTGTTGAGCTGATCTTGATAGCTGACAGTCATGCTTATGAATCATATTTTACACCATAGTGCAGCAATGTACAGTGTACAACATAAATAATTAAAACAAAAGAGCAATAAATAGCTTACAAAGACACACACATTGCTCGAGAACTGTCCACAGCATGTTATGCTCTACTAGATCTCTGCCTGAATTATTTACTCTGTATGATAGACCCACCGTGATAGTTACTTAATGATTCAGGCAAGCACAAACAAGCCTGAATGTCATTGGAGGTCCATTTATAGGGATTGACAAAATGATATAAATAGATATTTCCAGACTTCATTTTAGTCAATAATTCCTGAAAGGAATGGGTGCTAATACAGTAATACTGTATTGAAAATGACCACAGAATTGCTTTAATTACCGACATGCTGTGTAATGAGTGCATGTTTATAATAGGTGCCTCTAGAATATGTGTCCGTCTCCACTAGCAGCAGCACAGCCTGTGTGTGAAGATGCTTTAAGAGTGAAGACTGGACTCCTGTAATGATGTCGGGCCAATTTGGCAAATGATGAACGTACACATATACATACTGACACTAGAGCAACCCATCCGGTACTTTGCCTCAACAATGCCAGATCCATCCCCCTATGGGGTAAAACATTCCATAAAAATGGACAGCAGTCAGTGGGAAAGATTAGGTCATCAGGGATTTTGAAGCTTAAAATATGACAACTGTACTGTAATATCCAATGGCCAGTCAGACAAACATATAATGTAGGCCTTATGAAAAAACACTTGCATTCAGCTCCTGCTGTCAGAGCAGTTGCTAGCTTACCTGCAATTTCCACATAGGACGACTGCACCGCACACCGAAGTTCGCGGGTTTGGTCCGACCGAAGGCGAGCGACCTCGCCCACTGGAACCGAGTCTAGAGCGCTGCGCCACGGCGTGCAGCCCTGATCAGCAGGCAGAGATCACGAGAGAACTGCGAGTTCATGCAGGAAGAGTATGTCAACAGCGGACTATTTTACCTTTGGGGTTAATTTATCATCCTTTCTGGTATAAGTCCATGATATTATTGCTTCCACCATTGGGTAAGTACATTAGGAAGTTAAAAGGTTAATGTTTGCTTAAGGATCAGTGGTTTTTATTCAAAATCTCTGGCTCAATATCCCCAAAAGTTCACTTTTCCTCGTCAATAGCGCCATCATAGCTCTGTGACCCACTGACCTCTCGGTGACCCTTTGCTCTTGCTGCAGGATGAGACGTAATGTTAATATAGTGATGATTTGTGAGCCGGATATTCTACGCTTCTGACTTCCTCTTCTGGAGCTTTCTGATCGACAAGTATTGGTGCAGTCTGGCAGCGGCCGGCGCTGTAAGTAGACCTGTAGCATATCTCAAACAAAGTGGAGCAAAGTGTCGGTCCAGGCACGTGCCGTTGCCGGTCTGGAGCACTGGCTGTGGAAATGTTCTGATAGAGTAGAGAGGGAGCGATTTTCTCCGCAGTACGATTCGCCAGCGGTTCGCAGCACGTTCACTGTGTGGAAATTGGAGCTTAAAGTCATTAAGAGCACAGCACCGCTCCGACATTTGCCAGCTTGACTCCTCTCTAGTTTCAGCTAAAAGACACAAAACCAGTGAAAGATGTCTTGATCTTTTATATCTTTGTTTAAGGCACTAAATGCAGAAAAACGGCTTTTGATAGTGTTTTCATGTTGTTCTCTATCCTACTGCCATTCAATCTAAGGGCTTGTTTTCCTCTAAATGAGGGCGGGGTCATATTGGAAAACAGGAAGTGACGTTATGTTGCTCTAATACTCGCACGCCATGGCACTGGCACAGCGCTGGGTCATCTCAAGCATCAACCTGTTAAACATGCACCCCTGACTGTGGTGAGATCTATGGCATTGGTTCCCAACCTGGGGTCCAGGACCCCCCAGGGGTCTTTCTGTGGTGAATCAATGATGAAAAATGTTCTGATGTTGTGTTTTGCAGCACCATTAGGCAAATTAAACCATTAAACATTTTTAAATGTTTAAACTATTCATGTCTCTTTGTTATTGGATATATAGATGAACTTAAGTGGTGCTTGTTGGGTGTTTAGCCTTTTCCCCATGTCTAAAAACAAGCTGTTGGTGATTTAACCTACAGCTGCAGTGGCTCTGTTCACAGCTGCAGCTGTCTGCTGCAAGGTTTAAAACAGTATTCTTGTGTTTTTAAATCTTTCGTCTGAACTTTAACATGGCTGTGACCATCTGTTTGTGAAAGATTTTATTCCACAATAGAATAATGAGAGATGTTTTCCTTTTAAATACAGAGAATCAGTAACAAAAAATAATTTCGTTAGATTACGTTTAACAGTAAAAGTTAAACCAAGCACCCTCAGCCTTTCTGAGAGCGATAAGCAGCTGCTGAACCACGCTGAGCTCTGTAGTGTACGTGCTCCTCTCTGTAAACATTCAAATTAAGATTAATTCTACTAATTGAACAACAGGTTTGCAGGGTGGTTCCCTAAGATGATCGTAAGCAAATGCTTGAAAACACACTGAAAACTCATGTAAGGTCCAGCTGAGGTAGGCCCATTAATTCTGCTGCAAACCTAATGCACTAAATGCACTGTGGTACATCTGCAGACTTTGTTAATGTGTACAAACTTTGGGGTCTCTGTTGAAATTAAAGACTTTTTGAAGAAATTTTCTTTTCTTTTCTCATAAGGTAACAACTTTTTAAACTCTGAAGTTCTGAGTTTGTTTTCTTGTAAATATATGACTTTATTATTTCAAAAATGTCTATAATATTTAAAGTTTTTGCTCAAAAATTCTCAGATCATGTGGCACACAGATGGCCTAGCGGTCTAAGGCGCTATCCATGTATGCAGGTGGCTTGGGTTCGAACCCAGCCTGTGGCCCTTTGCCGCATGCCTCTCCCCACTCTCGTCCCATTTCAACTCTATCCACTGTCCTCCATTGTCAAAATAAAGGCACTGAAACACCCAAAAAATAATTCTTAAAAACATATATTACCAAATCCTCTTTATTTTTTAAAGATTTCTTATTTGCCCCTTTACGCCGTCATACATTATGTTTCTTATCCTGATTTTAAGAGAATTTATTGCCAGGGCCAAAACCCTGTATCACCATTTTTCATGATTTTACATTTTATTCATAAATCAGTGCTATTAGTCAACCTCACATCCGTCAGTGAGTTTTAACCCTTAGAGCTCACATAGTACGGATCTATGCCGCAGGCACATCCCCTATGTAAATTGCTTGGTAATTTTGAACTGTAAGTCGTCGGCACTAACTTAGTTTTTCTTGTAAAAGCCCCATGTTGTACCTTTCTAATCATGTCTTCCATGCATTCGTAGCTCTTACAGAACATTTTCTAGTGAGCCCAGAACTTGGCTGACTTCCCGGGGTCTCTGAGGACAGCACTGTCGTACACAACAAGAAGTAAAACAGTTTAGAAAAACCTTAATAACCTTTGAACCATAAGTCATAGACACTCTTTTTACACTCTGAAAACTGACAATTTTGCTGTTCGTTTGCTACCCTCGATGTCTCCGTAGCCCTTAAGATGCCATTCTAGCGAGCCCAGAACTTCGATGACTTTTCAGGGTCTTTAAAGATTAAATCCACGGCATTAGATACAATTATAAGTGTCTTTTTTGTCCATTTTTAATCCATTTTAGAGCATTTACTTTGGCTTTCTTTGGAGGGTGGTGCCATATTTGTTGAAGGCAGTGTTTACATGCAATGCATTGTGGGAGGGGCTGTCCTCCAAAAGCAAGATGTTGAGTCTCTACTGCTGAAAGGAATGGCACAAATGAATCAAACTGCAAAAAAGCGCATGGGCTTTTTTTTTGTATATATGTAGATATTCTGAAAACCTTTAGTCACAGAATATTTATTCTTTCACTGTTGGAAGAGACATGAGAGAACAAGTCTATGCAAAGAACATGCTTAGTCACTAATGTTTACTGTGTGTTATCAATAAGAATCTTTGAGTTTCATATTCTGATTTGTTTTTTTCTTCTTTTGTCTTTAGAGTCCTAAAAGTTTTTCAAAATTCAATCGACTTTACTGTAGTAGATACATTCTTAAAGGTTGTCCTGAAAAAAAGATGTTTGAAGCTTGTGCACCACAGAGTTGATGTTTACAAGATTTTAAGTAAAAAAGTCCAGAGGAGACATGATGGTGAAAAACACAGCTTTGAGCTCTAAGGGTTAACTGATTTAAACAATAAAAAATAAAAGTGAAAGATGCAGTTTTTTTTTTTTTTCATTCTGTGAAAAGTGGTGATTTTGGAGATATGAGGTTTCGGCCGAGAGCCAGAGATACATACAACTAAGTCTGGTAACATCAGCGCAGACAGAGCCCCCTGAGATCTTTGGCACCCCCATTGGGGTGTCCAGATCTCAGGTTGGGAACCACTGCTTCTAAACAACTAAGAATTACTGGATATCACAGGAATAACAAGAATAAAATATATGTCCTGGATGTATGTGTACTCAGAGGCTGTGAAACCTACACTATGTAATATTTTTTTAATTCTCATCATTAAAGACATCAGAATAACTCTTTTAAACTGCTGGATCTAAGGAGTGCTTGGTCATAAAGTTAGTGGCTCCTTATGTTCTCTCATTATCTAATCAATACTTGTTAAAGCTGGAGTTTAATGCTGACATTTTAAATGAATTAATCCCTGTTGAATAAGGCAATAGTACATCATGAAAACAAGGCATCATTAATCAATACCTCAAGCTTACCAGGACATATAAATCACCAACACTACACAATCAATAAAAATCTTGTCACATTTACATCTTTACTTTTTTGCAGAGCAATAAATCCAGACGCGACATCTAATGATGGAGCTGACTGCTATGAAATGAGCGCTGATTTAGAGGTGATTGTTGTTAAATGCCTGTTGATGTAGACGAGTTAAGCTCAGTCAAAAGTACAGCGATTCTGTTAGCTCAGATGTTATACAACACCGGAGATGCATCTGTGTTCTGTGCATTAATGTCACGAGACAGTTAAATGACACTAATTGCTTCTGTGACTTCTGCCTAATCTCTGTTGCGGAGGTAGAAATTACCTGACAAGTGGCTCCTGTAACTGAGCAACCTCTCCGGAGATACAGCTCACCAAAGCAGCCTATTAACTGTGTTGACAAGTACGTCTTCTTGTCAGGTGTGTCGAGTCTTTTCTGTGAAGCTCCTTAAAAAAATGACTACAGTACATGAAAAAATTCAATTCTAAAAATAAACAGAAGGGCTTCAAGGGCTGTCATCATCAGTAGTGGCAAGCATGACATGACAGTTCTCATTTTTAGATACTCTCATTCTGACCTTAGTCTTGTTCAGCTAACCAACATTTTCATGTCAGACTCAAATTTACCTCGGTGCTCTGATTCAACATTCATATCACTCGGTCAGGACATGCATATCAGCCCTGGGATGGCTTTGATGTAGTAGCTACAATCCAGAAATGAAGTCTGCTGAGAAATTTCAGAGCAGCGTGTGTTCTGAATACACCAACTTTTTGATTTCTCTGCCATGAAGCTGAGTTTCCTGACACAGTTATCAGAGGTCAGGCTCCAGCATCTGTCTCCCTGAGACACCCCTCACACAGGACATGTAGCTTATCTCTGAGCTTACAGTCCCCCCAAGGTGGCCTACGGGTGATGTCTTTGCCTGAATTGAACTTCAACTTGACAACGAGTAAAGGTCTACTACTGATGTACCACCACAGCCTTGTCCTTGCTCTGTCGTGAATAAATATGGTGGTATTTCAGAGTTCAGAGCTACAGTTTATGAAAGCTTCTGCACTCATGTCTGGGATTCTGTTTTTTGTTTAAGCTGTAGTTTAAAATATGGTTTTGATTCAAACACAGAGACGAGCATTTCAAGCTGAAAAAGATTCCTTTATAGTACGTACTTCCTGACAAATGATGGCACTGGTGCCTGATCCACTGATTCCTGGACTCTGTAGGGTTCCAGTTTTGCTCAGACCTATAGCATGCACCTTCATCCTCTGGGTCAGAGGTTCTCAACAGTGTTATTTTTGGCAGCTATTTTTAATTTCAGGCTTATTCTTCAGACGAAATGTTTTTTAGTTTAAGTCCTATTTTAGTCATTTCATTTTAGTTTTGGTCTAGTTTTAGTCGACAGAAACTCAAAAACATTTTAGTCTAGTTTTAGTCCATAAAAAGTCCTCACATTTTAGTTGTTACTTTTAGTCCAAGCATTTATTCTCTTGCCTAAATCTGGTACTAAAGGCCTTTGCACACAGGGTTTGTTTATTCATCAGAATTTTTCGCACATTAAAAAAAGAAATTGAGCTCATGTTGTTCTAATGACGTTTGCACACTGAAATTTTCATCCATCATGTATTTTTTTGGAACAGCTCGATTTTATGCGAAATTTCGCATCAGTTCAAGTCGTTTAAATGGTTGAGTGATGATTCAAAACAGTGCCCGCTGCGTCCTCCTCGCTTGCTCTCCCCCCCTCTCTCTCACACCAAAACTCACTTAAAACACCAAAGTTTGCTCATTTATTATGTGGATATCAACCATGGAAATATAACAGAGAGATGGGTGATTGATAATTCAGATCAGTGTCTTTTACTTTTCTGGCCCTCTCTCGCACCAAAACCTCACTGCAAACACCGTGGTGTTTATGTGGATATCAGATATGGAAATGTAACAGATAAAGGTAGAAGTTTGTAGCCTACTCACAGCTCATAACAGAGGCTGAATTAAAAAGTTACTCTTCATCACTCCGACTTGGCTCAGCGCTATGACATGAGCAGGTGCTGTATGAAGCTCTCCGTCAGGATGGATCCAGCAGGATTTTAACGGAGTGACAGAGACACAGGCTCTCAGTACGAAGCAGTTTGCCACCTTCTACGAATTTTCGCAGTGAAGGCAAGTAAAAATGTATCGGACCCAGAACTGGGTCCGAGTGCGTGACGTTTTTCAGATTATGGATCCCAATAAAACGCATCCAAAAATAATGGACCCAGTGTGTAAAGACCTAAAGTCATGATATTGTGTACTTTGCACTCTGCTAAACCTGGGGTCCCTGCTTTCTACAGCTGAGAGGCAGAATAGATACAGATGCATTGTTTTTGACAGATTTACACTTGGTGGAGAAATAGCACGGATTTTTAATGTCCAACAAAAACTGCATTACATTTTAGTTTAGTTTTAGTCATCTTGACAAAAACTAAACTTACTTCTTATCAGTTTTATTCATCAAAGATCTATTTTTGTTAGTTTTAGTCTAGTTTCTGTCACGGAAAAAAGGCTGTCGACGAATAGTTTTAGTCATAGTTTCAGTGGACAAAGTTAACACTGGTTCTCAACTGGTCTTACCTCAGGACCCATCACCACCTCCTAAACTTGCAATTGCTGCCCAGTTCGTAATTATTGAACAATGAATATTAAAGTTTATATCTTTGAAACAAAATGCGATTGAACAAAGAGACAGAACAAGTGCATCATTATGGAATCCCTATAAAAACATGCATACAGTACTCCTGCATGGTTTTCAATCATACTTAACAATACTGCAACTTTTGATGGTGATTCTAATAATTTATAAACAGTATCAAGAGTCTTCTGGCTTGGATATCAAGAAAAATGCAGAGAAAAATAATTGTTCTTAAGGTTGTATTTCTTAGCTGAAAATTAAAAGAATATTAAGAAGCATAAAAACATTTAAAAAAAAGATTTTACAGTGATGCTTTCAAATCTTTAAAAAAAAAAAGATTTTCCTTCTTTGAAAATAAAAGTGTAATAGTGGACGATTTTAAACTTAATGACCTTTCTGCAGGATTTTCTGTACACATTTAGTGCTTCTTAATGCAAAGGATTTGCTGCCTTTTATGAGGTTATGTGATCGCACAGGTTGTCATAGCATTGCAACTACAATTAGATGAATTGTGCAGCACTAGCATGCAAGCATGCAATGTATTTTCTTCCATTTTCCATGATCAAGTGTACATTGTTGATTTTTTCTTGAAATTTTACTAAATAATTTTAAAAAGTAAACCAGATTTGTTTCGCCAGTGAAACAGATTTAGATTAAAAAAAAAATATATATATATATATATATATATATATATATATATATATATATATATATATATATATACACCAACATGAATAAATGCACTGCTTTTATTGTTATAGATATGAAAGTGAGAGGAATATGAATGACGTTGCTTACCTTTCACTAGAAAAAAGAAGCAGTTCAGCTGGAGTATGATAGGAGCTTATGAATGTGTCACCCAACAGTCGAGCCCTGCTGCTTTCACTGGGACATGAATAAGGTCCTGCAGTAAATGGGTCTTAGAATTCTCAAAGCCAGTGGAGCTGCTGGTTTTGTTGTCTAAAATGCAACCAAGGCCTACACCTGGATACTCCTTCAAACCTTGGACTAAAGAGAGGGGTAGCACATTTGTCCAATATTTCCATGTAGCAGGAACGGAGCAGATGTCACGAGCTTGGTTTAATTTTTGTATGTGCAAAAAATTAGGATGAATAAAAACAGACTCTGTGCAAATGTCTTGAGCTACAAGTGAAATTTCCACATAACAGAGTATGTGGAAATTGAGGATGACTCTGAGTGTAAAATTAAAGGTGATAACTGACCCTTAGGTTGACATGATAAATAAATTTCAATGAAAATATTCAGATTGTAATAATTGTTGCAAGTCTCCTCCTTGTAGACTCTATAGGATCTGTGCACACTGTGTTGCATCTTGGCCGTGACTTATATCATCCGTTTGCATGCAGCCTAACCTACTACACTGTCTGTGAAGCATGGGGCAGCAGGGTGCAGCAATGCATGTGGATTCGTGGGTTCACAAGATCCTAGCAGTACTAAAAAAAAAAAAACATGGAAACAACAAATAACCTTGCCTGTTCAGCCTCCTGTCTCCTGGAAGCGTCTCAATGAAAATGAGCTTCAGCACATATTTTGACTAGAGTGGGATAGTTCTGGACGGACCACCGCTGATGCAGTGGAAACATGATCATTGACTAGAGGCAGCACTGGCTCTGGGGTGTACGGCCCTCTCACAGACCAGGAGATTACAGGTAACTCTAGTAGCTCTCATGCTTGCTGTGTGACACCCACCAGCTGAATTAATACCACGAATATGCTGATAAATGTTGTCAGATCTGCATAACTGTCAGTAGGTGAGTGACTGAACAATGATTACATTGTTGTTGACACACTTTCAAAGCACCAAGAGCATTACTCAGATTGATTTTATGGGTCACAACAATATCAACTCTATTTTTAATTAAATGTAACACTTTCTTTTGTAATAGAAATGTATTAAACTACCAATCTAACCTAACCAGCTCTTTGTCATAGCATCTCTTCTGTTGGACAGATGCATATTTCCCAGAGGGCCCATTACTGTAAATACCAGTTCTTCATTTTCTCCTGCAGGGGCCTGAACATTCATGTGATGTGTAGTTAGACCCTCTTGTTACTGTCTACATATGGAAAATCCATATCAGTTCCACACGTTGGGTACTGAGATCTGAAAGAAATAAAGGATCTTTGGTCTTGGATCACTGCTCAGTGCAGGCAATAACCTGAGGGAATATAACGTAAAAAAAAGTGGGATCAGCGCATCCATGGTGAGAAAAAAATGATAATGTTAATACAACAGTACCCTTTGCAGATCTTAAGGCTTTGATAAAGCTCTGCTTTTATTGTTGGAGATATGAAACTGAGGGGAATATGAATGACGTTGCTTACCTTTCACTAGAAAAAAGAAGCAGTTCAGCTGGAGTATGATAGGAGCTTATGAATGTGTCATCCAACAGTCGAGCCCTGCTGCTTTCACTGGGACATGAATAAGGTCCTGCAGTAAATGGGTCTTAGAATTCTCAAAGCCAGTGGAGATGCTGGTTTGGTTGTCTAAAATGCAACCAAGGCCTACACTTGGATACTCCTTCAAAGCCTTGG
Organism: Cheilinus undulatus; assembly: GCF_018320785.1. NCBI lineage: Eukaryota > Metazoa > Chordata > Actinopteri > Labriformes > Labridae > Cheilinus > Cheilinus undulatus. The sequence goes on along the minus strand of NC_054879.1, from coordinate 4,521,303 downwards.
ACTAAACAGAGTACATCTGCCCAGTATTTCCATGTAGCAGCAACGTCTCTTCTGCTTGAACTTTTGATAGCTTACTTGGGCTCAGAGATGTCAGTTAACCCTGAAAAGCAGATGGATTGGCCAGGTTCCATGTCTGTCATCAGACAGATTCATCTTGCAAAGCTTCAAGCTGACACGCTTGTTCCCAGCCAGAAAATGGCCAGACAACCAATCTGCTACAGTCGAGGTTGAGAGAGGCGATAACTTCTGGTGTGGCTTACTGCAAGCCTGAAAATAATGGTGTGGATGCTGATGTCAGAGGTAGACATTTCTGATAAAAGAAGAGCAAGGACCCACAGTGAAAGCTTATTTTTGGTGGAAAAGATGGTTCTGCTCCTTCATTTTCTGACCGGCTTTGGCATTTTACCAACTGACTTTAGTCACTGTGAAGATTTGTGGATTGACATGACAGATGCTTCTCCAGCTCCTGTGTAGTTTTACTATATCATATCTTTAGTTGCTCTGATTGGCTCATAGTGAATGTGACAGGAAATTCATCTGACATAGGTCTGGTTATTACTTGTTTAAAAGCTTCTATTCTTCCTGAACATCTGTGGTATGTTGCTCATTAGACTGTGAAATATCTCCCATTCCATGGATGTGTGGTACAGTATTGGCATGTTTATTATTTCGAATCATCAACAATATTATTTCTCATGACTTAGTAAGGTTATTTACCTTGTTTTTATGAACTTTAAACATATGCAGTCATTTACATGTTCAGTCATTTTCCTCTGTTTATAACAGCCTGTTTGACACTTCTCACTACTGCAGTCTGGTCTCATTTAGGCCTCTTTATTTAAGTTTTATATGTTATGTTTGAGACCTATGTATGAGAGGTCTACAGGAGACCATGTCCTGGTACCTTGGGTCTTCAGTGTGCAGTTTCAGGAATTCGTTTGACACGGTGAGTATGGTGAGCATCTCATGTGCGCTCATTCAGCATACTGTATGTCTGCCCTATATTCTGGTGCAGAGAGTGCTGTGAAGTGTGGTGGCTCCACCTCTGACTTCTTCCCAGTTGAGTCTTGGGTGAGGCGGGGATGCATCTTAGCCCCTATGCCCTTCAGTACCTGTATGGACTGGATAATGGGGTGGGTAACGGGCAGCAAGCTGTGGTGTCATCTGGTGATGCTGTGATCCTTGCAGAACCTGCAGATGTCCTTGTGGGCTCTTAACTTGCAGAGTGATAAGGCTGAAACATTGGGAATGCAATGCAAAACACCTACCTTGGCAGCGTAATCCATCGATCCGCTGACTTCAGAGCTGAGATCAAGCGCAGACCTGGGCATGTGGTGATGGGTTCCCTGATCAAGACAGTGTGGTGTTCCCGGTATCTGAACAAGCGGATGAAAGTCAGAATCCTTTGGTCCTTGGTCCTTCCTGTCTTACTCTACTCTTGCGAGGCCTGGACCTTGACTGATGGCCAGAGGGACAACTTTGGGACCACTTTTCTTCAGCACATATTTGGGTACCGCTGGCATGACCGTGTGTTTTATGCTGACATGATCAGGAGAGCAAGGATGGGAAGGGTCAGCTGCACTTTTACAGTCACTTTCCTGGGTTAGATCAAGCTCACTGCATACTGGGTGCCCAGGACCCAGTGGGCTGGTCCAGATTGCTTGTGTCGTGGATGGGGAAGATACCTGGAGAGATGGGGCATGGGCCTGGAGCAGGCCTGGAGGATGGCCACCAGGAGGCCAGAGCAGTACAGGGCCATGGTTGACACGGCAAAGTGCCAAACCGGCATATGCTCTCTTACCTGACCTGACCTAACAAGGCAAATTAACTTTAAATGCCTTGGTGTAAACATATTGGAGGACCTGTCCTGGAGCATTAACACCTCCTTAGCTGTGGGGAAAGGACAGCAATGCCTGTACTACCTAAGGAAGCGAAGGAGTGCCCAAATCCCAAAGCAGCTGATGGTGAACTTCTACAACTGTGCTATCAGCAGTGTTTTGACCTATGGATTTTTAGTGTGGTTTTCCAGCTGCACTAAGGCTGATCAGCAGGCACTCCAGCGGGTGGTAAAAACAGCAGGAAAGATCATTGGGACTACTCTTCCAGAGATCAGTGCCATCTTCACCACCCACTGTCCGAGGAGAGACAGGTAGTGAACAGTTTTCTGCTGGGGAGACTTTTAGTGAGATCTTGTCATGGTCACAGAAGGAGGTCTCCACTGAAACAAGTTCAAGTCGTAAAGAAAAAAGACGAAGAAAAGCAAGGCCATCAAGCCAAAAACTTCAGCGGTTTACCAGATCACATTCAAAGTTATCGATGTGATCCAGATAAGGACAAAATCATTATGTTTTGCATTATTTTTCCCTTCCCAAATTTCTGGCTTTTGCTCCTTAAGCAAATTTGTGCTTTTTGTTTATCCTTTGCAGCTATCCCTGTTCAGAAACAGGATTTGAGGTGGGATTCTGCTCAAGATTAAAAATCTGTCAACCAAATCAGAGAACTATCGTTTAAAGGCGTGTTAGCCCTCCAGTTTCTTTCACATGCATTGTGGGACCTCTGTGCGCCTCAGAATCTTTTATTTCCATAGCCGCCTCGGTGTGAATGTCTGCTCCAGGCGGTGTTTCCCGGTGGAACACAAGCTCTTCATTATTAAAGGCCCCTCACCGACCATCCTCCACACTTCTCTGACCTAATGACTTTCTGGAGAGCAGAGCCACGGCTTAAAGCTCATCCTTGTTTTGCTCTTTCTCTGTTTTCATCTGGAACAGCAGCCAAAGCACCATAACCTTGTTTTTATACCAATCGGTAGGATTTTTAGAAAAGAAATGGGATTGCTCTTTTGTGGCATTAAATATTGATGTGTTTTCTTACAGAGAAGAGAGCTTGAAGTTGGAGTTAAAAAAGAGAAAACTTTTAGTGTCATTTCAATGACTGTGTCATGGAGATGAATCGACAGGTTCTTAAGTCTATGTACATGCTGATAGCTCCTTCAGTGGTATAATAGAAGTCTGTTCAAAGTGTCAGCTCACAGAAGGTTAGCACATGATATTTATATGAAGGTGTCTTCAGGACTAATTCTGTTCTTTTAAGTCTTCAACACAAGAGGCTCCTCAGCAAGGACTTAAAAAAAGGCTAAGCCTGTAGACGCACACCATTTTATTATCCTGAAGGCTTTTTCACAGGAGCTAAGCTTTTTTATGCTCTTATCTTTTATTTGCAAATGTATTTTTGAGTCCTTGAACTTTGACAAGACTTATTTAGAGTATCATAACAGTATAACTTCTACCTGTTTTTTTTGCTCTGAAAACACAAAATATTATTATATTATTAAGAGAGTATATTTATTATTATATATGTAATTTTTTTGCAATCCAAGCTAATAAGTAATTGGATCAGAGGGTCAGTTTTCTGTTTGTTTCTACCTTTTATATTCATCTTTTCGATAACATTCACATCTGAAACTTAAGTATCATTAGTAACTGGGAAAATTCAGCTCAGGTTACCTGCTGCCTCAGTGTGAATGTCTGCTCCAGTGTTTCCAGGTAGAACTGGAGCTCTTCATTATAAGCTTTAACAAGACTTAATTATAATTTCCAGTTACTCACACATCAGCAAGGAAGACACAGCTAATAGTTAGGCATCAAGATTCACGTCGTTGACATCATGTCAGAGTATCAAACTATACAATGATGAAATAAAAATTCTAACATGCTAGTCTTGCCATGTCATGGTCCTGGGGCGTCTTGGATGGGTCGTTAATGATGTCACACTACAAGACTATTTCTCGTGTCCAACGCTCGAAATCGGCCCAAAATTTGTCAATGAGCTGCGACGTTGCAGTCAGGCCAAAATCTGGTTGAATCCATGTAGTCATGGTCGGCCATAGCTTCACCGAAGCCCTTTAAGACCTTTGGGAGCATCGGCGCTCCAAGTGCATTTCTATTTTAACTGCGGGTAGAATTGCAATCAAATAATTCTGTTTGCATATAAAACCGAGGACTTACACTAACATATTGCACATTCAATGTGTCCCAGAGTACAGTTTCCTTCTAGAAATATCCTTCCTTCTAGAAATGTGGAAAAAGCATACACATCAAAACCAATATACTATAGAATAATAGGTCCTAAAGGGTTAAAGAGGGATTTAGTTAGAGTAGCCCTTTTCTGCTTGATCCTACTGACTTTAAGAGCAAAGCAGATTAGATCTACATGCTCACTGACCAAAAACTCCACCTCCTAGTTGCTGCGTAAGAGATGCTGTCAGATGTTTATAGGCAGCTGTGTGCTGTGATGGTTTCACTTAGTTTCATATGAGTGTAGTTCTCCATTGCACCAGTATTATCTGCCAAAGATGTGTTAGGACCAATATCTTGCTTGTTGCAAGTCCAAGAAGTTAAAGAGCTGGATTTTGGATTGATATGGCAAAAAAATGTGCACAAAATGTTGAATTCTAGCGAGTCTAAAACTGATAATGCAAGTAAAGTATATGAATTTATAGTGGCCCTGTAGGAAGCACAGCAAATGCACAAAAAGTACAGGAGAAGCTGGTTGAAAAATGAAGTTTAAAATGAGCGACAGTTTGGACTATTTGTGCAACAACTCCCTCTGATTTAACAGCCTATAACGTGAATATTAAACCGTAGTGTTTATGTGTATTTGTATATTTGTCTGGGTTGATTATCTGGATAAGTATGCCACATCTAGCAAGCTTTTGTTGTTTCTGGCCCAGGTTAAACATCCCAGTCGTAGTGCAATACCCTCAGTAACTGTGCACACCCTAAGTTCATATTCACACAAACCGAATTACACTGACAGAACGTTTTGTCATGCACAATGCATGTGAAAACAATGGTAAGTGTAAAGCAACTTAAAGGCTTTCCATTTCAATATTTAATGTCAGCTGCCATGTCCTTGAGTGTGCCTCGGGCTGTGTACACACATTTTATGTCTGCACCGTTCCTGACATGTTTTACAGTCTGTAAAATGACACTCTACCCTTTCCTGTTTCCATGAGTACAAGCAAAATACATTATCAGATTGACTTAACTGTGGCACTGCATCAGGAATACACTGGATGCACTGTGTTAAATAAGAGGCATCGCTGTCACCTTTGATACAGAGAAAACACGAGAAAGCATCTCATAAAGCCACAATGCAAAGAGCGCTTCCTCTTGAGGTGTGAAACGGTCTATAGGTAAGAACTGACTACCTACGCAACTAACAGACAAAAGAAACACAATAACTCGCTACTAGTCGGAGTGAAACATACAGCAAAGGGTCATCGATGCTGCTTTTTCACTTAAGTGATTGTTATGGTCAGCAGCACCATTAAAAAAAAAAAGAAAAAAAAGGAGAAGGCATTCAGTTGAAATGCAACTTTCTTATGTGAGTTGAATTTACCATTCTGCCATCAGTTTGGCTGCACACAAACATGTCAACACTCAGAATAAACATGTAGTTTGAAGAGCACACTGTTTACCGGGGAATGGAAGATTTTTCAAGTGTATCAGTAGTACAAGAGTTAATTTGATTCAAATGATCCTTGGACATAATTTAGTCTCATTATGACAAGAGAGGGTCAAACTCAAGGTCAGTGGTACAGTCATACCCGGACTGCATTGTCATATTATAGCTTTATTATAACTGACTCGCCAGTATGAGGTCAGCAGATTTTCCAGTATAAAACATGTAAAAACTGTACCTGATGATTTAAAATATCCTTGTTAAATCATAAAAATCATTTCAGATTTTCAATTTTGCATCTCACAATTCTGACTTAATTGTTATCTCATATTTTGACCTTTTCGAATCATAATTTTGTTTTTTATCATGTCTTTTGACCTTGTAGGTTTACAATTTTAAACTTTAGGACATATTTTGATCTTTTAAAGTGTAAGTGAACCCCCGGCTCAGAGCTAACTCCGCCCACCTCCATAATTCAAAAAATTCGCAGTAAGTGGGTAGTGGCTTTCCAGATCAGGCGGGAGAGATAGTGATGTCCCCTTGTCAGAGAGAGACACAGACAGAGTCCCGCAGCACTGCTGCCACATAGTGATCTTTTTAAGTGGAGGAGTTTTCCCCTCTAGAGTCCCCCTGACGCAGGCTATAGTGTCATGGTGGCTCTGAGCACGATCTGTTCGGCTCATTTGCTCCAGCAGCGGCGTTACTATCACCGGAGCTCTCGGAGACAGTGCAGGTGCAGGCAGGAGAGGATGGGAGTGGTCTCTGAATGGGAAAGTCAGTTAGAGGTGGTAACGCTCTATCTTTTATATAGAGTTTGTGACGTAGAAACCGGTCGGTTTCTACGTCACATAAGCCCCACCTTTTCAGAAAAGATTTTTCAAGGCAGATGTCTGTTTGAGCTAATTAAAAGCCCTAAAATCTATATTTTTTATCAGTTTGGAGCAAATTTCAGCTATAAAACCAACACTGATGTGTTTTATTATAGTTCAGACAGATACCTCAGTGTACAGATGAAAAAAAAAGGTTTAAGTGTTCACTACCTCTTTAAATTCATGATCTTGAATTTTATGTAACTTTTTGATATTTTCCACTCCTACCTTTGACTTTTAATCAAATATTTTGACTAACAATTTAAATTTTAACTCATATTTTGACCTTGAAGACTTCCTATTTTAAATACAATATTTCAACATCTAATTTTGTTTTTTGAGCTTTTCAACTAACAAGTTTGCCTTTTTATCTCAGATTTTGAGCCTTTTAAGTCACCAGTTTAACCTTTTTAAATCTTTTAATATCAGAGCTAGGTTTTGTTCCCTATAATTCATTGCTGATGAAAATGAGGTTGAGCGTTTATGGTTAAATGTTAATCCTGTTTGGCTCCGGGGTTGACCTAAATTCAGAATTCAGCCTCTGTTGTGATTGAGTCTGACATCCCTGGTCTAGGAGTTAACCATGCAAGATTTTAAAGTTGGCGTTAGCATTATTGAGGTCAATAGATGGGTCAAACAGACACGTCCAAATGATCGTAGAGATTTTTTTTTCATTTAAACTAATATCAAACAAGTCACATCATATCATGGCAGTCATAGGGGGCACAGTTTATCAAAGATGAAAGCATCGGTCTGTTACCATGGATGTACATGTCAATAGCATTGTTAATCCTGTGACTGATGAACAGAGTGAACATTAGCATACATCTTAACAAGTATCAAACAAAAGAAAATTCAGCTCTTTGCATTGTTGGTAGACTTGAGCTCTTCAGAGGTCATTCAGAGGTCATCTCTTGTTATAACTATCTCCAGTGCCTGTCAATAACTCAGAGACAGTTCCTTTGACCTCATGGCTTGGTGTTTGCTCTGATATCATTATCAGCAGTAAGGCTTTTTTATACAGAGGTGTGAGCCTTTACAAGTCCTGTCCATTGATTTAATTTACCACAGGTGGACTCCAACCAAAGTGTTGAAACATCTCAGCACCGACCAAGAGAAATGGGAGGAACCTGAGCTAAATTCTGAGTGTTGTTGCAAAGGGTGATCAAAGGGTATCAGTGTGATACTTCAGGGGATTTTTATAACTTTTTATAACTTAAAATTATTTTTTCACTTTGTCATGATGGAGTGCTGAGTGCAGATTAAGTAAGGGTTAATGCCTGCCTCAGCAAAGTCTATCAATCCCTGATAACTGGACACCTTGATGGGCATTAACCCACTCATACCATGGTCACTTGCCAAAGAAAATAATTAAAGAGACTACTAATCTATAATTTCATCCATTTTGCATTCAAAATACAAAATTTTACCAAAGCAACAATTCCTTTCCCCTAGCAACGCCTGAGGGCCTGACTAACAACTGGAATAGTCATTCCAATCCCATGACGTTCTTAGGGAATGTAAACGAAGTTCAGTACCCCAGTAAACAGGACAGGCCATAGATATGAAGTCGCAATGGAAAAATAAACAAACTAGTCTGCCCAGTCACTTTCTGAACGGATTTATGAATGAAAAGACATGAAGACGAGTAAGACGTCATCTGTGATCAGACTATAAACCTGTACGTTAACTTGGACAGTCATCTGATAGAAAGCTTAGTTTTAGCAGATCAGCTGTTTGAATAAACAGATTCATACCTCCTTCAGCACTACGAGGTCACAGAGGAAAAAACGGAGCTGTCCCCTCCCTGCAGGTGCTGATTCTCTGTTAGACATGCTAATAATTATTATCATGCTGGTTGCCTCTGCGAAGCCTGTTAAACCCTCATAATTGGACACCTCAAAGGGCATTGACCCGCTTATACCATGGTCACTTGACAAAGAAAATAATTTAGAAAACACTAATTAATATTTTATACATTTTGCGATCAAAATAGAAAGTTTTACTAAAGCAACAACTCTTTTTCCCTAGCAATGACTGAGGACTCGGCTAATAAGTGGAATGATCATTCCAATCCCATAATGTTCAAAACGTCAATATTTCTCAGACATTATCATGCCGGTTTATCAGAAGCATTTCCTTTGACTCTACAAAAAATAATGGCTTCTTCTCTTTTATTTAATGTTATTTAAATCTTCTGACAAAAGTTTGTAGAAGTTAGAACATGAGGGAAGTGAGTTTTGTTGCGACACTCACCTTTCAGGTGGGACTGGAAACAAGTCGTAAGTCGAAAATAGGAGATAAGACCCCGTCTTGTGTAACTGGTCTTAAACTTGGAGTCTGTCATTTATGTCAGTTAAGTGACGGTCGATGCTGACCAGCAGGTTCCTTGGACTGACAACGCTCCCTGCTCAGAAAGTATGACCGCCTCTGGTTGCTATGGTTACTCCTCTCATCTAATGGCTGCTGCGCATTAATTTGGAACAGTGTAAAGATTTTTTGCCCAGAAGTACTTGAGAAGTTCAATAGCAGCAGTGAAGAATACACAAACAGCCTACACTAATGGGGACAGCATCAACCAGTCATTTCCAAATATACTTTGAAAAATCTGTTTAACTGCTTGGAGGCGGCAAATAAAAAATAAAAATAAGCTAAATTCCGTACCTTGAATTGCACAGTGACTTAGCACCAGTTTCATCTGCAAAAACATGCACCATCTGCACTGACAGTCTTTCTGCTGATGAACTATTCTCATCTGAGAGACTCTCAGTGATGTGATGGAGTCACTTGAATGTGTTAATTCTACCTGGTGTGATTGCTCGTTGACAGTTTCTGCACCGAAGTGTCTCCATGGAATAAACAAAGATTCATGGCTTAAGATGCTCCTTCTAGCAGCTAGCAGGCTAAATACTTTGCCAGTGGCCAGCAGCGTGGCACAGAGGAGCAGCGGGCTGCCGATGGCTTCTGCTGCAGTCTTTGTTGGCAAACCTTGAGGCAAACCTGGAAGGTGCCACTAAGCAGGCGATGAAGGGCTGGTTGGTGTCAGGATGTTTTTCTAGAGTCACTGATCTCTCTTTGTGCTCTGCTGCTGATTTTCCAAAAGAAAAAGATGGAAAAAAGATATTTTGTCTTTGTGCCACAGTGATGCTACTTTGTAAGGAATGACAGAGGTGCTGCCAGGAGGCAAGCTTGTATTTGTAGACCATGATGCTTAGGAGTTATTCTAATATCGATTATTAAAAATAGGATTATTCCTTTAAAATGCCTGAAGCATTCTGTTTTTAAGTAAATAACAAAAACAGAATGTATTTTATAGCCATCTTTGAATATATTTGTTTATATTTTTATCCTGAACAGGTTTTCTGGTGCCTGCCTTTTGCAGTACCCCTACTAGTAATAAATACCCCCTACCCCCTCTCAAATATCATATTGACAAGTTTTTAGACCCTTTGCAACAACTCTTTAAATTTAGCTCAACCACCTCTGATTTCTTGTGATAGTTGCTGAGATGTTTCTACACCTGAATTGGAGTCCACCTCATGTAAATTAAGTTGATTGTACACGATTTCTAAAGGCACACACCTCTCCATAGAAGGCCTCACAGCTGACAATGATATCAGAGAAAAACAAGCCATGAGGTCAAAGGAACGAATCCGAACTTTCTTCTAAGCGGGGAGGGCCAACCAAACCTGGGGGCGGGTGCTTACTCCCAATGTGAGGTCATGAGGGGAAAATCTGAGAACGGCTTGTTTCAGCACACATTTTTTGGAAGGTGGAGAAAGAGAGGGGGAGAGGGAATGGATTTTTCTGGTACTTTGGGGGATTGTGGACAGGCCAGGGACACATATTCTTGTTAGAAAAGCCTGAAAAAGTGATTTTTGCATAAAATGTCCCCTTTAAGATTTTTGGTAATTGTTGAAGACTTAGCATCCTCTGTCATTTCAAGCCAATAATTTATAAATGTTTTAACAGATTAGCATGCTCAGCTCTGGTGGCATTACCTTCTTCTAAGTGTTACTGGTTAATGTGTTGAAACTTTGTTAACACAGTGACCACTACAAACGTTTACCATGCGATAGAAGTTGCTAAACTACTTATTGGTAGTTGCTAAATGAGGACCTCTCATTATGATAGACTGCATGTCAGCAGATGTAGAGTACTGCAGTGGTAGTGATAGACACTCAGAATGAAGCAAAGACTCATCTTTTTACATGGTATTATCAGTTGCTGATAAAGATTAGCATTTGCCTTTAATGTTTGTGTTGATTGTGCTTGGAAAGCTCCACGAGTCCTGCCCTTCCTTAAGAAATCCTCATTTCCATAGGATGTGCAGTGAACTGTTAATCTCCTCAGATACTCTAAGGAGTAGACGAAGGGCATACGAACAGCAGGAATCAAGCTGTAAATAAGGAAAGTAGAAAGAAAAAAAATCTTCTTGGAAAGAGAGAGTTGAATCCTTGAGCATGTGAACCATTTCAATCTGCCCAGAGCAGCAGGAGACTGCAACTTCTTCCGTCAACATGGTCAGAGATCAGTGCAATATGTGCAGCAGCGATAACAACAAACAATATCATGCAAAGCCCTGCTGCTGGCATGAACTATCTGAACTTTTCGTATTCCTTTGAATAAGGGAAGGGTTTTGTGCTTTCAAGACAAGCAATTGTTATCTACATTTTTATGAGGAGCACGTAACAAAAGCCCATGCTGTGGAGAGGATCAGGACCCCGGTCACTGTAATACCAAGAATCTCTTGTGTACATAGGCATCGTTGGATGGAAGACTCCCTCGGTGTAAAGGTCCTTTCTGAATTGAGCGTGGTCAGGTCACTTGATGAAGTAGGACATTTGAGAGAATCAATGAGATCCATTCAGAGCTGCATGGCAAGGAAAACATCTGAGTGATCCTCAGGCTGTAGTATTGACAGATGAGTCATATGGCTATCTTTCCTGGCTGACATAAAGCTCATTATTTCTGCTAAAACTGGCAGTTAGGATATCAAAGATGGTGGTTTGTGGCTTTGGGGTATTCGCCGCCAAAGGAAAACAAAATACAATTCAGGGCTTTTTGAGAGAATTTCTTTTATGTTCTTTAAACCAAAAGAGCAATACAGCAGCAGCAGGGGCAATACTTTATCAAATAGTAAAAGAAAAAAGACATTGGAGGTTTTTTATGGGTTTATTAAAAAAACATTATGTAAGAATTTGGTTTGATATTCACCCTTGTGTGGCCTATTCATCCCATGACTCATTTTTTTCTCCTTTCTTTTTCTTTGAATATTTTTTTTGCCTTTGCCACGGTGTCCATAGTGTGAACACTGAGCTGCAACCTGGAAGGTGAAAAGTTGGCTTTGAGGGCTTTCTGCCAGATCGCTGCGTCCAACAGCGTATCGCATCTCTTCCAAGAGGTCATACTAGCTCAGAGATACGTAGGTTAAGAAAGAGGCGTGGGCTGACAATGAAAGAGCTGAAATTCTTTTTTATTACAGATCATTTTCATGTTTTATCATCAAAAAAGTTTGAACCTCTTTTTGAAGTATTTGTTTTAAAATTATAATCAAAGTGCAGAATGAACTTTTAATGTAACCAAGGTTTAAAGTTGAAGTGTTTTTTCCTGTTTTCCATGTTTGATTAGAAGTATTTTGCTGTGTCAACGTAGGTGCGATCCTATTGATTTAAGATTGTCTGGAAGGTCCAGTCACAGGTTAATCAGTATTCCTGGCTACCATTACACCATGAAGACAAAAGAACACTCCGAGCATCTCAGAGAAAAGGTTATTGAAAAGTATAATTCAGGGGATGGATAAAAAAAAAAAATTCCAAGGCACATTCCTCAGAGTTGAATCCATCTGCCTAGATCAGGTCCTCGCTAACTGACTGTGCAAGAAGGAGACTAGTGAGAGAGGCCACCAAGACACCTATGACTACCCTGAGAGTGGAAAGGAGGCACGTGGGAGACTAAATGGTCAAGTGAACGAAAGTTCTTCGGTGTGATGAGACCAAAACAGTCCTTTTTGGCCATCAGATACCAGACATTGCACATCACCACAAACACACCATCCCCACTGTGAAGCATGGTGGTGGCAGCATCATGCTAAGGGGATGCTTCTCAGGCTTGCAAAGGTAGAGGGTAAAATGAAAAAAGGAAAATCCTGTCTTCACCCAATCTTACAATGTCATTTAGCAGACGCTTTTATCCAAAGCAACGATCTTATTCAGTCTGTAAAAAACTTACAGCTTGGGGTAAGATTTATTTTCCAGCAAGACAGTGACCAGGCATACAGCAGAAGCTACAGAAATGGTTTAGAGACAACAAGGTGAATGTTCAGGAGTTCAGGAGGCTGAGTCAAAACCCAGACCTCAGTCTAATAGGCTACGTTCACACTGCAGTGTAAAGTGACCTGATTCTGAGTTTGTTGCTCACATGTGACTTGTATCTGTTCTTTCAAATCAGATTCAGGCCACTGTTGTATGTGGTTCTAAATCAGATACGTATCTGATCTTTTGGAAGTTGACTGCAGTGTGAACAGGACCAGTTTAATGCCTTCATTTTTGCATGAGCAGAACTTTTGTATACATTATGCAAACAATGTAGCGTCTAAAGAGACAATCTCTCTGAACAGCAGTGTTCTTAAATATGACGTACTCACTAATCCCTGGTTGCATTAATGCTGATGCACCACACTGCTGCTGGGAAAGCCTAACCTCCTCCACCCTAGCCTCCTCCTTTATAGCTTAAAGCTTTCACTATTTTCAATACACATCATGAATGTGTCTATCCATTCGGGGGGTTTCTGGCAATGTGCACCCTGGAACGTCAAAGCAAGCTTCTGGCTAAACCCAGGGAGCATCTTAAGAGCAGAGCCCTCCCTGCCAAGTAAAACTGTAGATCCATTTTGCAATAAAATGGTTAAATGTATGACGACAGTGTTCCTGACTGAATGTAAATTAAATATAGAATGATTTATTGCATATTATTATGTAAAAAATACATAAGAAGAACCTAATAATAATTGCATAATAAATTACAATGGCAATATTGGGAAATTAAATCCCAATGAGATTATTTTTGCAAATTGTACAGCCCTAGTTGGCATTACAGAGAGTTTTTTCTTGTATTATTTTTGTAAAAAAAAAAATAATAATATAGAGCATGATTGATTTATAAAATCAAATAAAGGGAAAAACATCCAAGTGAGTGGCTTTTAGCTTTAAGAAAAACAAAAAAAGTTGTTTCCTTCTCTGATTTGTGTCGTTGCTTCCCTGGGTGAAAAGGCTTTTTAATCCTAAGCTGTTAAATGAGCATGCACTGTTGCAGTGGTCTGTGCAATCATGTTTTGTTTTAGCTCAGAAGAAAAATTAAATAATAATGGCATGTTAGTAATAGGACAACAGATGCCACGATTTTCTCCTCCCTGATTCTGAAACTTTTCCCATCCATCATACAGTAAATACAAAGGCATGAAGACTAGCGTCAGTGTTTCATCAATCAACCACTGGTAGCTTTTTGGGGTCCCTGAATATTATCTAACTTACACTAAAAGCTTTGTATGTTCCATGAAGTAGTATTATTTATAACTCCAGAGCTGTGTTTTTTATAAGGAGTAGAGCCTCAAACTCCAGATTTAAATATTCTTTCAGTGTGAATGACTCACCAGGAGAGGTTTTAGCATTTATCTCATGTGCAGCACTGCCACATTTCTTTCCCTCTGAGAACTGTCATGGAATCACTTTTGTTGCTACACCTTAGCGAGGGCCCTGTATTTTAAAACTGTGTAGGTGTCGTACAACATAACATTGTCATCCTGACTGACTGGAAGAAATTGTCTCATCTTCACTTGTGCTGTGACACAGCCTTTCAGATGTGGATGTGTGAAGCATGCCAGCGGCGATGCTTGGCTGGGGCCTTGCCACAGCATCCGGTTTACCGCTCTTCTACTATGATGGGATTAACTGATAACGTTAATGTAGTCCAAGATCTCTTTGTGCACCAGCACCCAGTCGCCCACCCTCGCAGTTGCCCACCAATGAAAAAGTGGCCTTGGACTAGCAAATGGAAACCTGATCCACCGCCAACACATTCAGTGTGAAATATTGTGTTTACATTTAAACTGTGCCAATTTACAGCTTAAGAGCAGCCATTATCAGTTCCATTGAGGCCAAGATAATTGACTGAGAATTTGATTTTCTCAGTCCAAACATGATTATGCTCTTGCTTAGTGGGTGTCTGCAAATGCTGATTTGTTGCAGGTTGTTGAGGCTGGAATTCAATCAAAGGGGAACTATTGATAAAGCTGTTGCTCCGGCTCTGGCAGAATTGCACATCAACAGCTATTCACTATGCTGTGGACAAATAGATAGTGGATAAATAGAACATTAACATAATTAGCACAAATCAAATATGTTTAAGTATTAATTTTTCTTTCAGTTTCAGTTTTATGCTGTTTAGTAGAATTTGGCTTATAAAATGCATTATAATGCAATATTCATATTAGATTATATGGTTAGTTCAGTGATACTCAACGTGTGGTTTAGAGCCACATGTGGCTCTTTTTTGAAGAAAACCTTTATAAAGGAAAACTATGACCTCAGCAATTATCCATTGCAAGTCACATCAATCAGTTTGAATCCCCACATTAATACAGTTGCCTTTAATTTTCAATCTTTATTTTTTATCTGTACATTTCCATTGCCCTTATTTGCAAATGTTTTCCTTTCATTTGTTTGCTACTTTGAATCCATTTTTTTTACTGCTTTAAGCCCATTTGACATCTTTTTTGCCCATTTTTCTGCTTATATCCCATTTTTTGCTACCAGGTTTTGTCTCTTTTACCCAGCTTTTTGCTATTTGCAATTTCCCCTTTTTTGCCACTTTTTGCCAATTGAAGCCGCGTTTTGCCTTTAAATGCCACTGTTTTTAGCATTCTTGCCATTGTTTGCTGCTTTTTGACCATTTGCCCCACATTCTTGCCCATTAAAGTCACTTTTACATTCATTTTTTGCCATGCTAATTTAGTCACTTATTCACACTTTTGCCATGTTTTTGCTGCTTTTTGACATTTTTTTCTCAGATTCGTGGCTAATTTAGTCACTTATACACTCTTTTGCCATGTTTTTGCTGCTTTATGATAATTTTTCTAGATTTTTGGTGATTTAGCCACTTAAAAAACTCATTTTTTGCCATGTTTTTGCTGCTTTTTGACAAATTTTCCCACATTTTTGACCGTTTTAGTCACTCGTATGTTCATTTTTTTTTTTTACCATGCTTTTGCTGCTTTTTGACAATTTTTCCAAGATTTTTGGCTATTTTGGTGACTTATACACTCATTTTTTTGCAATGTTTTTGCTGTTTTTTGACAATTTTTCCCACATTTGCCCATTTACATCACTTTTACATTCATTTTTACCATGCTTTTGCTGCTTTTTACCACATTTTTGCCCATTTTAGTTTTGTTTTTTGGTCATTTTTTGCCACCTGTAACTCATTTTTGTTAACTTCTCACCCATTTTTGCCACTTACTGCCCTATTTTTCCTGTTTTTATCCCTGTTTTTCCACTTTTCACCCACTTTTTGCCATTTTATGCCTACTTTGCCCCTTTTTGCCCCTTGTTGCCACTGTTTGACCATTATTTGTCACCTTGTGCTTATTTTTATAGCCACTTTAATCAGTTTTTGCCACTTTACACCTTTTAGATCATTGCTCTTGCAAAGGCATTTTTCAACAATTTGGCTCCTTGGTGGAGCAGGGTTGAGTAACACTGTGTTAGAAGTATGGAAAAAAAATGTCTGCCATATGTGATGGGCTTGTCCCTGGTGAGAAAACTACCCAGTTCTCCAGCTTTAGTAGCGTTGTCTCCGTCCATCTGTACAGTATCTTGAGCGTCTCTGAAAGAAGCCGATAGCAGCTGACATTGAAGCTTGTTGGGCGTCCCTGGTGGGGTGTCATAAGAGTGGAAGCAGGTGGCGTAGAGTCTTTGACATTGGTTTAGAGGAAAGTGCATATTAATCAGTGTGAAAGAGTTCAGTCTGACTTTCTGACTTTTAAGCTGCGCTGAATTTATTCCCCTCTTTTCCAAGCTGTACTTTGATGTCCCGGCCCCTGTTTTGTGCCAAATCAAACAAAGGATATTGCTGCCCTCGCTCCACTGCAAACACACTTTGTTTTTATCTTGGCAGTCTGTGTTACTTTAACTTTGCTATAAGCTTCATGGACACACACTTCAATTTAAGTGTGAAATGTTGGAGGACAAATACTGTGACCCTCACTTTTTCCTTAAATAGGTCTCCTGCTGTTTAAAGCGCTGAAAGGTTATCACATAACTTTAAGTATGGCTCTGCATCAGTTAAAACATTCACAGTGTTTGCACCGTGCATATATCATTTTTTAAGCTGTTTTAATAAATTACAAGTTAATTCAGAGCAGCAGCTGATCTGAGGATTTTCTTTTTTGTGAATCAAAGTGTTTATGGACTTTTCCCCGGCAGAATCTGCTGGAATAATCTGGTGCTAAGCAAAACTGATATTCTATGAAAAAAAAATTTAAATGAAACAGTAATTTGGCAACCCTTACTGAAGTGTGCTTTTTCCTCTGGATGAGATGTGTCCCAGCGCTTTGTTGAAATGAAATCTGCTGAAGAAGGCTCATCTTCTCTTTGATTCTCTTTCTCTGCTGCCGGGTTGGATCTCTGCAGCCTTGGCTAGTTTTACATTAAAGCTCATGTGAGGAGATTTCAGCCGCTTATGAAAATACTGAAAATTATCATGACGCCTCTTTATGACCTACAAAAATAAACAAGACCACTAGTATAAAGACTGATTATTTATTTGTATTTCTAATGAATGTCTGGAACGTGTGCCATGGGGGTAGGTGTCAGAAAACACGATTAAGTGCACACTGCCAGAACAGCCTCAGTAAAAAATATCCTCTTCTAAATAAATAATGCATCACCAGAGGAGGGCAAAGTTAATCCGAAAATTTACTTTGTTATTCATTAGCCCATTAACAAAGATTTTAAACCTTAATAGCAGTAAATCAGGTCATTCTGGTGCGTAGCTGAAGCCAGTTTTGAATGTTTTTATTTACAGGACAACAAACAACATCAGCTCTTTGCTGTGTCAATCATTTCAAGTTCATAAGAGGGCACTCTGAAAACTCAAAATGATCAAAAAACACCAAAATAAGAGCCTTTTTTGATGTCACCACTGTTTTTAGTTAGTAGCAGAGGCCTGGCAGCTTTTCATTAAAAAGCACCCAGGGCAGAGGCAGGCTCACAGGGGTGGATGTTCCTGCCAGTGTTGGTGTTACAAAGCAACATGTTACTGAAATCACATTACATTTAATACAGTAGTGTCACACATTGCTACTTCTAACTGAGCAATCATGTTACTGTTACTGTAAATCCAGATGGGTTTGTTTCATACATCCATCTGGTAAACCTCTCATACACAGTGTTTGGGAAAGGGCAGAGGCTTTGAAAAAAAACTCTGAAGGTGATTGGATGAATGTTCTGTCTGTCACATCTTTAATCAGACGTAACCGCTAACGAGGAGTAAATCCAAAGAGAACTGCATAACACCAACCATGGCGACTGTAGACATGTCAGTACATGACTTTGGTCGTTTCTGAAAAGAAAACATCTCACTGCTGTTCTTTGTTCTTCTTTTAATGAAGAAATGTCATCATGTTCGGATAAACTGGCGCTTTAGCAGCACCCACGCTAATATATTCCACCATGATTGCACCAGCCTCTTGTTGCTGCTTGCATATGTCACGACTCCGCCATGCCCAAAAGTACTGCCCCTCGTTGATGATTGGTCCTGTCACTTTCTAACCGGGCCCACACTGTTCAGACTGGAGCTTTGCAAGATGGATTCACCAGTGGATTGCGGCGTAACCACTGTATGTGGTCATTGTGGGTAATAGTATTGTTCTGTAGAATTATCAGACTGCAGCTACTCGACTGCAGACTCTAGAGCACATATACACTACCGCTCAAAAGTTTGGGATCATTTGGAATTTTTCTTCTTTCCCATGGAAAAACTCATGAAATTAGTCTGAATAGGAAATACAGCAAATGAACTGGACATGCTGACACTGTCAGAGATAGAAATAAAGATTTTAATTAAACAAAAGGCGAGCTGAGGCAGAAATAGTCAGGAATTGGCAGAAATTGGCTTTTCAAATTGTGAAATGTGGCTTAAAAAGTGGCAAAAGGGGTTAATAGTGGCAATAATTCGTCAACAGAGCCAACAGTAGGCAGAGAGTTTCAAGATTTGGTTTAAAAGTGGCAAAAACAGGCAGAAAAAAGTGGTGGAAAGGTTTAAAATGGACAAAAATGGGGTTTGAGTTGCAAAAATGTGTTAAAATTGGCAAATTCGTTGTGGAAAAGTCACAACAGTGTCATCCAAAACATTCTCAGTTTTTTTTAAGGCATCTGGAGATGCCCTTTCAGTCCCTCGCAACCTCCAATGGGGTCCCAACCCCAACGTTGAGAACCCCTGACTTAAATATTACCACTGAATCTCCTGTAGGAGCTCTAGGATTCTCTAAAGGACAAAAGCTTGAAAATATATTCCACGTTCATAATTTCAAGGCTACAAAGTGATCTAGTAAGAGCTGTGGTGACTGAGAAAACCTGAAGCTTCGGTAAGAAAGGGGACAATAAGAGAAATAAAAGTCTCTTTTCTGACTGTCCTCATCTGTTGCATCATAAAGCAGAAATAATCTTACCCACCTCTCCACCAATAGCTGCAGGATACTAGAGCTTCTCCCTGCCTGCTGCGTGTGACCTATCTATTCTGTCCTCTGTCATGCTTTTAACTTCCCTGTTCTTCAAAAACAGATGCTCCTTTATCATCTCATACTGATGCAAAAGTTACACTTTAGAGTCCAGTGCAGATGGGCAGGAAGAAGTGGAATGAGAAAAATGCATCTTGGTTATTTTGAATGTGCACCTGCAGACAGCGGCTGGGGGCTATGTGGCTGCTGGTGAGTGAGTCTCAGAAACGATTCAGAAAAAGGCAGAATGAGACTCTGACAGTTTTAAAGAAGCATTTATTCTGTTTTTGTATGTAATTAAATCAGTTATGCTGGATGTCTGAGGTGGATATTTGGGTTTAAAGTTTCTGTTGTATCATGTTTTGCAGCGCTGCTATCTCTGCTGCCTTGGCTCTGACGCCGTGCCATCGTGGTGACAGAGGCATTTCAGTGAATGGTTTCTAATCATGGCTAATGTTCCATGTAAGAGTCTACCCTGTCTCTGTCTTCCCTCATCACAGAGGCCACACTATGCTGCTGTTAAGTGTGTTTGTGTGCGTATGTGTGTTTGCAAGCCAAGGCTTGACAGCAGCACATTTGGCTTCTCAGCGGACCGTGGAGCTGAGATTCAGACTTGGAAGTGCTCAGATGTCTCTTCATAGCCAGGTCTCTTGGCGCGTGACCTTATTCCCCGTGACATTTGCAGCCATTAATCTGCAGACATATAGTGATGGAGAGCCTCTCTGGAGTTACATTATGCTCATGTCACACCATTTTCTAGGTGGCACAGAGGTCGCGCAACCCCAGATTGGCACTGTTAAGGTGAGATTTAGCTCTGATTCAGTCACTTCGAGTAGGAGGGTTCTGGTGACTTTTAGACATTTCTGTCATTTGAGCAGAATCAGTGTTCCTTTACATCACTGATCATCAACTGGCAGCCCGAGGGCCAAATCAGGCCCCCCAAAGCTTTCTGTCCGGCCCCCAGAAGATCATTAAATTCAGAAAAGAAGGAAAAGAAAATGTTCTGGTTTTAGGAGTGTCTTTTGGCTTCAAATGTCTGCAGCTGTCAAATCCATACAAAAAAAAATGACCATTGAAATATTTTTTGAGTGATCTGATTTCGACCTGTTTTTACACAAATTCACTCATCATTCAGAATTAGTAAATATACTTTTAAAAATGGGTTAAGACTGGCAGAAATGTTGCAAAAATGGCCTGAGTAAGTGATGAAAAAGGGTTAGAGAGTGGCAAAATGGGTTGTGGAGAGACACAAAGGGCAAAAATGTGCAGGAAAAGAGGTTACAATGTGTCAAAAAATTGGTAAAAGAGGAAAAAAGGGGCAAAAAAAGATTAAAAAAATAAGTTGTTAGTGGCAACAATGGTGCAAAAAAGACATGAAAAGGGGTTAAAGAGTGTCAAGATGGATACTTAAATGGCACATGGGGCAAAAATGTGCAGGAAAATTGGTTTAATAGGGGTTAGAAAAAAGAAAAATTGTTTTGAGGAGGCAAAAAGGTATCAAAAATGAGTTAAAAGTGCCAAAAATATTGCAAAAATAGCCTGGCAAAGTATTAAAAAGGGGTTAAAGAGTGGGACAGGGGAACAGTGATTGGCAGGAAAGTTGCAAAAATGGGTTAAAGAGTGTCAAAATGGGTTAAAGTGGCAAAAATTGTTTTGAAAGTGGCAAAACGTTAAAAAATAAGTTGAGGGGCAGAAAATGCTGCAGAAATGTCCAAATGAAGTAATGAAAGGGGTTAAAAGTGTCAAAAATGGATGAATATTAGTGCATTATCAAAATTGGGGAGGGCCCATTATTTGGGATTTTCAGGGGCCCGGACAATTCTGAGGGCCAGCCTGTCTCTTTGTGTTCTGCTGCATTATAGATAACAGGGATAGATCTGGCTGTAATACCTAAAAGTATCTTGCCTTTTGAAAAGAAACACAAATACTAATACAATAATATTTTAATCAGACCAAAATATTTATTTAATTTTTGTGTATTTGAAAGTCCGGCCCCCAGAGTCTCTGTGGAGACTAAATCTGGCCCTTGTGCAGATGTGGTTGATGACTCCTGCTTTACATATTTGATTTTTGATAGGGTTGTGGTTCATTCAGCTGAGATTTCATTCACTTTTCAGTCATTTGCGTTTTACTGGAGTGGTGTCAGCTGTATGGTGGGGGGTGAAACAAAGTTAACCCTTTAAATTAGCGGTGTTAGTCATTAATGGAGCTGAATAAAGACAAAACAGTAGACCAGAGACATATTTCAACTTGTCAAATGTAATAGAATGAACAAACTGATCACAAATTGGCTCTTTGCAAATTCTGAAAACCCCACTTTACATCCCAAACATGTAATCAAATCAATATTTTAACAGAAAAACAGCATTTTCTTTATATCTGTGTGCCTAATCTTTCTATGAATTGCTCCATTGATGGACTTCGTACCTCTTAGTGCGTAGCTTTCAGAAGAGATTAGCTCTTTAGTGAATATTTATGAGATGTGTTTTGACAAACGCATCACTTCAGAGTTGTCAAAGATGTCATCCCAGTACAAGGACTGTAATCTTCCCATCACTGACAACTCCAGAATGCCTCTGCAGTAAGAACATCTTAACAGAGATTGAATAATAATCCTGACAGCTGTTTTTTTCTGCCTACTGACCACACAGCTTTATTTTTAAGAGCTTATATTTCAAACCCAGTATGAGTGCACATTACTGGAAGTCCTTTCTTTGGCATTTTTCTGCAGTATGAACATTAAAAATAATATGAATAAGACAAACTAACACATTCTTGAGTCAGTTTTACATGTAAAGCCAGGGATAAAGCTGCAACATTGCTGCATTTTTCATTTGGTATGGAAAGCTTTCACACTACACTTCAAATGCTGTTTAGCGAAACTTATCACCGCTGTAGATCTAGCCAGCTGCTACTGCCATCAGGCAAAATAGTGCAGATATCCCCGAAATATTCAACAACACAATGAGGAAAAGCGTCTCATAGCAGGGTGCAGTTTGGAAGTAATTTATGGTACTTTCACACTATGCTTGAGCCCAAAATCTGATTCGTTTTGGTCAGTGTGAATGAAAACCAATGCTCTCAGGCACCACTTGGGGAGGTGGTCTCATCGGCGTTTCAGGTGGACTCTTGAATGTTTCAATTGATATGTGAATGCTACCCGACAGATTTGTACCGGCTACGTGACGCCCTTGTAAAAGCGAAACCTCTTTCCCTGATGTGGTAGTTTGTTTTCTCAATAAAAGTGGGAAATTCGACCTGACAATCAAGTCAACAAATGGGGTTATGACTCACCTTACAGATGACCACAAGTTAGAGTCAGTGAAAGAAGTTGCAAACACTATGAACTTCCCTATCACCTTAAAAACCAATGATCTGTGTAGCAATTAAAAAAAACATTTATGATAGTGTGATGGACTTCTTTGCTGGCTTAAACCATAAAAAATCTTGATTCAGGTCATGACCTGAGTGGTAGCTTATTCTTACTCCTCAGCGGATTTGTAAAAACTAGCTGCATGCATACTGCCGTCTGCTGTTTCAAAGTAACTACATGTGCAAGTTTTGCTAATGTGAACACACACCAGGAAGGGAGAGGGAAGGGGGAGCAATCATGTCTCAGCCCAGTCCAAACAAGTGTGCCTAATATGAAAGCACTATTAACTGATAAATGGAGATCAAGTCGTGCTTAAGCTGAACTGGCATATCGACTGGAGCAATGTGTATCCACATTTAGCACAGGTATGTAGACCATAACCTGGAACAAGAACTAAAGACTTCTGGTGCTAGCAAAGCTAACATTAGCCACACTTTCTAAACCTATTTTGCAGGGCTCTAGATGCTTGCTTTTTGGTTCACTATCATTTTAGGTCCCTGTTTGGTTTGGATTGTGTTCTCAGCTTTAGGGGACCAAACTCTATACACCTCAAAGCAATAGTGATGGGTCGTTCACAAACGAGCCACAAACGACTCTTCTACGTAAACAACTAGAGCCAGATCCCCTTTGAGAGCCCTTTCATATCATTATTACTAGAACCAAATTTATTATTCTACAGATTGTGTGTGTGTGTGTGTGTGTGTGTGTTGATTGATTAGTAGGGAGGATCTTTTATCCTCTACAACAGACACACACCATGTATAAAGGATTTGTGCTTGATGGTGTAACCGTAATGCTTTATTTCAGGTGTGTCATGCAGCCAATGAGCAGATTTCATCTGACCTGCAAGGTGTTTGTGGGGAGACAGTACATTTTGAAAAATAATTACATGATATTTTCATTAATTTTAAAAATGGAGCATCGTTGGAGTTAAATATCTGCCCAAATATCAGTCATATAGTATGACATTGCTAAAATTGGCAGGTCAAATGAAGCTAAACTGGTACCTGAATGAAGAGCCGTTTGAGAGCCGAAAGAGCCGGCTCTTTTTGCTGAGCCAAGCCAAATGATCCGGATCATGGAAAAGTGCTGGAATTTCCATCACTACAAAGCAACCTTAGACTCTAGTATTGAAGTTGACCAGAGTTTAGTTCTTTGGACCAGACAAGAGTTCATTTGAGCATGTATACCTCCTTAAACCAAGAAAACTATCCAACAAAGTGCACTTGAGTCAATTTCAAGCAAATGACTTAAGTAGGTTTGCACCCTTCAGTAGATGTACAGGAAGATGTCATAGCTGCCAGTCGCACCTCCTCCGGTGCACATGGTTCAGCTGCAGGGTCTTCAGCCTGGAACCACCATTCACCACAATTTGCTCCTTTAATCCTGGAATGTCTCCTGGAGGCAGAGCGGTGACGGGGCCGTCTCCAAAAGCTCCCCTTCTCTGCCACCTCTGCTAACTCTTTGGTTGCCTTCTTTAGTTGGTTGGTCCCTCAAAAGCCGTGTGGTTGACAGCCCCACGTAGCCTCGGCATCCAACCTCCTCTGGATAGATGGTAGTCTTCCAACCAGCTTCCCGGCACTCAACAGCCAGCTCTGAGTACTTTGCCTTCTTGTGTTCATGGTCGGCCTCAATCCCCTCCTCCGCTGGTATTGTGAGCTCAATGAAGAGCACGGATTTGCCTTGGTGGACCACACCACTATGTCAGCGCATAGAGGTGTAGCAGTGATTTCGACTGGGAAACGGAGAGGCCTGTCGAGGTCAACTCTCATGCCCCACGCCTTGCTGGGGGGAAACGACCGAGGTGTTTCTCTGGGCCTGATAATACTGCTATAACAGATAAAAGGGGATGTTATTATGGGCAAAACAGCAGCAGTTAAACACCACTTTACCATTAAAGATAATGTTAGTACCATTCATGATCAATATATAAACAAGGCTTTGCTTACGAGTGCATACAAGAGATGCATACATCTCCTGGGATATATTATCCTGGCATAAAGGCATGTGTCTGATGTGATCCAGTAGAACTCAGAGCCAAGTGTACTGAAATGGTTAAGTGATTTTTCTTGATTCTACAACAGGCTGAGCTTGTTAGTGCTTCACTGTCTCTTGCAGGGGAACCTATACATCAGGATAACAGTAAAAAAGTGGGCAGATTTAGGCTGTCAGCTGTGCTGCAGTGAAAGGTGAGCTTCTGTCAGGAGAGGGGAAGCTGTGGAACAAAGCGAACACATAATTAGACCAGCAGATGTGTCCCCTTTTTATTGACATTGCTTTATCTTGAGCAGTAATAACATTTATAGATCTGCTGAAAGACTGTCCAAGGCGGTCATTACGCATCGCTAGTGCCATATCATAGCCTGCCATAATCAAATCACTTTGTTTGTTTTCTGTCCAGTGGGCTCTCAGGTTATAGTTAGCTTGTACACTGAAATTCTTTGTGATATGTTTTCTCTGATAGATTGTGAAATCAATGCTGCCAGCGGAAGACTCTAATCCAGAACATCTATATGCATGCAACATTTATTTGTTGTGGTGGCCGCTCTTCTACAGTCTCTAATAATGCTTTGGCACCAAAAATCCTGGCACTCTTCAAAATCCCTCCTCCCTTAAAGAAAAAAACACCAAACTGCACAATCATAATGGCTTTCTCTGCGGTAAACTTTTCCAGCCATATTGCATTGTTTGCTTTCTGGAGTCTTCTTCTGGCGTGTGAGGAATTATGAATAATACGTGTCACAGCGAGAGGAAACGCACTTCATAACGAGTCTGGATCCCCTCCCAAGCTCTATTTACTTGAGTGACAACTTCTAAAAACTACTGAGTTCTTGGTGGTTGGTTTATTTTCATGGACACAGAATGAATTTGGATTCCAGTGGCGCTCTGTCTTGACTCGACATAAAGGCTGCAACCTCTATCTTTTCGATGTGGGTATTGACAGGTGGGCCGGGGAGAAAAGCCACAGTATTACACCTCCAGCTGTTCCAATTTCTCATCTCTGCTCCTGAAATGATGCTAGCGCTGCTGTAAGCTTGAAACTGAATTAATAATGAACAAAGTCAATAGGTCTCAGGATCCTATTCTCCCAGGTATCACCTTGAAGTGACTTTGCTTAGGTATTGTGGTACCAAGTCGGAAGAGAAATGCTCCATGTGTACCGTTTGAGTTAGGACTATCTGTTCCCGTTAACTCCACATGAATGTGGCTGTCACTGCTGGAGCCGTGTTGTATAACACGTCAGATCTGAGCTCTTCATGAGGGAGTTAAGCACAGTTTCCAGGACAATTAAATACACGCGCTACAGCAAGTGGCCTTTATGCACTCTTTTAAAAATAATCCTCCAAGCAAAGTAGGCTCTCCTACTGCGCAGCATGTCTGTCATTTTAGTTTTGCATCTATTGTCCAGATCTTTCCAGCAATTTCAACGTGTAAGTACACAGCAGTGAGACCGTTGTGTCTGATTTGTTTTCCACAAAGTAATAAAATATTCATCAGCTGGATGCTATTCCAAGCCCTGCTGATCAATACATGTTAGTGCTGTCACTTTTAATTCTGAATTTGAATGTTCATGTTACTGTGGGGGGAGAAGGTTTATTTCCATAACCACAAGTGATTTAGACAGTTTGGAAAAGTTTCCCCGTTGATGCAGGAGACTGTCAAAGATCACCCTCATCTATATTCATCTATTAAATATGGTTGTTAGATTTACTGTACTAAGACCCTCAAAAGCAGACAGTCATGACTCAGACCTATCAGAAACAACCCCAAAGATCTCTAAAAAGAGAGGCCTGGAGGCCAACTGCAGATGCTCCAGTACTCCAGAACTGAACATTTCTTTATTAATACAAGGACAGAAAGCAACACTTGAAGCTTTCATGACAGAAAAGATGTTTTTGCTCTTCAGTCTGCCTTGACGTGGTTTTTTGATCACTGCTGGTGGCTGCTGCCACTGTAGCTGTTAGCTCGGATGTAGCTGTAGAAAAGCGGCAGTTTAATGGGAACAGGACCACATTTCTTTTAAAGAAAACAATCTACAGCAGCAGTCCTGTTAGCTTATGAGAAGCGTATGATGTCATTGTGTCTTGTCGCTCTGATTGGCTCGTCATTAATGTAACAGACAGAACGTTCCTCAGGTTACCGTCTGAGAAATTTCTGAAAAGTCCTGCCCTTCCCAAACGCTTTCTATGGAAGGTTTCCCAGATGAATGTGAAATATATTCTTGCAATGGATATTTGAAACAGTTGATCTGGCATGTGAGGTTACTGATCTTTGATTCTAGTTTTAAAATCACCCAAACTAAAAGCTCTTTTACCAAAGACAGAGGGTGTTGGAGGAGTTTCATACATGATGAATTCATTAGAAGAGGTTTAAGGCTTCTCACAGTTTTTAGAGTCAGATAGAAGATTTAAGTGAAGATCAGATGGCATGCATGTAAAGACTATCCTTATAATCAGTTACAGGAAAAAGTCTTTCTTGTTCACATTCATAGTAGAACGAGTGTTTGAGTGGATAGAGGAAACTCAATGTCACCTCAGTTTTTTGTTAGAAAATCAATCTATTGATTAACAGACAGATTTTCTTCCAGCTAAAAGCACAGGTTTTTTTTTATGTTGGAGCACATTCAGTCAGCTCATTTATCAAGGTAGAACTCCAGCTTGAAATTGTGACTCAGACCTTGAGGAGTGCATCATTTTGTCCTGATGGCAGTGAGTACGAGTCTTAATGTGCAGAGATTTCTCTGGACAGCATTTAATGCCACTTGAAGATTATTGGGGGCATTTTCTAATAGAAAAAAAAATATCAAGGCTATAAAACCACATTGTCATCATAGAAATAAAAGTTTGCATCCACAGAATGTCTTTATAAATCATTTCTATAAACCTGATGAATAAGTCGGCATCGACACCCTTGTCATTAAAAACCTACGTGGGAAACCATCATCTTTAACAGTGTTTATGAAGGTATTTTTGGTGTCATAGGTTCTGCACTAACAGAGATAAAGCTTCATGTGCACTTCCTGTTTATATTTTAGAAAGATTTATTTTAGCAGATATCAGTTTTGGTGTTGGTATCAGAAGTAGTAATATTTATTCTGATTCAGTTCACAGTGAAACAGTAATCAAAGGCAGACCCAAAGCTGAAAATGACCATTATTGGGGCTCCCATTAATTCAGTTTCATTCAAACTCAATTTCCAATTTGATTTCCGTGAAAAATAATACAGAATGCATTTCCCTGTTTTTGTGAGAATTCTCAGAAGAGCAGTTTAGTCAGTCTGTCAGAGATCATTAGCAGGGCTGTTGGTGTGATAGATCGTGGCTCTGATGGGAAATAAAATCAGGTAGGCCCGACATTTACATACCATTTCCAATTTTCCATCTGCCTCGTTACCATCTCATGCTTCTGAGATACAGATTTGGTAAACACACTTGGAACATTTACTGTTTTTGATTGCACGAGACCAGCTGTTCTGTCTTTTAAAAAACACACAAGGATATCCTGGACCAGCATATAAGCCTCGGAACTTAATCCCTTAAATAGCTCGCTGCTTTTTGATGCGTTTGATTTTCACTTTATTACAAAGCAGAATAAAGAATAAAGTGCCATGAGGAAAACAAAACAATAAATACAGGACAGTTTTAAAAAGACAAATAATAAGTGTCCTTATGTGTGTTTCTGCTTCAGTTGTTTTTTGATCTACACTACCAGACTGAAAAAAGGAAACTTTAATCTGCGTACACTCCAAACAACATGATAACCCCAACCACACTATCACTACCATAAATCACTCACCCTATCATCTGTGTCATTTCCTATCCTTTTCCCTGCCCCCTGATATCTGAGGATAAAATCTCCACTAAACTGTTTAAACATTTTCAAAATAAAAGAACCGGACAGAGTTTCTGAAATGTGAAAGTATGAGGACACTGGAGGAGAGCATTGTTAGAGGAAAACAAAGATTTGAGAGTCAGGGCGAGTCTAACGAGCCTGCATGGAGACAACTTTCAGTTCTTGAGTCTGTGTACTTCAGTCTGTTTTCTTCTTCCAAACAAAAGCTTGTCTTGTTCAGCATGACCAAAAGCTTCCCTTGACCTTATAAACTGTTTTTCTAGCAGGAACCTGACATTTTCATGTAACCAGCAGGGGGAAATGTCAATTCCAATTTGTGCCTCTGTTACACAATCCTCCTTTTATGACTCTTGTTTTTTCCATTCACTTCAAACAATTTGTATTTTTTGCTAAAACTTCAACAATAATGTGTTTTTGTTGTTGTTAATTCTCGTTCTCATGGAAAAATGTTGCATTTGTATAATTTTGATATTCCTCCTTACACCAACACTTGACCACCCTACTCTACACTTCTACCTTTAAAGCAGATCTAACATTAGCAGTACAACCTAGAGTTGAAAACACGTACATTTATCTATACTCCCTTTGTAAATATTAGGCAGGAGACTAAATGTCTTTACACACTGGGTCCGTTATTTTTGGATCCGTAATCCAAAAAAAAACGTCACGCACTCAGACCTTGGGCCTGGTGCGTTTTTATTTGCCTTCTCTGCAAAATTTCGTAGAATGTGGAGAATAGTTTTGTGCTGCAAGCGCTGTTACTCCTTTAAAATCCTGCTGGATCCATCATGACAGAGACCTTCATATACCTGCACATGCCTCTCAGAATTTACGCAAATTGTCAAACTGCACATTCTGCAATTTTCTGCAAGAGCAGAAACAGGGATGAGAGAGTGGGGAACCATGTGTGGTGAAAAATCTTAACCCCCAAGGGCCCACTGTAACACAGGTGTCACATGACCTTTAAATGTTCTGTTAAAAACCTTGGCTTTAACTAATAAAGTCCCTGATTGAAACACACTGAGCAATCTGATGGAGCCATGTGATTGGTTGAATAAGTTAAAA
This sequence comes from Cheilinus undulatus, assembly GCF_018320785.1. Lineage (NCBI taxonomy): Eukaryota > Metazoa > Chordata > Actinopteri > Labriformes > Labridae > Cheilinus > Cheilinus undulatus. The sequence continues at coordinate 4,491,906 of NC_054879.1, read as the reverse complement.
GACAATGTGAAGAAAATAGTAAAAAGTGGTTAAAGGGGGCAAAAATGGGTGGAAATGGCTAATGCCCTGCCATAACTTTACTATCTGGAGAAATGGGTGTGGGCTGTTATGGGTTAAGGCCAGACTCGAACTCTGGCTGCCTGCATACATAAGATAATAATAATAATAATAATAATAATAATAACAATAATAAGAATTATAATAATTACAATAACAATAACAATAATAATAATTACAATAATAATAATAATAATAATAATAATAATTACAATAACAAAATAATAATAATAATAAGAACAATTACAATAACAATAATAATAATAATAATAATAATAATAATAATAATTACAATAACAATATAATAATAAGAAGAAGAACAATTACAATAACAATAATAATAATAATAATAATAATAATAATAATAACAATAATAAGAATTATAATAATTACAATAACAATAACAATAATAATAATTACAATAATAATAATAATAATTACAATAACAAAATAATAATAAGAAGAAGAACAATTACAATAACAATAATAATAATAATAATAATAATAATAATAATAATAATAATAAAAGAAAAAATAATAATAATAATCATGATTTTGCCTGGGTTATTTACTGCTTTTTATGTTTGGTTGTCCAATTTTCGTCACAACTCTGTATATTTTTTTATCTTACGGTTTGGAAAAGTAAAAATGCATTAGAAAAAGTAAAGATATTTCTCATCGTTGGCACATTCAAGGCTGTGATAACCTATTTTATAGGAATCAGATTTTATGCATGGTATATGAAAATATTTCTTTTGTGTGTGTGTGTTTTTCTGTTCATGAAAAACACTTTTCAACCACAATATAAGGTGTTAAATTGAAAGAATTAATTAATGTTTTACATGTTTATCATCAGGTCTGATGCTGATTTAGAAAATACAAAATATTGGGAAAATGTACAGTATTTTTACTGCTATTTTACTGCACAAACATGCTGAGTGTGATTATTTCTTAGAGCAACTAAAGATTAAAACTAATTTTCAAAATGTCAAGGTTGCATCCTGATGTGTCGACCTTTGGGTCAGTGAATTCGTGTCATGATGAATAACCTGGAGCTTGTTTTCCCAGTCATCCGACTACTCAAAGAGTATTTTTTCATTGTAGGTCACACTTGTTCATTCACATGCTGATGGTGAAGGCTGCAAATGAAGGTTAACAGTGACAGAACCAGAATGGTTTTTCTCGGTTATACCACAAGTTTCTTGGCTTCCATTTTACCCTTTGACTTCCACACTAAGAAATACATTTGCAAAATCTGGTGCAATATTTGTTGGTAAAGCTGTGTTCCTGCCTCTTCTTTAGCAACATTTCAGGTTTTATTTTTCAGATTATCAGGAAGCAGATGTGCAGGTCAAGCAGCTTGCTGATCTGAATGGATTTCTTTCATTTCTGCAACAAAATTTTTAATTCTTTCATATAAAGACATCACAGAGAGTAGAATTTGTTAAAATTGTTTTTCATTTATTTCACAAATATATTTCTTAACTTATTTGTTTAACAAAAGAAATTAACCGCGTGGTTACAATGCAAACTAAAGGGTTTTAAAAGAAGAAGTCAGAATTCATAGCTTCAGCCAGAGGGTCAGATCTCACCAGCAGCAGAGCCCAGAACAATAGTTTTAAGTTCAAATCTTGTTTCTGACGGAGCACATAGCCATCAAAGCTTTGATTTCTGGTTTGCCCAGTCACTTTTCTACAGCGGTCATTGCCACCCTCTGGTTAAACCTTTAACTATGGGGTAAAAGTAAGTCATCAGTGTGAGTCAAATGTGACATTGAGGGGAAGAAGAAACTTAAATCCATACTGTTGTTTGGAGATTTTTTTAAAGTAGTTTAAATCAGATATGGCAGCTCTGCTAAAAACAGATTACTGTCTCATCTTAAAAATATTAGAAAACTAAGTCTGCTTTATTGATAAGGAGTCACGTTAAGTTGAAGACGGTCTGTGGTGCCTGTGTGATAAACGAAATTCTGTACTTTCTGGCTGCATGTTTGATACTTAGTTTGTCCCACAATTTGGACTTGGCATTAAAAATGATATACCACAAGCTTTGTCTCCCTCCACACTTGGGTTCTGTTGTTGTGCTTCTGTTGTGGCAGATTTGGATTTCATTAAAAACATGGACACACCCTGGTGATTTAGATCCCTTCTTCCTCTTGTTAAAACTAAATCCATCCGACACGTCCACACATTGTCCAATAAAACCCCGCTCTTCTACTTTTGGCCACCAAACAGCTCCACTGGAGCGGTCGCACATTCAATAAGTGTCTTGCTTTAGAGCTCGGTAATGGTACAGTAGTATTTCAAAAGGAAGGGACCTGCTCAGCCTGGATTTTATCGGACACCAGCAGAACATAATCTTAACAGAGGGCCTGCTGCAGACTGTACACCCAGGAAAAGTGTTTGAACATTTTTATCACGCCATATTGTGATACGAGGGCTAAACAAGATTGCTTTGTGTCTACCACATAAATTGCTTGAGTGCAATAGTGAATAACTTTGCACACATATCAGAGAATTTGTAGGCAAAAAAAGGCAATATTTCTTTTTACGTGTTAGCTGCAATTTCTAGTAAGCACTGAAATGTGTTTTTACACATGAAACTTTTGCAGATATGGATTTTTTAAGATTCCAAAAAGTTAGGAATCCAATTTATTTTGCTTTTCTTCAATCAGAACCTCTTTTCATTGGAGGCGTCTGAGCTTGTATCCTGTATAAAACCGGCTTTGGTTGTTTCCTACTCGGGTAACTCTTCATTGTTTGTGGTGACAGGAGAAAGGCGTCTCTACATGCCGTATGCCAAGTTAGTGAATGTGAATCCTGAGCACTTACATTGGAAATAAAACTTCTAACCTTGGATGCGTCATTCGGTGCTAATGTTGTTCTCTTTTTTCCATGTTGTTTTGAGATGTGATTCGTGCTGAGTTCTTCATTAGACTAAGGTGCCTTTTGATTCTCTCTCTGTACTTGAAACATTTCTAAAGGATAAATTGCAGTCAGGATATGCAAATGGCGTCTTTCTTTTTACTCTGCCTAAAGGCGGTCCAGAGAGTGTCTGCCTCCCGAGTGAAGACTCTGGTCAGTTGGCCAGCTCAATTACTGTCTGGCTGTGCATCTCCCAATAAACTGTAGCAGTGACAGGAAGAAAACACATGCTCATTATCCCTCCTAAAAAACTCGCCTTCGTCCTCATTACTATCCCATGCTCAATTAATCGGGGGAGACACAAAAGGTGACAGGGAGGATTTTTCTGGCAGATTTGAAAACTGACAGTATGGCTGACGGGCTGTCATCTTAGACGTGGGAGAAGCAGCCAATCAGAGCTCTTTTTTTTTAATATTTACTGCAGATGTGGCACCTTTTCACAACTTTAAGGAGGATGATAAACATAAGCACATAACGTACAACATGCTTCGACAATATTTTTAAATTATAGATAATATAACATGGGATTGATTAACAAATAGAGAGGGGTAGGGTGACAAGGATCTTCACATTTATTCATTTTTCATTTACATTTACCTAAACAGAGCTGATTTATAACCTCTTTCATGAGGACAAAATTATCAACCTCCTTATGACAATTTCTCTTTTGGTGAAATGGCAAAGCATTGGCTTCGCTACGGGTGGACTGTCATGGCGGAAGCATTGCCTGCCAGTGCCAACAGATGCATTGACAGTCTCACCCATGGTCTCACCAGACGATTGGAAGTCATGGCAGAGGGTGAATATTCCTCTATTCCTCCCAGCATAGTGAGTATTCTCGCTACAATTCACTGTCTTTCTCTCCGTTACGCTCCGACTCGTCTCCTTGTCCGGGTGTGCGTCTTTCAAACTCTAAAACTCCAAAACTTTGAATAGAAACACCCCAAAAATACCGCTAGGATTGAAGTTACTCATGTCCGCCATCTCCTGGTGTGAAGTGGTAACAGCGCAGACCTCCACCATTAGCCCTATCTCCCAATAGTGAAGAATCCTTTAAAACATTCCTGGATCCAGACAGTGATCCGGATCACTCCCAAAATCTAATCAGTTCAGTCTTCTGCCATTTCTGACATTTCCTGAAAATTTCATCAAAATCTGTCCACAACTTTTTGAGTTAAGTTGCTAACAAACGATCAAACCCACCCGTTCAAATAACCTTGTTAGTGGAGGTAAAAAATGTGGTGGAAAGGGTTTAAAATTGACCAAAACAGGGTTTTAAGTTGCAAAAATGTGTTAAAATTGGCAAATTTGGTGTAAAGTGGCAACAGTGAAATTCAAAAATGTTCTTATATTTTTTAAGACGTCTGGAGACCCCCTTCTCAGTGTCTCACAACCTCCAATAGGTTCCCGACCCCAACTTTGAGATCCCGTGGTCTAGACCACAGGAAACCATAAAAAGGTGGGAAAGGTAGTATGAAAAGGTGGTGCCCCCCCCCCCCCCCATAGCTCCTGAACTGACCACAAATCAGTACTAAAAGTCATTTTCAGCTTTCAGCTGCTTGAAAGTCTCTCATTTCTATCAGTGCACTGAATCACTAGATATGTTTGGCAATGAAGAATCCCTCTTCTGGGCTCAGAAAAAGTAGGACGCTGCATTTGAAGGGCCCTTCAAAATGCAAAGGCCTATAACACACCACTGTGTGTCTTCAATGCCCCTTCTAAGGATGCAGCTTCTGAGCTAAGACTCAGCTCATGCCTCTGTCTGCCACATGCATTTTCCTTTTCATTGCTTCTTTAGTCTATACTATTTTATTGTCAGAGGCAACGAAACTGCTTCAACGTAACCTGACGTATACTGATATGTAGCTGTAGTGCTACTTGAAGCTTGGATTGCTCCGGTGCTTGACTGTGAAGCTCATGCAGGAGTTTATCTGATGAATTTTGTTCTTCTGCCCACTTTGATTGCCTTGAATGTGTGCATCCATGTGTTTTTCTGACTGCTTTTACTCTGTGTGTTGCGAAGGGCAAATTGCACGTGACAGTTTCTCTATTGAGTTTAAAATACCTTTCATGTAGAAAATTGGTGTATTTTCACTTCATCATTTGTTAAAAATAATGCGAATGCATTAAGTAGCATAAATGACAGTCATTATGGAATGCAGTTGTCTATTCATCACATTTATGCCTGTCCGACGTGATGACATGTGATGAGGCGCGCTAACGCTTCCAGTGTTGATGGCCTTGATGGACCTTTTTCATGGAGGAAGTACATTATGGAGGATCCAATTAAATCACTCCCCTTCTCGCTTAAGAATTACACCATGAGCGCACTATAATGCAGCATGACAATGGAACAAGAGCCTGATTCAATTTAAAACTGAGATATAATTTCTTTTTGGTTGTAATTTCCATCTAAAGTCTATAATTGAAAATGAGAATATAGTGATGATTGTGTGTCCTTAGAAGAGTCAAACTTTTTGACTGTTCAACTGAAAATTCTTACAAAGCCATTAAGAAAGGAAGACAATGTTCCATTAAAGTAGATAAATTGCTTTTAATGTGGCATAGCAGACAATGGGTAATAAAAGTGGTTTGAGAGAGAGAGCCAGAGTGTTGAATCTTTTTTTTTTTTATTCTCCGTCTTCTGTGACAGAAAAGAGACTTGGCCAGCATGCTGGTTACAGAGTGGTGGAGACTTGACAGCTGGAGTGTCAAGCATGTCTGTAAAGGGCACTGGGTGTGATTTGTGAGTACAACACTGGAGTAATTCGATAGAGAAGTGACATTTTTTCACTCGCAGTATGCTGCAAACCTTAAAAACTCGCAGTGGATTTTCAAATATTTAAAGAAAGATCTTTTCAAAGGGCCTAAGCTGCAGAAAAATGCTATTCACAGTGTGTTGCAGTGCTGTTTAGAGGGCTGTTTTAGGAGCTAGACAACTGCTAACTGATTTCCTGTGAGACAAGGCTTTCATTAAGCAGTGGGTGGCAGCTGGCATTCGATTCAGAAAGCCTACAAAAACACTGCTCTTACTCGACCAAGCTTGACTGGCTTAAACGAACTTCTGACTGAGTGAAATAGCAGCTGTATGAGCTGATATGATTTGCTGTCTGCCCCTGCACAGATTAAAAAAGGATGCACTGCTTGGCTGGTCACAATCTACAATCTACTATCCCCAGACTTTTCGCTTTCTTTTTTAATGCCAGCCAAGGTCTGATTGGCCAGAAACTTAAATTTAACAGAAAGAAAATGAGCATGATAAAATGACATTTGGTATTATTTTTTTATATGACACAGATGTTGCTTTATGTGTATGTGCGTGTACACAGTGCCTTTTAAAGTATTTACCCCCTTTTACCCTTATTGTATTGATTATATAAAACAATCATGGTCAGTACAATTTGGCTTTTTCAACAAAAAAATTACACAAAAAACCATCGTTAATATCAAAGTGAAAACAGATCTCCACAAAGTAATACCAGTGAAACAAAAATATGTACGATAAAACAAGTGACTGCTTAAATATTCACCGGCTTTAAAGTGACTGACCTACTTCAGCACAGGACCAGCCAGTTGGTGGAATGAGGCTCCAGTCACTTTTTAATCAGTATTCCTGGCTACCATTACACCATGAAGACAAAAGAACACTCCAAACAGCTCAGTTTAAAGGTTATTGAAAAGTATAAGTCAGGAGATGGCTACCAAAAAATTCCAAGGCACTGAACATCCCCCAGAGTTAAACCCACCATCAAGAATAGAAGGCATATGGCACATGTGTACATCTAACTAGATCAGACCGTCCTCACAAACTGAGTTAGCGTGCAAGAAAGAGACTAGTGAGAGAGACCACCAAGACACCTATGACTACTCTGAAGAAGTTCCAAACTTCAGCAGCTGAGATGGAGAGACTCTGCAGACAACAACTGTTGGCTGGGTTCTTCACCAGTCAAAGCTTTATGGGAGAGTGGCGAAGAGAAAGCCACTGTTAAAAAAACTCAATTAATTCTGACTAGTGTTCACCAAAAGGCACGTAGGAGACTCCATGGTCAAGTGGAAGAAAGTTCTTTGGTCTGATGAAGCTTTTTGGCCTTCAGACAAGACGCTATGTTTGGTGGACCAACACTGCACATCACCACAAATGCACCATCCCCACTGTGAAGCACGGTGGTGGCAGCATCATGCTGTGGGGATGCTTTTCAGCAGCTGGTCCTCGAAGGCTTTTAGAAGTAGAGGGTAAAATGATGCAGGAAAATCCTGAAAGACAATTTTGTCAATCTCATGCCCTGTTTACACGACAACGTTTTCAAGTGAAAACGTAAAAGTTTTGTAGCGTTTTGGCTGTCCGTTTACACAGCAACGGCGTTTTGGTGCCTGAAAATGGAACTTTTCGGAAACGGGCTCCAGAGTGGAAGTTTTTCAAAACCACCCCGTCTCCGTCTCCATGTAAACAGAGAAACCAGCACTTTCTGAAAACAGACATGTGCACTGCGACTGCAATAAATATCCGTGTGCGAGAAGGCTTATAACACATGTGTGGATGGGAAGCCCAAAACAAAGATGGCCGACACCAGTGTGCTGTTCATGCTCCTCCCTCTTTTGAATTTAACTGTACTTCTCCAACAAAGTGTCGATTTACTTCACCATCACTTGGATCAGCAGAGATGGCATATGGGTCGAGTCAGAGTCTGGTGCAGGCATGAAAATCACACCGCCATCTACTGGCCTGGCATGCATACTATATTGTTTTTGGTGTTCCCTCAGTCTTGTGTGAACGGAGATCGTTTTGAAAATGTTGCTGTCTGAACGTGGCACTTTTTGGAAACAAAAACGGAAAACGAAGCAAAACGTTGTCATGTAACAAGGCCTCAGTCTGCAAGAAAGCTATACCTTGGGGGATGATTTATTTTCCAGCAAGACAATGACCAAAAGCACACAGCGAAATTGACACAGAAATGGTTAAAAAGAGTTGCAGAGGCAAAAACCAGACCAGAGCTATTCTTAACTGATCCCCATGCAACCTGACAAAGCTATTTAATAGTCATTGCTTTGTAAAAATCTGTTTTTACTTTGACATTAAAGAGGGCTTTTTGTATTGACCATGATTGATTTTTAAAATCAGTAAAAGGGTAAATACTTTTTATAGGCACTGTGTATGTGCAGGAAACAAAAGAACATTACATCAGTCATTAAGTGTTGGATTCTGCCTCCTATAACAATATGATGGCAAGAAAGAGATTATGTGCTCCAGATGATTGGCAGAAGTAATGACAATTAAACTGTCGCTGTTAAGCAAAAGAAAGGATTTGGATCATGAGAGACATCCTTGTGCATGTCTGTCCTTTCTCTGTCTGCTTTGCCCCTCCAGGCTTAAAAGGACAAGCTTTGCTAGCACCCACACCGGCTGTAGTGGGCAATTACGCTATCGCAGCTCCACGTCGGCTGTATTTTACTGCTATCTTTTAATTGGAGGAACGGGAGAGTCATTTTATACTTAGGATGAAGGAGATGTGTTGTACCTGCCTTCAGCTCGCTGAGAATAGAGTGGAATAGAAGAAGAATCTCGAGCCGCCTCTGTAATGTGATTTCACCTCTAGGCCACAATTTTAATAGTCCGGGATAGCTCTCCCATTGAGGGTAGTTTCATTTCACAGGCATGATGCTTCTTTTGTGCTGGCCTTGCACAATGGGGATGTGAGATTTTTCAGCTCTGTCATTAACGATCCTGTATTTAAGAATTGCCATTGCATTTCTGGAGGGGCTGCATTCATCCTATCAGCAAGAACTGGTGCAGTCCAGCCATATGTGAGTGAAAGACGGATAAAATGTAGAGCTGAAGTAATGACCACTAGAATCAGGTTATAGATATATTTTTTCCTCCCCTGTCCTTGCATGCACGGGGGAAAATTGCCCAGAATTAATTGCAAATCATTTTAGCTTGATTGTGCTTCCAAATGACATGGTAAATTATGCATAACTTTTTAATTGGCTGCTGGATAGGGGCTGTGGTGTTTCTTTTGAGAGCGCGTGACGTGAAAGGTGAGGTCATGTTGTGTCTTGCAGAGGCGGTGCTGGATGATTTCCAGAGGTCACATATCTGAACAGTAGGGAGCTGGATACCTGCTGTGCTGCCTTTTCCCTTTACACCTCTCCTCCCAACCTCCCCCCTCTCACACTGCCTCTCGATAGCAGCCGGTTTACCCTCAGGCCAAAAAGCAGGACATTTACCACATGTTCATGCAGCTCTGATTCTCTAGCTGTATAAATAGTCTTAATATAGTTGCCCTCCTTACAATGAAGGTGTTAAAGAAAGGACATGTTTTTGACCTTAATCGGTTATTCTACTAATACTTTAATGGAAGGCCAAGCTCCCTCTCTCTGAATGGCAGCATTATTACAGCTTTTCAAAAACGAAATATTGTCTATCAGAGGAAAGAGGGGTTGTTTGTTGCTTCCTTTTTATTATCAACAGCAGCAATTTCATATAAAGATGGGATTGATTTTTTTCTCCCCCTTTCTAATTAGGCTGATGATTTCAGTCTGACATTTATAAAACACTTGTAATTCTGCCATACCGTGGTATCCAAGGATTTTAGCCAACACCACAAAAGCATTTTTCATTTTATTGGACCTTGAAGTACAAAGGCATTCGTGGAGTGAGAGAAAAAGGGCTTTGTACAACAGCATTTATGATAAATAATGACCTTATGGATAAATCCTTCCTGTCGGAAGAGAAAACAAAGCCTTTACCAGATGTAAAACGCTGTTGGCATTTGCTGTGACAGTGAGAGAGGCCAGGTAGACTCACTTTAAGAGGCCACAGGATGTCTTTGCTGAGATTTGGTGAATCACAGAAATGGGCTATTATGGCTCTGATAGAAAGTATGAAGGAAGGCATTACAATCTCATTATTACATCTAGAACCAATTACTCTTCAAAACTCCATGCATTTGCCAGATTCCATGTCTTCTTTCAATGGCATATGTGAGTGAAGGTTTGGCTGAAGTGAAAGCAAGTGACTAGTTAAAGCTGGACTCTAACAGGGGTTTTTTTTTTTGTATACTAAAATTTCAAAGAATACAAAATGTGACTAAACATTTTTTCTGAAGACTAAGACTTAAAATAAAATTAGCTGCCAAATTAACACTCACACCCATCCATACATACTCACAAAGCACTGACGGAGTAATAAGGGGTTAATTGTCTGGCTCAAGGACACATCGAGATAGGACTGCAAGAGTGCAACTGGTAGGAGTTGGACAGTTTAGGCCAGACCAACCACATTTGATGTCATGATTGGCTCACAATTAATTTGAACAATCCAATCCCTGATGTATTTTTTTAAGGCGGTGCTTCTCACCTGGTGGGCAGTTTTCAGTGGGTCATGACAAGGTGTCTAGAAATAAAAAATGGTGGCAGAAGTCCTTAAGTCCTTATTGGACATGCATCCATACCTTTTATTTACTGTGAAATTAACCTTGCAAAGCAGATGGATACGCCGATTTCCTTGTTTTTCACTGGCGAATCCATCTTGTTAAGCTCACATCTGAATGGTTTGGGCCCGGTTAGAAAGTGACAGGACCAATCAGCAATGAGGGGCAGTACTTTCAGGCACGGCAGAGTTGTGACGTAAACAAGCAGCAGCAAGAGGCCGGTGCAATAATGGCGGACGAGCTTAGCGTGGATGCTGCTAAAGCGTAAGTTTTATCAGAACTTGATGACATTTCTTTGTTAAAAGAAGAACAAAGAACAGCAGCGAGTTGTCTTCTTTTTAAAAAGCCCAAAAGTCGAGTACTTACATGTCTGTAGTCGCCATGTTTCATGTTATTCCCTGAAGCTGTGCACGCGCAGCTCGATAGCTGCTACGTCACGTGTTTTGTTGCTCTTATTGGCCCATAGAGATGTGACAGACAGAACGTTCATCCAATCACACTCCAAGTTTTTTTCAAATCCTCTGCCTTTTCTCAAACGTTTCCTATTGAAGCTTTCCCAGATGGATGTGTGAAACATCCATCTGGGACATCTGGCGTGTCAGGTTACTGTGAAATTAGGTACATTTAAATGTTTGATCAATATTTCAACTAATTTATTTCATCTTCTTGCAAAATGGCTACTTTTTCCATGATAATGGAGTAATTTCACAAGCTCTCTGGAAAATTGGCAAACAATGACACATAATGATGGGTACATAGAGTATAAATGTGTCACTTTTGTCCCTTGTCTTTTTTATACCAGGTGTTTTGGTCCAATCATGCTCCAAACTGCAACATATTTAATTAGCTAAACATGCATTGTTGAAAATGTTTTGGAAACTTGGGTCAGAATCTGTTGTAAGACAGACTGGTGGGTCCTGAGGCTGGACCAGTTGAGAACCACTGGTCTAAGGGGTGATGCCCAGATGGATGTGAAATATCTGTCTGGTGGCAGTAATGCTGGTAAGTGTTTGCAAACCGCTATTAAAGCACCAACAAGGAAGAGGAAGTAGCCAGCATATCAAAACACAAGAAGAAAAGTTGTCTCCAGTCTCCTTCTGCAAGAGAGACAGAGCAGTGATTTTACCCCTACTAAAACATTTTAAAGACTACAAAGGTGTTTTTATGCTCTTTGCTCAGACTCTGTTGCAACGCCCCTTCGTTTACATGAGTGAATCTGTGACTGACGAACACGAGGCAGGATTTTACATGAGCAACCACTGAATGGTAACCTTGCAAAGCAGATGGATTTGCCCATTTCCGTGTTTCTCACTGGTGAATGCATCTTGCAAAGCTCCCATCTGAACAGTTTGGGCCCTGTTAGAAAGTGACAGGACCAATCAGCATTGAGGGGCAGTGCTTTGAGGCGCAGCAGAGTCGTGATACAAGCAGTAAAAAGAGGCCGGTGCAATTATGGTGGAAGACATTAGCATCATTATTACTGATGGTTCTAAACAACATTCGATGGAGCAAAGTATTGATTGATTTGTTGATTGATTAACCAAAAAATTAAAGAAGAATTAGCTGCACTCATGGCAGTAAAAGAAAAGCAATAAGTGAGTGACATCTAGAATTATTAATCTGGGACCGGTATTGACTACAACTTTGACAAAAAATGTTTGTCAACAGCCTTTTTTCCATGACAAAAACTCAACTAAGACTAACAAAAATAGATCTGTGATGACTAAAACGGACTGAAAGTTAGTTTAGTTTTTGACAAGATGACTAAAACTAGACTAAAATGTAATTTAGTTTTCGGCAGTTATTGAAAATCTGTGATATTTCTCCACTGTTGGTAAATCTGTCCAAAAACATTGCAGCTGTATCTATTCTCCCTCTCAGCTGTAGAAAGCAGGGACCCCAGGTTTGGCAGGGTGCAGAGAACACACTACCATGATTTGGAGCCAGAGTCAAGCAAGAGAATAAATGCTTGGACTAAAATTTAAGACTACAATGTGAGGGCTTTTCATGGACTAAAACTAGACTAAAATGTTTTGGAGTTTTTGTCAAACTAGACTAAAACTAAAACAGGAAGAAATGACTAAAATGTAAATAAAACTAAAGTTCATGTAATCAAAAGACTAAGACAAAGACTAAAATTTAAAAAAGCTGTAAAAATTTACACTGTCTGGGACCTTTCTTTTTTATCCATGAATCCCTGACCCCAAAACTGAGGTATGAAGCAAACCGTGACTGCCGTGAACCATTACACCCCTGATGCATAGGAATGTAGGTTGGTTGGTTGATTGATCGACTGATCGATTAATTCTAGTTAATTAACCCAAATAATTTTCCAAAATGGTAAATTAGGAATCCTTTTTACAAACATCTGATAAAAATATGTATCCAAAAGGAATGCTTAATTTTCTGTGGGTGGAGTCGGCCTCCGTCAGTAGCAGCCTTTGCTCTCAGTATATGAATGAGTGAATGAGTCTGTTTTTTTACCATTTATATTTTTCATTTGATTTTTCTATTTTTTGCATGATTTATTATAAATGTGTTTCTACGTCATATGTGATTGTGCTCTATCTATTTAAAGAATTTCTCTTATAAGGCTTTGGTTTTTTATCTGTTAGTTCATGGTAATGATTTATAGTTCTGGTCCATGCCGGCTTTGACTTCTTTAACATGGTTACTAAATGCATGCTCAGGACGCTTTACAAAAATATGTAGAAAGAATTTTAATGACTTAATTTATGAAATAGCACAGTTAATAACCTGAAATGAAATAAAGTATGCAAAGACATATTTTTCATATCTGCGCTGCTCTTTCTAATTATGATTATTTACCATTAAGTTTTAACACAGAGTCTCTTTCTTTTTACACATCTGTTGTCGCTGGGGGGTCTTCATCCTCAGACTCCCAGGTAACCATTAAGACCATTGTGTTTTACAGAAGCAGAGCTAATTGAATTGTTGGGAAACACGATAGCTTTCTTTAGATAAGACTGAAACAAATTAGCTCTTGTCTGTTATTGCTGTGCAGAAAGTGTAATTGAAGCTGATAACACACAACTCATTGAGGAGAAGTCATGAATAAAGACGTCCTGATCATTTATATTTAGACTTAATTAGTTGCTGATTACCAATTACACACAGTTATAGATTTTTAGCAAACGCCTAAATAAGAGCTGTCATTGTAAAGAGGTGCACAATCCAACCTCAATCAAACCTAGTATACGGTGTTAATAATTGGTTAAGTGTTACACTGTTATATTAACAACATTAGCCTTAAGTCATTTATTTTCTCTTTTTTCTTTAATATAGGCGATCATCTGCTTGTCAGGCTGCAGGCAATTCAGTTGTTTGAATGTATTTACCAAATAATAGTGTCTCTAGAGTACATGGTAGATTTTTTTGGAATTTTTATTACTAATTTATATATCCATTTGAATAATAATTTTCTCTTTATTTCCCAAAATGTTTCATCTGAGGCAGTTAAGACACAGAGGGGTCCAGCCTATAACAGAGACTCTCAGACGGGACGCTAATGTAAAGCCTTAAACCAGGGGTGTCAAACTCAATCACAGCAGGGGCCGGATTCTGGATCCAGGACTAACCTGAGGGCCTTTCTAACCATAAACCGTCAACCTTGTTTCACTGGTAATAAAATATGAAAAAAAAAAAAAAAAACAATGTAGCACTGATGATAAACAATTTTGACTTTTAAAAAGTTAAAAAGATAAGTTTAAAGGCTCACAATCTGAGAAAAGTACATTTGTTAGTTCAAAAAGGTCAAACATGAAATAGAAATTGAAAAATAATGTTTTTAATTGCAAATATATTAAAAAGAAAGTCAAAATCATGAGTTTAAAAGGTCAAAATATAAAATTAAATTTATAATCATGAAATTAAGAGTCAAATATGATTCAAAATTTTAAATTGTGAGTCGAAAACATCAAACTATGGGATTATGAAGTCAAAATTTGGAGTTGAAAATATGAGGTAAAATACAAAATAATTGGTTAAAAAGGTCAAAATATTACTTAAATATTATAATTGTGAATCTTAAATCTCAATATATTATGAGAAGTCAAAATTATGAGTTGAAATGCTCAAAGTATGAAATCAAAATTTAAAATCCTAAGTTTGAGTCCTAAAATTGTGAGATGCCAAATTGAAAATGTGAAATTAAAACACAAATTAATTTCTTTTCCCACATTCCTGACTTCTTATCTAAGTGTTTTACTCCATACTTTTTCAGATTTTGTTGCTGAACAAGGATATCTCAAATCATCAAGGATAAGTTCACATTTTTATACTTGAGGAAATCTGCAGACCTCAGACTTATGGGCCAGTTATAACAGAAGTATGAGATCATCTGGAGGGACGGATTTAACTGTTCCACGGGCCGGATTTGGCCCCCTGGGCCTTGAATTTGACACCTGTGCATTAGAATAACTGCAGTGGTAATTGCTACCTTTGTCTGGTTAATATTCCTGCAGCCGTGACTCCAGCATAGTCAGAAAAAGGGCTTAGATTTCTCCCCTGCATCAGTTACCCTACAATATTCTACTCAACCCCAGTCCTTCTGTCATGAAGCAGGGTTGCTTCATTATTTCCTCTTTTGTGCAATAACTGCAGATGCACTCTGAGAACATTTCTACTTTTAGAGAACATATTTTTATAGTAGTTTCACAATAGTGGAATAGTGGGTGTTCGCTGAGTGAAGAAAAGAGGCAATTTTCTAAGAAGAACAGTATTCTTTTGCATGTGTCCTCTGGCAGAGGATTGTGTCACAAAATGCAGATGAGATTGGCACAAAGAGTCATACTCAACTATTTGCATAGTTTAAATGCCCTTCAGAGCTGCGTCTGTAAAGGCGGTACATTATCTTGAAGATCAATCCAGCTTGTAGTATAATTATATTATCATTATCAGAGCCGGATGTTGACACAGTTTTTCTGTCAGACTCGGTTTAATCAAATAAGTACTGGATTCAGTGCCACTCATCATCATGCAGATAAAATATGACTTGGTGGATGAAAACTAAATTAGGTCAGCTGCCATTCAAGAGTTACTGATACAAGCCTCCTAAAGTACCTCACCTCCCTGTGATGGTGACTCTGAGGGCAGCACCGCCACGTCACGCATATAACATTTGGTTTATGTATGAATGTGAATTAGTATTTTTAAAAACAACTGTGATGTGATATAGTTGGAGTGACATGTCAAATGTGCGCTTAAAATGTAGATTTTAAATGTTTTCTGTGCTTAAGTTTCCAGCTCAGGCTGCACAGATCTGCAACCCTGGCAGGCCCCTCAGTTACACAGGCATTTGCTCCTCTTCAGTGAAAGGATTGGAGCTTGGTGAGTGCAGAGAAAATGCACCTGTGAATGTATTACAAACCACAGATGATAACAGATGATAGCAGAGAAACACAACCCAAGAATTGAGACATCAAGAGCATGCAGTTTCACCGAGTAAAAACAAAGATAAAGGTGAATCAGAGCAGCACACCAGACTGTCTGCCTTGTTTAAGAATGTGACGTTGTTTGCTAAGTACCTTAAGTGAAATTTGATTTAGTGTTTTCCATTTTCAACTTAGCAAGCTAATTTAGTTAGCCTCTTAACAGCATTTCCATTGAATGTTAGCAGCTAAGATAACCCATGTATGAGAAATTGCACCCTGCAGGGAGAATCATTTAAGAGTTAGAACTAAACTGGCATGATCACTGATACTGATGATGTAACCTAACTTAAACCTGTCTGTATGCATGCATGAAAGTAATACTGCATAACTGGTGATGCACGGCGGCGCAGGGGTTAGTGCCTCACAGCAAGTTTGATAATTTCTCAAATAATTTTCTTTTTATCTTGGCTAACCCAGCTTTATTTCTAAACAAAAGCGAGATAAAATCTTGAGAAAATTTTTTTGTAATCATAGAAGAACCCAAAAATATATATATTTGAAATTACTGTATGTCCACTTAGGGCTTCCATAGCTTGAGTTTTTGTCACTTTTTCCCCCTGGCACACATTCATGACCCACTAGAAAGAGTTTTGCTACCCACTTTTGAGTTCCGACCCCTCAGTTGAGAACCACTGTTCTAAATGAGTCAAGTCTCTGTAGCCCTTATTCAGGGTTCTTGTGGATCCTTGAGAAATCTTGAAAAGTCTTGGATTATACTTTTAAATTTACAGCCATAAAACGTCTCCTAAAGTCTTATTTTTACTAGCGAAAGGTTTTACATTTTAGATTACACAAGATGTGTCTCTATCAAGTTATTGCAGGGCTTAATTGACAAAAAGTTTAACTCTCTTTTGTAATAATTCATCAGTTGTTCAGAATCAAGCTAGCAAACCTGCTAAAATGTGCCAGAAAACTTCGAATTTAGAGGTTTATGGCCAAAAATGTCTTTGCTCTCAATCAGTGGTTCTCAAACTTTATGCACAAGGCACAGCTAAGATCAAACCAAAATCTTGAGACACACCATGTTCATATCCATGCAAAATAGCCTCTTAAATACAGGGACAGCAGCTGTAGTTGATGTATACTATGAATATATAGTTGTACAAAGTATTTTACTTTGGTTTTTAATAATTTCCTGTGCTAAATGTGGTCTTAAAATGTCTTTAGTTTTGTTTTAAAACTGTGTAGGAACCCTGTTATTTGAATCTGACTCTTGGTGCATCATCTGTATCATCTATAGTGAGCCTATAAACAGTATTACAAACAGTGCTGACAGACTGTATTAGTTTTGTGCAAAAAGTCCTTGACCAAAATTCTCCATGGTGTTCCATGGTGGAGAATTAGGCAGTAAACACTAAAAAATTCTGCATGCTTGTTTGGCCATTTTGACAGAACAAAACAGAGTGGAGGAGCACCAGGAGTGGCCTGCAAGCCACATTTTTTGGTGCTTATTATTGTTATATTTTTTAAAGATAGTTTGGGGTTTTTTATGCCTTTATTTAGAGAGATAGGACAGTGGAAAGAGCTGGAAATGACGATACGAGAGTCAGGGAGAGACATGCAGAAAAGGAGCTGCAGCCCAGACTTGAACCTGGGGGGGGTCACATAACAGCAAGGCCATCTGGGTCCATGGTGCTTATTATTTCATCTATTTTAACCCACAGTATTTTAGTTTCTAAAAACAGATGTGGTGCCAAGTTAAAGTTATTTGATAATTTGGTTTTACTATAATAAGACCCTATAAAGTGGAAATTGACCAAAATTCCAAGACCCAAAATAATGGAGGTAAAAGCAGATTTAATTGATAATGAAAAATCTCTTTATGCCTGTTTTTAACACGTTAATGCCTCTTGATTGTTAAAACAGGAAACCAAAGCAAAGAGAGTACACCTGCTGTTGCTTTAGAGCAGTGGTTCTCAGCTGGCATTGTCAGGACTCATCACCACCTCCCATCAGGGCCAAATATTTAAAAATCAGAACTGTGTTTCTCATGAAACAATGAGGCAGTTTGGGCTTAAGATAGAACCAAAAAAGTGACAAAACAAAGACATAAAGACAAGGCATATCATAGACTTTCTACCAGGATTGTTTTTTTCAAGGTGGACATCTGCAACCCACTGAAAAAGGCTTCTTGACCCACTTTTGGGTCCCAACCCTTCAGCTGAGAGCCAAGGCTTTAGAGTACTTTGTATTTTCCTGTCCTTATACAGTGCAACCAGTATCTTGTACTTCAGCACCATGGACAGCGCTGGTATCGACCAGCTTGTGCAGTTTTACCTTTGAGCTTTCTTTGCATTAGGAAAAATGATGATAGATAGATAGATAGATAGATAGATAGATAGATAGATAGATAGATAGATAGATAGATAGATAGATAGATAGATAGATAAACAGATAGATAGATAGATAGATAGATAGATAGATAGATAGATAGATAGATAGATAGATAGATAGATAGATAGATAGATAGATAGATAGATAGATAGATAGATAGATAGATAGATAGATAGATAGATAGATAGATAGATAGATACAGCCCTTTTCTATTTTTGACCTTAATATAGAAATAGTTTTAGTATCTTTGTTTTCATTAAATCCTTGGAAAGATCAACGGCTGCTTACACTTTAATGTGTAATCTGACCCTTGAGCTTAGTTTTGATCATACATTAAAGCAGGCATCAATGTAATTTCAGCTTACCTGGTGATAAAGGTTTTTTTTTCAATATACATTGTTTTAAATAATGTCTTCAAACTTCTTTCTACTGCTGCTCTCTACTAATGAGTCTTATTAAAGCCATTACTTGGCTCAAACGCTTAGCCAAATGCTTCATAAATGGTGAACATGATGAAGGATGTTGTGCCAAGTTGCAACTGTTGCTACCTGCCCACCTGCCAGTGACATAGGTTCCTCTCTTGTTTGAAGCAAAGCATGATGGGATAGCCATCTGATGGTCTTGGAAGAGTTTCCAGTGCACACACTGAATGCAGTGGCACACATAAGAAGAGGTGGAGAAGCTGGATATTGCCAGCGCTGTCCTTGTACAAGTTTATCATTTATTATTCTACTGGTTCCATGGAGAAACTCCAATTTCATTCTGTGAGTTGGAGTAGCTGTTCAAGAATCCACTTTTTCTCTCCACTTTAATATCAAGTGATAATGCTGTTAGTCAATCATCCTCCTATAAATGGTAGTGCAGCCTCAGTAGCTCTAAGAGATTTCTAGCTGCAGTCTTGTTAAAGAGCCGAAGGGGTTTTTAATATATTTGGATGGAGTTCAGTTGTTTTTACTGTCACAGTATCAGATACTTGGATTTTTTAATGAAATACGTCATAAGCTAATGGCGTTGGGTGATTTCTATGTCTGAACCGATGCAGAGTTTGGCTGCTATCGTCTCTGATTAAACAGATGGATAGTCTATCTGCAGCAGACATCAAGATTGCACCACAATTCCAGAGAGAAAGTGATAACAGATTGTGAAGAAGCTGAGACTGTGGGTGCTTGTTTGTATCTATATGGAGCTGTGATTAGTGCTGATGCACAGAGGGAGACCAGGATGAAACATTCATGCCCAAAGCAGCCTCTGAGACCCAACTAGCCTGCAGCCACACCCGCCAGGCACCCCCACACTTCTTTCTTTACACCCGGGGGACTCACTAAGAGGTGTGACAACTGTATTCTTCTTAGATTCTGCAATGTGACTTTGAGTACAGCCATTGGTTTTCAATAAAGGGAAATGATCCAGTGCAGTAATGGAAAGATATATTTTTCAATGACTTCCTCTGTCTGCTCATTAATCACACCATATGTCAAAAGCTAGTGCTGTAAGACAGCACATTAGGAAATGTGTTTTACCAAAACTACATCACCCTCTGCATTATAATACTGGACTGGGAGCTGTTTAGAACTGTTTGGGTTTATTGTGTTTGATAAGAGACCGTGCAAATGAACGACTACATATTCAACACAGGACAAACTTAGCCAGAAGGTTAATTTTCAGCCGCAGTCCCTAGACATAGTGTTAAAATTTACAAGAATAGTATCATAACTGCAGGTCTTTTTTTAAATATCTTTGCTTTTTTTTCTCCTAAAAACAGTGAATAAGTGCTTAGCTAAATGGGTAAGGATTAACCCCTTTGACCCTCTTCCTTACTCATAATAGTTTTGCAGCTCCAGAATTTTTTTTTGGTCATTCAATATTTTCAATTTTCTCTGTGAAAGGGCCCATTCTCGATAAATCCCAATGGTAAAACAGTATCTCTAAAAGCACATTAATTGTCTGTGAAACATCACAGGATGACGCCTTTTGTCTACTCAAAAACAGAACCCTGTGGCTTCAATTGATTGCTACTCTGCTGACTCCTATGGACCCATGGAGCTGTGCAAATGCCTTTTTTTATCATGGGGTACATTTTTAATATGCCAGGTGAAATCTAAGGCATCAATGCCTTTGGCCATTTTACTCACAAATACTCCAGTAGTTTAAAATCTTTCTGTTTTCATGGCCCGTGGATATAGTTGTACACATGATCACCAGCTGTTTTTATATTATCTAAACAAAAAATGTTCCTGTAGATCAATGCAAACACCCATTTAGTTACTGGTTTAAAACGTGTTTTTGGCTTTATGTTTGAGTTAGCGGTCTATATCTACATGCACTGTTAAGTCAGGCTATTTGGCGGCATGCCACCTTTCACTGAGTTACCACTTGACCTTTTTCTAGTTGACCTTGCTTACAAGTTAGCAAGCAGCTAACAAGCTGTATTTCACAGGGAAAACATGAACACATTTAACAGCTTTGTATAAGTTGTTAACCTTGCAAAGCAGAGAAAAAGGAGTTTCTCACTGGCGAAACAATCTTGCAAATCTCCCATCCGAACAGTTTGAGCCCTGTTAGAAAGTGACAGGACCAATCAGCATTGAGAGGCAGAGGGTAGAGTCGTGACGTTAGCAAGCAGCAACAAGAGGCCAGTTTGAGTTACGGCGGAAGACACTAGTGAGGATGTTGCTAAAGCCCCAGTTTTATCAGAACTTGTTGAGTTCGTTAAAAGAAGAACAAAAACAGCACTGAGCTGTTTTTTTTTCAAAAACAACAAAAGTCGTGTACTGACATGTCTGCAGTCGCCATGGTTGGCATTATGCAGTTCTATATGGAGTTTACTCATTGGTAGCTCCACACTTCAGTTTGGGGCTACTACGCCACGTGTTTTGTTGCTCTGAAGGTGTTTTCAGACAGACACGGCTCTGGTTCTGGCTCTGGTTCCATTCTGTAGTCTCAGAACCTTGGTGTTTTCTGGTGAACCAGCCCGCGTTCACACCAGTTTAATCAGAGCCAAAGTGGGAGGACATGATGGAGAGGTAGAACCATGTCCAGCTCCACTGTTGCCCAAGTCTTTCTTGCTGTCCCGGTACTCCTTCTTCAGTTTCTTGAGTTAGTTAATTATTTGGTCTGTTGTTCAGATGAACCCAGCCTTCGCTGTCTCCTCCATAAGTTTTGCATATAATAACTTGCTCCTCCTTGTACTACTCTCCAGCTTTACCTGGAATTATGTCAATGTTCAGATGAAAACCAAACATTTTGTCTCCCCAGCAGACCACTCTTTTCTCCATTTTCTGCCCATCCACACAACCTAGAATGTGATATGCCCGCTGATGATGTCATGGTTCCCAAGAAAGAGCCAACTGTTTTTGGTTCCAGCTGAGAACCATCTTTTCAGGTTCAGAACCAGTTTTTTCCTGGTTTGAATGTGCCAGTGGTTCAAAATTAAGTTCAGGAACCAGCACAGAGCCCTGCTGGTGTGAAAGGCCTTTTATTGGCCCGTAAAGATGTAACAGACAGAATGTTCATCCAATCACCCTCCGAGTTTTTTTTCAAAGGCTCTGCCTTTCCAAATCTATGGAAGGTCTACAAGCAGTCAAAGTGAGATTCCCCAGGAAGGTCTCTGGTCTTAGAGATAAGGTGAGGAGCTTGGACATATGGCACGAGCTTGATGTAGAAACGCTGCTCCTTTGTCTCAAAAGGAGAAGGTTGAAGTGGTTTGGGCATCTGATTAAGGATGCCTTATGGGCACCTCCCTGCAGGTCTTCCGGGCGCATCCAACTGGGGGACCCTGGACTCACTGAAGGGACTATGTATTTCATCTGGCCTGGGAACATGTTGGAAAATGTTGCTAGGGAGAGGGATGTCTGGGCAGACTTGCTTAGCCTGCTTCACTTTGATCCGGCCCTGAAAAATGGATGGCTTGAGCTTATTAAGGCTATTACACCACAGGTCACATTTGCCCATTCACACACTAACAGTGAAGGCTGCTATGGGGAGTGGCCTTCAGAGAGAGCTAATCTCATCCATATGCATTCATACACATTCACAAACCACTGACACAGCAGTGGGAGCAAACAAGGGTTAAGTGTCAAAGGACTCATGGACAATTGGAAGACAACTGACTGTACAAAAAGTGTGACACCCAGGTCCCCAAGGGTAAAAAATACCCTCCAATAATATTTTAGCTCAAAAAATGACCTCTTTAAAGGCTTTATAAAAAGTTGAAAAAAAATGTATAAAAAGGTTGAAAAATGGCAACAGCAGCTTCTTAAGAGTGAGAAGAGAAATGCATCTTTCCAGAAGTCTAAAATGCTGCAATGCTCTGTTGTACCCATTTAAACAAACTGATATAATTAAGCTGATCAGCAACATGTCAAAGATAACTCTAATCACAAAACCGTTTTCAAAGTACATAGAAAACAAAAAGAAACAGTGTGTTTGCAAATGCTGGTCTCATTATTCTCATGTCCCTTTTAGCGTTCTTATAAGCCTGACTGACCTTCAGTTGATACTAATCATCTGTAGCTAATTACTGGTCTACCTGAGTAAACAATGTGGGTTTTTTCCATTGTGCAATACAAACATTAATCATCACATACAAGTGGGAAGTTGTAATGAGTTAGATAACAATAATTAAAGTTTGAAGTATGGACGAGGGATTGCATGAGAGAGCACAATCCAAAGACGCATATTTAGGACAGAGATAAAAAATATTCAAATTAGACCAATTTATCTCTTTTTGTTTCTGTGCATCGATCATGTAGGAGGGTAAACCTAACTAGAAAGTCTTATTTTACACTCACTCATTGTGTGTCATGCTTTACCATTAAACCAAGCATCTGAGTGAATGCACTGAGATTTGTTTTTCAGGCTAATTTAAAAAATCTGTAAATAAAGTATTACTTCATTTTGTCTTGAGTAATAGACAGTACAAGACAAGTAAAATACTATTTTCCTTCATTTTTTTCAATCTTTGTTGCAGTAACACTGAGCACAGGGTTGCTGGTTGTTTGCAGATTAAGTAGAGACTCACTCTGTTGAACAGCACCATCTGGCACCCCAGGATATAACCAAGTTTTGGTGACACAAATGAATTCCCTGCTTCCATCTCTTGGGCACAGCGATCTGGTATTCCGTGATTTAGCCAAGCCTCGGTGTAGCAGTTGGCCAGGTACCAATATGCCTCTGGAAACGATGCTGGCACTGAGGCCATCAGGCCCAGGATGGTTATCTGGCAAGCCTGGCTAGTGCAATATGGGGCCGCTAATCTAATGGGCCTAGAGTCCATGACCAGTGATGCCATTCAGGGAGAAAATGATGAAAATGCTTGCCACTGAACACTTGATGCTGGAACAGAACATCTGATTAAGGGTTACACAATCCCATATTAGTCAACAGACTAAACCCTCAAACATTTTGAGTCAATCTGACCTATTATGTCAAAGGTTTAGAGCTCACTGACACACTTTTAAAAAAAATGAAAAGGATCACAAATAATTATAGACCTTTAAAGGTCAGAGAGAAATAGAATAAAATCCTGAGGCCTATGTTCTTGAAAGTTTTATAATAGCATGCAAAGTGGAGCAGAGATTACATTAGGAGTCTAGTGAAGCCAAATAGCAGCAAAGAGAAGAGTAACCACTCTGATCAGGGAAGAGTAGCCATGCTATGAACAGATTAGCAGTAGCAGGCTGATTCCATTTGAGAACTGGGGCAGGAGAAAGCAACTGGCAAGGACCCCCAAGCAGATGATACATAGCAACAATATTAATGGAGCTTGTTGACCTCTCACTGAAGTGTATTTTTGCTAAAGTGCTGTTGGCACAAAAATTGCCAGGGCCAAAATTTGTTCCTCTTCTGACCCTGGAGGCCATCTTCTTCATGATACAAAGCCTGTAGGCTGGCAGGATTCTTGGCTCAGATGATTCATATGGCCTGGACTGCAGCCAGTGTTTAATCCCATCATGATTAGCTCTGTGATCTCTTTTAACCCAGGAGACCAGGGTTTGTGTCATGGGTGTGACCACGGTTACAGATGGATTTTTTCGACTACCCTTAAGTTACAGTGAGAAACGTAAGCTTCATGACAGTTTGTCATCAAATTTACATCCAATCAAATGCTGACATGCCTTAGAAGTATACTCTGAAAACCATAATCTAATCTTCAAACATATCGGTCTGTGCTAATCTTTATGCAAAGCTATTGTTTAATGAAGAAGCACTGTTCTGCATGCTTTAAATGCTTTCTGGACTCAGACCTGTTTGTAGTGACCTCATTCATTCTTCAGCAAGGCTGCCCATAAGGGGGGATAAAAGGGAAAGCTCTCTGGGGTCCAGACAGTTGGGAAGCCCATGGAGTCAAGTAAATCATGGTCCGACCATAACGATATTTTATTTCCAAGCAGAATAATAACCACTCTTTTACAAAAGCAACAAAAATGAATTATATTTATTTATGTTATACAAATATAGCCATTTTCAAAATGTGAATCACCTTTGTTAAGACAGAATGACCTTTGTTGATAATGTTAACAATGTGGGTGGACATATTGACTGCTTCTTGGAAAGTAATGCCAACTTAAGCCATGATGTGCATCAATGTCAGGGTGTCAGAAAACAGTGTAGAAAAAACTGAGACAACTCTAATGGAAAGTAATTACATACTGGCAAAACGATGGGCTAAAACTAGCAGAAAAAAGGCAAAAAACGACCAGAAAGCAGCAGAAATAGGATAAAAATGGGCAAAAAGTAGAGGCAACATGGGCGAAAAGTGGCAAAAAACTGGCCAAAATGGAGAACAAAAGCAAAAATGGGTGAAAAGTGGCCCAACAGTGGCTTAAATAGATGTAGAGTTACAAAAATGTATTAAATAGATAAGGTGTAAATGTAACTCAGAATCAGTGAGAATGATATAAACTCAGAAAAGGTGTTAACTTTAACACTATAACTTAAATGTAAACAGATGATTTGTTCTGCACAGACAGGCATGCAAACACAAACACAAACACAAACACGCATATACATACACATACATGCCATAGACTGTAGAAAGATTTGGACAAACCCGCAGTTAGGTTTTTCCTAAATATAATTGAAACCACTGTGACAAAAAAAAAAATCACCCCCCGTACAATTTTTTGCACTTCCACATTGGCTTCATTTTTCAGGACTGGAGGTTTCCGCTCGATACATACGTCAGTCTTTCTTAGCAGCGTTCTGTGCCGACCTGAGGTGCCTTCTGGCATCCATACGGGTGCCACCAAAATGCTTTTGAGTTGCTTTAAATTTGCCATGAGTATGAAGATCATTAGCTATCCCAGCAGAAATGTTCAAAACTTTTTCATATGTCTGAAATCATGTCAGTGACATAAGCCTAGTCAATGCATACTGCACAAAAATCATACAGTTCTGTTTTTTATAGATTTAACTTGTAAAGTCAGTGAGAACATAAATCCGTCTGCAGTCATAGGTTGTGCTGGTTTTGTTTTATTATTTATTATTTATACATTAGTTTTTATTTTTATTTCGATTTGGCTTTTTGATTTCAGTTTTAATTCAATTTTACTGCTGGTTTGTTAATTTAGTTTTTATTTTGTAAACATGCTCAGTTTTAGTCTAAGTGTCTTATTATCGGAAAAATGTCAGGAAGGAGACCAAGAAGGGTTAGAAAAAGTGAGCATAATAGAATTATTTTAAAACTTATTCAAATAGGCTACTCTTCACTTTTATTTGAGTTATTCAGATTTGAAGTTTGAAGACAACTTAAGACCTAAAATGACCATTGTTAAAGCCCTCTGGGCATTTGACTTAAGTTTTAGTTTGCTTTTATTTTTGTAAAGTCTTGATATAATTTAATATCAGTATTAGCTATTTTGCTGGTTTTAGTTAACTATAATAAACTTGGTTGCTATGAGCTATAAAATATGCCATTTAGGGTTTTTGTATTTTGTATAAATTGTAAATGTTTTCCATTTTTACAGAGATCTTTACTTCATTAATATGGAAAATGCAGCATTTAATTTCAACAAAGGAGATAAATTAGTTGAAATATGAATATAGCAGTGAAACAGAGTAGAATAAAATATATGAATGCATGTCCACTAAAGACTTTAGTACTTCATTGACATTTTACCACCTTTTCTTTTCTCCAGACATACATATGTGACCCACCAAAAACTGCTCTGTGACCCACTTTTGGGTCATGATCCACTAGTTGAGAACCACCTGTCTAACCCAGACCTGTGACTGTTTTCTATGAACAAAGCTTGTAGTAGCCGACAATTCTGTGGCTGAAGCATCCACCCCTAAGCTTCACTTTCAGCCATGACAGTTATATATATTGGTCACATCAGTCTTAGATGAAAAATCACAAAGATGTTAAAACTTTGCCTGAAACACTGAATGAAGTGATAAAAAGACACAAGGAGAGAGAACATTTGCACCAAGATTCACACAAACTTAGCTTCTGCTATGTGCATTTTTGCCCACAGATGAATTTGTACTAAACATGCATGCACATGAATTCCTACTAAATCTGGCTGCTGAGGGCACTTTCAATCTTTCGTCCTCTTTCTCTGTGGCGATTCAATTACAAATGCACAAAGATCACAGATGTCTCTGCAAGGAAAAAAAAATGCATGACAACAAACTGCTATTGTTACATTACATAATGCACATTATAACCAGAATACCATGTATGGAGGTCAGTCAGCTGAGGTGAGAGAAGTCATTCTTTATGTTGGCTTTTTGCTGAGTAAATCAGTATTTCAATAACATTTGCTTCACACATGCAGTCATATTTTTCTGTTTCGATGAAACAAAGCTTTTACTACTGCTGGAAAAAATCTGCATCTGGAGCAAAGACCAGAAGCACCAGACTAATTTGAATTTGTGAACAAATTCAAACTTCAAAGGTTTGGAACTACACAATTCCTGCCTCTCCAGTCTACTAATGTTGATGTCCAGCCCCTTCAGTGTGCCCTGAACACACCAATCTGCCTTCTTTTCTTGATCCAGTGTTTTTAGTCCAGTCTTTTTTCAGCAGGCATGGATCAAGCACAGGAAATATTGAATTTAGTTGCTCATAATCAGTATTAAATTTCTGCCACTGCTCTGAACCAGCTGGTTTGCTAAGGAGTGAAAGATAACTGGAACATTTTCTTACATATCTCTGTCTCAGTGCTGAGCAGTTGAACAGAACCAGGCAGCAGGGAAGTATTAAAATGCATTTTCCTCGCCACTGTGACTGAGCACACACAAAGAATATGGAGTCACAAACACTCAGTGTTGTTTTGCGTCCTGCAGCTGCATATGAAAAACAAAGCCATGTAGACTTTACTGAGAGTGAAGTAGCTTCTTCACATTGAATGTCAATGCTTCATTTCCAGCAACTGCAAGCAACCGCCACCATCATCCTTAAAGGTAGGGGTGTCAAACTCAAGGCCCGGGGACCAAATCCGGCCCGTGGTACAGTTACACCGCAAGGTCATATCATATTCTTATTATAACTGGCCCTAAAATATGAGGTCTGCAGATACCCCCAGCATAAAAATGTAAACTTAACCTTGATGATATCAAATATCCTTAAGTCATAAAAATGTAAAAAAAAAAAAAATAAAGAGTAAAAATAATTTGACAAAAAGAAGTGTGGGAAAAGAAATTTGTTTGTGTTTTCATTTCATATTTTCAATTTTGCATTGCATAATTATGACTTCAATCGATTATTTGGACTTTTAGCTCATATTTTGACCATTTTCAATTTATTATTTTGACTTTATCTGATAATTTTGGCTTTTTCTATCTATAATTTTGACTTTTTATCTCATATTTTGACTTTGTAAATTTATTATTTTGACTTTTTATCTCATATTTTGACTTTGTAAATTTATTATTTTGACTTTTTATCTTATATTTTGACCTTTTCAATTTATTATTTTGACTTTTTATCTTATATTTTGAACTTTTTAATTTATTATTTTGACTTTTTCTCTCATATTTTGATATTTTCAATTTTTTATTTAACTTTTTATCTAATATTTTGACCTTTTTAATGTATTATTTTAACTTTTTATCTCATATGTTGGCCTTTTAGGTGCACCATTTTAAATTCTAAGTCATATTTTTGCCTTAAAACATGACCGTGACTTTATATATTTGCCTTTTAAAAGCATTATTTTAACATCTAATTTTGTGTTTTGACCTTTCAAACTAATAAGTTAGACTTTTCATTTCAGATTTTATGCCATTTAACTGTCATTTTGCCTTTTTAAATCTCAAAATCATTTATCATCATTGCTAATTTTTTCCCCCATAATTCATTGCTGGCGAAATTGAGGTTAACAGTTTGGTTAAATGTGGACCCTGTTAGGTTAGGCCTTCGTTCAGAATCCGGCCCCTTCTGTGATTGAGTTTGACACCCCTGCTTTAAGATGGGGACATAGAATAAAACTCAAAGAACAGATTTCTTTCATATCATACGACTAGGGGTTAATACAAGTTTTGCCAAGTCAGCAACCTGTCCAGATGGAGAGGCTCTACCAGATGGTGGAT
Source organism: Cheilinus undulatus (assembly GCF_018320785.1). Taxonomy (NCBI): domain Eukaryota; kingdom Metazoa; phylum Chordata; class Actinopteri; order Labriformes; family Labridae; genus Cheilinus; species Cheilinus undulatus. Next base: position 4,463,172 of record NC_054879.1, on the reverse strand, counting down.
TCTAGTGGAGAGGAGCAGGCAGGGTGTTTGTTTGTTTGGTGAAGGATGCTTTTGATGTATGGAGAGGCTGCTCCATAAAACTGTATAATTTTTACACAGTTTTTCACATTACTTTTCTTATAATTTGTTGATTTGTCAGTTTGGAAAAAAAAAAACACTCTTAACATCTTTTCAACAGTTAACTTCAAGGACCCTGGGTGAGTCAGTAAGCAGCAATGAATGAGCCGCTGCAGATGTTCCAGATGTTTGGTGACAGATGGCTGACTTCTTCCTCATGTGGGAGGTGATCTGCATTCCTTCGGTAAAAAAAGGTGACACAGTGACAAATTGGCGTTGAAGTGCTCTGTGGTCCCTTTCATGACATAGTCTGGGAGCCATGCTACCACCGAGTTCCTGTTATCCCCTGTCCACTGGTAATAGATTCACAGATTCCTTGTTAGTTGTCATCTTTATTCTCATTGCAACACGCCTGCTCTTACAAGTCTGTATTCCTTTTGCTCATGTGAGTATCTTAAACTCATTCATAGCTGTCAAACAGACAAGACGGAGCAGAGAGTGAGTATATAAATACCCCATTTAGATTTGTTAGCTGTCACTGTTATTAGCTGAGGCCTGTGTGGGGCTGTTTCGGTGGGGGACGTCACTTGATTAGAACCATTCATCAAGCCTGTGCGGAGTGGACAGGGATGATTACCAAACTGGGCAGTGTTTTTTTTCCTCAACACTTCATTTCATCTTCACATTCAACAGACCTGCTTCACCAGCAGCATCGCTCATGCTGTGCAAAACTGTCCAAATGAGTCATTTACCAACGAATTGGAGTCCCTTTAGCTCGCAAATAAACACTGAAGAAAATTACTTTTTAGGCACCAAAACAATTACTCTCATATTGTCACTTTAGTTGCAGCACTTGGAGGATTCTCAGAGGACTAGAGCAGTTAGAGATTAACTAAAACATGCAGAATATATTAATTCCAGACCTCTATCATTCCGTTTCCATCCATCCCTCTGAGGATGCTCATAGCTAATTTGCCCTTGAAGCTACATTTTTCTTGTTAAGACTGGAGGGCTTTTCTTTCATCTCAGTCTTGCCTGTACTGCACATTTAGAGTGCGTCTGATGTATGTGCAGTGAAAGGCCAAATTGAGCTTTGCATCAAGAGCAAATAGGATATGCAGTCATGTTTTTCACACTGGGAAAACATTACTGACTTCACAGTGTGCAAGGTTACTCGATGAAGAAGTTAGAGCCACCCTTTACTCCTCACTTGCTGTAGAGCCATTTAGAGTTAAGTAATGCTGATAGGGGAAAAACCTCATGTGAACTATGACAGAATGTGTGGATGACAATGTGCTCTGCAGGAGGACTTGCTCCATGATTTTATAGCATCCATATAACTATAAAAGCTTATCTCCAGGATTGGGCACATTGATGATGCAACATGAAGCCCCCTAACATTCTGACAAGATGATCTTTTGTCTTTTATAATTACACAGTATCTTCTTTCAGAGCATTTTAAAGTATGATTCACCCATGAAAAGAGGCTTTCTCTGCAGTAATTGTTCTCCTCAGGACCCACCACCCCCTGCTTATTAAGAAATCTGAGCTGAAATCTATTTGAACAGTGTTGCAGATTTTACATGATTAGAGAGAGGACCAGTACATGCATTATATTTCACTACGTTTCCTGTGTGAGCATGAACATATAGAGATCTTGAGAAATTTACTTTATTGAATGGAAAATAAGTCAGAGTCTGTAGGCCCTTAGTCCTCCTGGTCTGACATCTTCTAAAGAAGAATCCGCTTGCATTACACTGTGATTGGAGGAGGGTGTTCAGTTGTGTCAGGTGGCATGCAATCTTGGCAGTGCGCTTCATCATTTACAGGTAGATCTCAAAAAATTAGAACATCATGAAAAAGTTCAATATTTTTTGTCACTCATTTCTGAAAGTGAAACCCATATATTAAATAGACTTGTTACACAAAGAGTGAAGTATTTCAAGCCTTTATTTCTGGAAATGTTGATGGCTTACAGAAATGAAAACCCAAAGTTCAGTGTCTCAAAAAATTAGAATATTACATAAGATGAATGAAAAAAGGGTATTTTAAACAGAAATGTCAGGCTTCTGAAAAGTATGCTGATTTCTATGCACTCAATACTTGGTTGGGCCTCCTTTTGCATGAATTACTGCATCAGTGTGGCGTGGCATGGAGGCGATCAGCCTGTGGCACTGCTCAGGTGTAATGGAAGCCCAGGTTGCTTTGATAGCAGTCTTCAGGTCATCTGCATCGTTGGGTCTGGTGTCTGTCATGTTCCTCTTCACAATACCACATAGATTCTCTATGGGATTCAGGTCAGGCCAGTTTGCTGGCCAATCAAGCACAGTAACACCATGGTCATTGAACCAGCTTGGGGTACCTTTGGCAGTGTGGGCAGGTGCCAAGTCCTGCTGGAAAATGAAATCAGCATCTCCATAAAGCTTGTCAGCAGAAGGAAGCATGAAGGTCTCTAAAATGTCCTGGTAGATGGCTGTGTTGACTGTGGACTTCAGAAAACACAGTGGACCAACACCAGCAGATGCCATGGTAGCCCAAATCATCACTGACTGTGGAAACTTCACACTGGACTTCAAGCAACGTGGACTCTGTTCCTCTCCACTCTTCAAAGTCCCAGAGCCTGGAGGAAGAGTGGAGATGTTTTTTTTTAGATGTACCTGTATGTACTGTACAATGCTAGGACTACTATGTAGGATGCAGGCAACTATTGAGAGCAGTGATCATCAACTGGCGGCCCTAGGGCCACATCAGGTCCCCCCAAAAGTCTTAATCCAGCCCCCAAAAGATTATTGAATTCAGAAATTGTGAGGAGGAAAAAAGATGTTGAGGTTTTTAGTTAGCTTTTGTCTTTGAATTTGTCTTTAAATAACTATCAAATCAACCCCAAGACGATCAAGATTGCAATGCTTTTTGTGTTTTTTTTTTTTTTTACAGAAATCCACCTGTCAGCTATTAGAAGTAAGGTCTATTGGCTGACAAGGTGTCCAGTTATCAGGGATTAATGGACAACGTGGAGGTCTGAACCTTCTGACATGCAGTGGAAGACAGTTGCTTCGTAGAAGTCCATTAATCCCTGATAAATGTACTCCTCCAAGAGCATTGACCCGCTTATTTCATGGTCACTTGCCAAAGGAAAGGATGAATAAAATCCCTAATTTATATTTTCATACGTTTTCATACAAAACAGAAAGTTTTACTGAAGCAGCAATTCCTTTTCCTCAACGCCTGAGGGCTTGACTAATAAATGAACTAGCCATTCCAATCCCATAATGTTCTTATAGGGAATGTAACCTTAGTTCAGTACTCCAGTAAATAGGATGGGTCAGAGATATGAAGTCGCAATAGAACAAAAAAAAACTAGTCCGCTCAGTGCACTTTCTGGTTTATCAATGAAAAGGCATGAAGACAAGTGAGACTGAGAGTCATCTGTGATCAGACTATAAACCTGTATGTTAACATGAACAGTGGTCTGATAGAAAGCTTAGTTTAAGCAGACCAGCCGTTTGAATAAACAGAATAATTCCTCCTTCTGCACTGCGAGGTCACAGAGGAGAAACGGAGCTGTCCACGCCCTGCAGGTGCTGATTCTCTGTTAGAGACACGTCAATATTTATCAGATATTATCAGAAGCATTTCCTTTGGCTCTACAAAGAAATAATGGCTTCTTTTATTTATTTGTTATTTAAATCTTCTGACAATAGTTTGAAGTTATAAACTCACCTCTACACTCACCTCTCAGGTGAGCCTGGGAAAAGACGTACGTCAGAAATAGGAGATAAGAGCGTCTTGCGTTGCTGGTCTTCAACCTGGAGTCTGTCACTATTCATGTCAGTTAAGTGACGGTTGATGCCATTCTGTAGGCTCCTTAGTCTGGTAGTGCTGTATTCCCTCTTCAGTAAGTAGGACCGCCTCTGTTGCTATGGTTACTCCTCTCATCGAACAGCTGCTGTACATTAATTTGGAACAGTGCGAAGATTTTTGCCTACTATTTGTGAAGTTCCATAGGTGTCCGTATATCAGAAGTTAATGGACACAATGAAACTTCCAGAGCCAACCAGAATCGAGTTTTCACCAAGACTATGGCAGAAGTAAATATGATTTACGTCCACTCCTGATTAAATCTGCAGATTTCACTTCAGGCTCTTGGAGAGTGTGATTTTCCTGCCTTAGAATCAAAACAATAAACATGTCTGCTACATTAGTTACATTATTTTCTAACCAATCAGGATATTAGCTTCACATACAAGCTTCAAATCTAGTGATGGACAACATGGCAGTCCTACAAATATGCAGCAAAAACATTTTGATTGCTCATAGGCAGAAAAGACAGATTTCATTGTTCATGCTTGAAGAAAATACAAATACTAATACAACAATATGCTACTTGGACCAAAATATTCCTTCTATTTAAGTTCATTTGTTAGTCTGGCCCCTAAAGCACCTGTCAAGACTAAATCCAGCCCTTTTAAAATGTAGCTGATGACCTCTGTTTTAGAGAATAAAGATAGGTACTGAAACTGGGAAACAGACAAGCCTTAAACAATGCAGTCAAATTAACTTTTCAACACTTTAGACTCAGAGATAGGAGTGTTGAAAGATTTATTCTTCATAATTTACTTTTATGAAGTCAACGTTGGGAAGAGGTCATGGTAGTAAATGTAAATTTAACCTTGAAGATTAAAAGGAAAAACCTTGTTTAGTCATAAAGATCTGAGAGAGTAGAAATAGTCAGGAATGAGGGGAAGGAATTATTTTGTGTTTTCATTTCATATTTTCATTTTGCATCCCAAGATTATAACATAAACTTAGGATTTTGACTTTTTATGTCATATTTTGACCTTTTAAATTTATAATTTTGACCTTTTCTCTCATATTGTGACCTTTTAGGTTCTCAATTTTTTTCATTTTAAATCATATTGTGACCTTTTAAACTCCTAACTTTGACTTTTAACCCCATATTTTCACTTTTTAAACTCCTGATCTAGAATTTGATCTAATATTTTGACCTTTTAGAGCCACAATTTAGAATTTTATCTTCTATTTTGACCTTTTAAACTCTTGATTTTGTATTTTATCTCATATCTTAACCTTAAAACTCATGCTTTTAAGTCTCTATCTCAGTGGTTTTCAAACTTTTTTAGCCTGGCACACCCGAGGTTAAAGCAAATCTCAAGGCATGTCATATTTTTTGATACATTACAAAATATACCTTTTAAATAATGTTAGAGTCAAGGTGGCCTATAAAGGGAGATATAAAGAGAGATGGCCAAATTGGGCAAAAAGTGACAAAACAAAGTCAGAAATGGGAAAAAATGGATTTAAAAAGTAGCCAAAAATTGGTTAAAATTGGCAAAACTTGTTGAAAGTGTCGAAATAGTGGCAACAATGGTTAACAACTGGTTTAAAAGGGTAAAATGTTGTGAAAAGGTGGTAAAAATCGGTTAAAAGTGATTTAAAAAAGGGCAAAATTGAGCAAAAGTGGTCAAACATAGGCAAAAGAGGGGGAAAATTGGCAAAAAGGGTGGCATAAATGGTTTAAAAGTGTCAAAAAGGTGGCAAAACAGATCACAAGTGGCAGAAAAGTGTCAAAAAAAGGGTTAAAGTTGCAACAAGGTGGTAAAAAGGGGTTAAAAGTGAATAAGGAGAAAAAAAATGGCCATACAATAGCAAAATTAGACCAAAAGTGGCAAAAAGTTTGCAAAAATGGGTTAAATGTGGCAAAATGTTCCAATAAAGTGGCAAAAACAGGTCAAAAGTGGAAAAAAGAAGTGGCAAAAATGCACAAAAAAAAAAGAAGCAAAATGGTTTAAGCTGTCAAAAGAACCAATCCAATCAACCTTAAATGAGGTCTAAATGAGGTAACTGTTAGCCAGGACGCAAGGACCTACTGATCAACACACATACACTGATATCATCAATAAATCACAACTGGGGGGGCCAATTTCTCTGTTTTTTGTCCCAGCCAGATCCATGGGCAGGCCTGGTTACAGTAGGCTACTTGCCATAAAGTCGTAGTAATAATGTATGGTTGTTGCCAAGGCACACCTAGACTTGCCTCAAGGCACACTAGTGTGCCCTGCCGCACCATTAGCACTGCTCTATCTCATGTATTTGCCTTTTAAAACCTTATTTTGACTTTAATATTGTATTTTGACCTTTAGGACTTAAAAAGTTGACTTTTTATCTCTGATTTTGAGCCTTTGACTCATTTATTTATTTATTTTGCATTTACTTGACATGGACACACAGTAACACTGATGCTGTGATATTCAATCATTTTGACTTTTTTTTTTTTTTTTGGAAATCTTAAAATCCTTTAACATCACTGTTTAATTTCTATTAACAGTTTTTGTTTAAATCTTGACTCTGTTAGGCCATCAGGTTAAACCTAAATTTAGATTTGGGCCCCTGCTGTGTGTTTGTCTGAGAGCTTCCTGTTTAGAGAGCACTGCAAAAATGGCAGGCATTCGAGAAGAGCAGGCCAATATATTATCCACTCCGGGCTTTACTCATCAGGAATTGGCCATGCAGTTTGAAGGAGCTGTTGGCAAATCAGTCCTTTAATGCATAAGCTCTATCCTGTCCTCGGTGTTAATTACACCCCGGCGCTCTGTCTCCAATTAACACCTTGAAGATTTAGCATGTGGATAAACAATCTAATCCAGCGATTAACAAACAGAACTCTCACCTTTATATTTGTTGTGATGGCAGGTTTTTTTTTCTTTTGAGGGTCCAGGCTTCAGTCGTATACCAGGTGAGGAGACAAAACTTTAAAAGTAGAAGTCGTAATTAGCTCAGTAGATGCTGACAGGGATCTGCTCAATATGATGCAGCAGTTGTAGATCTAGCCTCTGCTTGCATGGCTGGTCAGTTAACATTTAGCAGGTTTCATGAAGCGAGTTGTTGTTGCAGCACCAATGAATCCATTGCACAACTGCAAATAAAGATAAATAACATCAAAAACATCATCCCAGCTCAAAAGCTGGAATACATGAATGTGAAACGCTCAGGGTTAGGTTGTACTTCAGTGCTGCTTTCATTAAAGATGCTCTGCAACAGCTGAAAAAAGAAAGCATCTGTGTCAAAAGAAAAAAAAAAAAGCCCACACAAACCTTCACTTATTAGCTTTCAAAGAATTCAATCATCTCACAGTCTCTATTTCTGCAAATAAATAAATAAACAGATAAATAAAAAATACAAATATAAATAAGCTTGACTGTAGCTTCAGAATACTCTGTCAGAAGTGGGTGAATTTTAAATGTTGTTTTGTGCCTGAAAACACTCGAAATGTCAACGAAAAGCCAGGAAAATAAAAGCAGCGAAGCATTTATTTAAACACTGGTACTATTTCACGCTTTGTGCCGTGGCCACAAAGAAACTGTGACTGCTCGCATTTCAGCCTCTGCTCCTCAGAGTGTGACGAGGTCCAAGGTGCCAGGTGGGGGAACGTTTTGGGGCGGGAAGGAGCCGGAACTAAAGTCACCTTGCCTGGAGGGGCAAATTTGTGCAGTTTCTGGGATGACTTGTGTTGGTGCTTGAGGACTTGCAGCTCGTGACTCATGCTGGCCAGAGGAGTCTATCACCTTCAGACGGCCATTTGCCCACGGGTGGACACTTTGACTGCTGTTGCTCACAGGCTGTTTCTCATACACGGAGCAGGTGGCATGAACATGCTGCCAACAGGGACATCTTTTTCTGGCTCCAGTCTTTAATGAACACAGAAATCTTATCTGAATATTCCTGCTCTGCATTGAGGGCCCTCACTGGACAGATTTCAATTACAGATAGGTGCTTGACTCATTTTATGGCCCTATAGCAAATTCTCAATTGTAATTCTCATCTGATTAGTAACACATGACTCATATATTAAAAGATGACTAATACTAAAATATGATAAGATGAACATGGTTTGGAGCAAAGGTGTCTAAATTTCAGCCTGCAGGCCAACTACTGCCCACGGTCCATTTTAATTGGCCCACAGCGAATTCTTTAAAAGCAGAGGAGCTCAGCCTTCATTAGACAGTGAAACTTGTTTATAGTAGACAATATTATTCATAATATCACAATTGTTATAATTTGCTGAAAGCTACAAAAATATAGATTAATTGTTCTAGATAATTTCATCAAGTTTGATATTTAAAAAACACTCAATCAAATTAGCAGCTTATATTTTCTGTTTTATAAACATTGAAATTAAACATGAAAACCTTATCAAATGTGCATTAGTAAGGGTACTTTGTCAAAAATGTTTTCCCTTCTTTGATACTTTTTGATACCACATGCTTTAAATGACATCATATCCATTATTTTAATAGGACAGAAAAGAAACAAAGTTACCAAAGAAAAAATGAAGTCATAATTCCAGTCCAAAGCTCCTTATCAGTCTGAGTCCTTATTAATATCAATCAACCTTGCAAAGCAGATGGATATGCCCGTTTCCTGGTTTCTCACTGGTGAATCCATCTTGCAAAGCTCCCATCTGAACCGTTTGGGCTCGGCTAGAAAGTGACAGGACCAATCAGAGACGAGGGGCAGTACTTCCAGGCGCAGTGGAGTCGTGACAAAAGCAAGCAGCAACAAGAGGCCGGTGCAGACATTAGCGTGGATGCTGCTAAAGCATCAGTTTTATCAGAACATGAAAGAAGAACAAAGAACAGCAGTGAGTTGTTTTCTTTCCAAAATGACAAAAGTTGTGTACCGACATTTCTACAGTCGCCATGATTCACGTCATTCCTCGGTAGCTGCGCATGTGTACCTCGGTCGCGGCTATGTCACGTGTTTTGTTACTCTGATTGGCCCGTAAAGATGTGACAGACAGAACATTCATCCAATCACACTCCGAGTTTTTTATTTTTCAAATCCTCTGCCCTTTCCCAAACGCTTAGTATTGAAGTTGGAGTTATTAAGACATAACTGAAACTGAATTGTAATGCTTTTTTATGAGAGTAAACCACACACTTATTCAGAGTAGTTAAGGGGGAATAATCCATGTGGTACTAGTACCTTATAAGGGCCATATTATGATCATTATCAATGTGAAACTCTTTCTTAATTTACTATAAATATGCAGTAATGTGGAGGTTATCAGGTGGAAACCCTTAGTTAATAGCCTGTTAGCTTTATGTTTTTGTAGAATGCCATTTTTGGAGAGCTTTTTGCTGTCTGGACATTATTTACAGTGACATTAAAGCATGGTTAGCACGGTCTCGATGATATGTCAAATACATTGTGTGATAGCCATGGGGGAATTATATCACAGCTATCAGTCATCCTGGTAATGGTTCTACTACTGCTTCTTAGTTTTTACAATAGATGCTGCTGGCATGCTATTCATGTTAAAAACAAGTAAACAAAACTGGAAGAACTACATGATGTGCTTTTTTCACCACTAATTTGACAGGACAATGGAAACAGTAAACATAATCATAACCAAAATAAAATATTGCTTTATAACACCCTGGTGAGTAAAGACAAAGCAGCAAACTTGTGTACTATCTGTGTTAATTTGCTCTACTATCTGCTTCATCTCAAGGTCCAATTTACAAAACATATCACGCTTGTCATGTTCAAGCAAGATCATGCCAGTAAAGTTAGGCAGCATTTTATTATTGGCTATTGGCCTTGCCAGCTGTTAGTGGAAATCTATTATGGACTTTGAGCTGTTGATTCTTCAAGCTTGTACATCACTGAGTCTATTTAACCTGTTTGGACTGGTTTTACTCAGCTCAGTTAATCTCTAAAGACTAAATCCACGGCGTTAGATCGGATAATAAGCATCTTTTTGTCTATTTTTAATCCATTTTCGATCACTTACTTTGGCTTCTCTTCGGTAGCACCATATTTTTTTGATGGCAATGTTTACATGCAATGCATTGTGGGACGGGCTGTCCTCCAATAGCAAGATGTTGTGTCTCTACTGCTTAAAGGAATGGCACAAATGAATCTAGCTGCAAAAAAGCACATGGACTTTTTTGTATATATGTAGATATTTTGAAAACTGTTAGTCACAGAATGTTTATTTTTTCACTGTTTTTCCCAAAGAGATGGGAGAACAAGTCTGTGCAAAGGTTTAGTCACTGTTGTTTACTGCATGTTATCAATAAAAATCTATGAGTTTTAAATTCTGATTTGTTTTTATCTTTTGTCGTTAGAGTCCAATAACTTTTTCTAAATTCAAGTGAAATTATTATTATTAAGCCAAGGTTATCCTGAAAAAAAACCCAGATGTTTAGAGCTTGACTGTGCACCACTGGGTTGATGTTTCATAAGCTTTTTAAGAAAAAAGTCCAGATGAGACATGATGGTGAAAAATAGCTGTGAGCTCTAAAAGCATTATGTGCTATCTTTCAAAATGTCGTCCCTATTTTAACATTTCCCAGTAATAGCAGGCCTATTCTCATGGCTATTCTTGCACAAAATACAGATTACATGTTTTTTCTTCTTCCACTGTGTTAAAGAGAGACCCCCCATGATTCCTGATGCTTGTTTGTTGAGATGCTGCAGTCAGCTCCAGCGTACATGTGGGAATCATTGCGGTGTGTAGGATTATTAATTGAGGACATCAATAACAGCAGGCCATGTTTCTCTCTCCTGAGGACAGCATTCATCATTTGAGGTCAGTGCAAGTAGGCAAGAGAAAATAGGGCAGAGCTGGTCATAGAGAGCAGGGTCTCGCTGAACCGGGAACCTCCTCACAAAAGTGACAAAGTGCCATAACATCAGCCTCACGTTGGTGTGAAATTACCACAGCATGTTTCCGCCCGTGGTCATGCGCATGGATGACAAATCCAATCGTGTATTAGATGTGTCTTTCCCCCTCGGTTGTCCTTTTTTGTCTTTGCACATTTGTGGAAAATAAAAACAGTACAACTAGAATTAGAACATGCAGGGCCTGTTGGGCCTGGTAGGACTCATGCTGATTCAACTGAAAATCCTTTCCTTGTTTAAATCAACTCTTAAACATAAAAATCTTGCTCAGAATTGACTGGTTGAAATTGGAGACTTTCAAAGTCATGTGTGCAGCTCTTCCTGAAACATTTTGTTTAATATGCATGTCTATTTATGCATTTCTAGACTGTTCTTTCACAGAGACACCTTTTCTAAATGTGAAGGTGAAGTGTACCTTAGATTAAACTTCCTTTAATTCACTTTGAATCTGACCAGCAAGTGACTTAACTTTTGAAGAATTTTAGTGCCACATCAGTCTTGGTAATATTTATTTTATTTTACTGTCATGGGACTGTGTAGAAAATCATCCTGATTGAAACATGACAGAGAGCAAGAATAAACATGCCTTGACGGCAGGCCCACATGTAATCTTTGCTCCTATTCAGATGTTGTGCTGACATATTTATTCACACACTTCTGAACCGGCTGCGAAGCAATCTCGTCCTTGACCGTGACATTTTCAGCATAAAGCATGTGCAACCGTAACCTGACTAGCATTTCTAGCATACATGCTGCAACGAGGAATGAGCAGCAGCTTCCTAGTGGGACAGACGTGAATAAGGATTAGTCTTGGATCCTTCAGCCTCATGTCTCTGCTGTGAATTTGCCATCCATTCCTGAGGCTTGCGGTTCACTCTGAAACCTGTGAAACTGGCAGAGATGTTAGTGCGGGGACGGATAGCTGTTTTGCTCTCAGGACCTTAGCAGGAAACATTTTAGCATTAGGTCATTGAGAGAATCAGTTTCTCAGCCTTTGTAGATTAGTATCATTGGCCTTTCCCCCAGCAGTAGCAATTTCATCCTTGTCAGCAGAATGGATTTGAAAAATGCAGGCCTTTTTTTTGTACAGATGCACAGATACCGCTTCACCAAATCCGAATACTACAGTTTTTGTATCACGGCCGAGCATGGCATGCACAGATAAAATGTTGCTAAAATCCTGACCCAACACATCTCTTGCATGCCAAATTTTTTGTGGCCCTTCAAGAAGATAATTAGATTACACGTCCGCGCTTTGAGGTCACAGCCAATGGAAGTGTTGTGCTGGACTGCATTATACTCAGAGAGGTTTCTAATATCTGGCTCCAAACTTGTAACGACTGCACTAAATCTGTTGTATAGAGGTACATAGATCATCCTTTATGAAGACAAATCCACCTACACAGCATGTGTTTATAACACTGAAGAGATATTTTCACCTTAAATGAAGCATGAGTAACTTAATCTAACCACATTATCTGATGTGCTCATAGAGAGTACACTTCTTTTGTGGGCTTATTTCACCTGATGATTCTTTTCTTGCTCTACTAGGTCAATTATGAATTTTAAAAATTTTATAGATTTAAATTCTGCAATGGTTTTACCCTTCACAGTAAAATATGGTTAAAGAATCTCTGTTGATGCTGGCGGCCCATACAGTATCTGTCAGTTCATAGCTTTCAGCCACGTAACTTAGCTTTTAATTTGTCATTTCATGTCTTAAGAGTTACAGTGTGTAATATTTCACCTAATAGCATTTAGCTGAACAAACTTGGTAGAGGTGAAACATGATATTTATGTGTAGGCTTATCTAAATGTGTATTTCCTCACTTGAATGTAAAATTCTGTCTAATATTTTACTTACTTGGTCTAAGCCTTTCATTCATACATAGTAAGGGTCTCAACAGACTGCCATCTTGGATTTTTGCATCTTGCATGTTTATAGTATCACAGAAAAGATCAAATAGCATAATTTTTTGATTCCATTAGTTGCCATGGTAACTGCAAGAAGTGAGGAATCGTATCTCAAATTGAATATTTGTTAGTATACTATATATTACAGTAAATTAAAATACAGTACAGCATGCTTAAACACAGCAGTCTAGTATTATCCCAAACTGAGCACTTATGATAAATGACAACTGTTTAACCGCCTCTGCTTTTCTCTTCTTCTATGCTTTTTAAACAGCAGATGCCTCACAGATGTTAGGTCATTTTAATCAGAATCTGACAGCTATTTTCACTTGCTATTAAATTGATTAATTTGTATTTTATGTTAACCAGACTTCCCTGATTTTTGGTACAGTCAACTGTAACTTAAAGGAATGGCTGTTCACACAATATGTCACTACAGCATCAGGAGGAGTCTGCTCTTCACTTCCCATTGGACAGTGGAGCATCTTAAAGCATTAATCTACAATCTGTTCCTCTCATTGTTTTCTTTTTCAGAGGGGGATTTGTAAAAGTACAACCCAGTTAGTGCATCTGACTGTACAACAGCTGTCTTTTATTTAAAACACACAAACAAATAATGGAAATAAATGATGATTATACTAAAACATGCAGCTGGTATTTTAGACTGGGAAGTTCTATATGCGATACAGCGGTAAGGTTTTCTTGCTCATCAGGTGGGTGGTTCTATAAGTTTCAAGGTTCAAGTTTCATATGACACACACACTCACACACACACATACGATTGTTAAAGGACAGTGTGCAGTGGAAGCTACTCACCTCGCTGTGCACTGTACAATCAATACAGTAACAATAAACGATACAAAGACTTGTCAAGTTGCACACAAAGAATAATCGAATGAAGAAGTAGTGGTGGTGGGGAGGGGGGTTCTCGAGTCTGTGTCTCTGTCATGTTGAGCAGCCTGATGGCTTGAGGGAAGAAACTCTCCCCTGATGGCAGCAGGAAGAACAGTCTGTTGTCTAGATGACTGAGATCTCCAGCAAGTCTCCTGGCTCCTACCTGTATCGTTTGATGTAGATGTCCTGCAGATTTGGGACGGTGGTCCTGATGGTTGGACCACCCTCCTAGGAGCCAGGAGATTCTGCCTGGAGCCGCTTCCCATCCAGATGGTGTTACTCCCTCTCAGAATACTTAGTGCAGTTGTAGAAGTTCTTTAGAGCTCTGTATTTAAAGTCCCTCTGCCATCTCAGACTGGAATCTCATCTTTATGTGAACGACCATGCCAGGTTATGAGAGGCGTGAACACCACGATATTTGAAGTTATTCAGCTTTACATGGTCCGTCCTAGGTTGATAGGATAAAAGTTTCTTCTCTGCTTCCTGCTAAAGTCTATCGTCAGTTCCGGTCTTACTTTTGCAGTTCTGGGTTAAATCACAGCAGTGGTGGTGAAAATGGAGCTAATAGCTCTAAGAACAATGTAGCAAACATAGCTAAAGCTAAATTAACAAAGCAGCAACATAAGCTAACAAAGCTCCAGTTTTATCAGAACTTGATGACATTTCTTCGATAAAAGAAGAACAAAGAACAGCAGTAAGTTGTTTTCTTTAAAAAAAAAAAAAAAAAAAAAAAAAGTTGTGTCCCGACATGTCTAGAGTCACCATGGTTCACGTTATTCCTCGGTAGCTGCACACCTCAGTCGCCGCTACGTCACATGTTTTGTGTGAAACACATCCATCTGCCGTGTCAGGTTACATTCCTTACACTTTAGAGTTAAAGAATGAAATTAGTTAATGTCTTAATCCTCAAACTTTAAATTGCATGTTTAAGGGCTGAAATTTTAGGTCTTATCTTCATTTAAATATAAGTGTTGGTGTTTGGTAAAATTAATTTGTAAATTTTCATATATTGCATTTCAGCAAAAACTGGTGGCTTAGTGGGTAGAGCAGGCAGGCTGTAGTCCTCAATGGGTCGAGAGATTGAGTCCCAGTCTCAGCCTATGTTTGCTGCATGTCTTCTCTCATTCTCTCTCCACAATATCTCTGTCTGTCTCTGCTGTCCTACTGAATAAAGACGAAATGCCCCCCAAAATATTTTTATTAAAAAAGACATCCAACATTATGCATTCCTAGTCTAAAGTATGCTGAATCCTAAGTGCTTGGCACTGTGAAAGAAATGGATGTCAGTAATTCTTATTGATGGGTGTTTTTAGATGATGTCACTGTCGCACAGGCAGATTGATATTTGCATGTTTGAGTGAAGATGCTGTGTCAGTTTTTTGTTTTTAGAAAAAACATTAAATACTGATTTCCTCTCTGATGGAAAAAATATTACACTCCATCACAGGCTTGACAACGTGATCCATTGAAAGTTGACAAAATTCAGAGTTTAGTGTAAAATAAAAGAGTAGTTTGTTATTGGAAGTATTTCATAATGTACGTCCAAAACCGATTACCTGTGTGGCTGAAATCTGATTAGCATTTGTAAGCAATAGCTCTGCTTTAAGCAAATCTGATTTTTGTATGATGGACTTCCTTCTCTCTATTTTTGCTTCTTTTTTGTTGCACTTCAAGCATGATTAATTTTTGGACTGTCAGTATATTTCATATTGCACCCACAAAACCTTGCATCGTACTCTATGGACCTCAGTGGATCTTAGTTGAAATAAGATTAAAATATCTTTTTTTCCTACATATTTTTTTTCCTCTTTAAGCATGTTCAATCATGTCTTATTAAAATGATCACAGAGTTATATTTGACAAATTGATGAGATGATAAGATGAAGCCTGTGACACATTCAGATCCACAGGGAAAGTGTTATGAAACTCTTCAATAACTCCTTTTATGTCATTCTAATATTCTCTCTTTTTTCCAGCTGGTCTGAAGGGTTCTGCAGGATACCTGGCATGCAAATTGGAAAATCCAATGGCAGAGGCTGTAATGATTAAATGAGGTCATTTGTTTGGTCTAGTGGAGACTCACCTGTTTCCTGAGCAGACTAGAGAGCAGATGTTTGGTGAAAATGAGTCATGGCTACAGGAGACATGAAGCGCTTTCTCTTTTTTAGATTTTTTTGAAGGCAGACAGCCTTTTATGAAAAATATAACTGTCAGCATAAGACCCATTTTAAGATTATTGCATTATGAACTCAATGGGATCTTTGTGACAGCATTTTTTCTGCTGTTTTATTAAATACACTATATTGCCAAAAGTATTTGCTCACCTGTCTTGACTCGTGTATGACCTTAAGTGACATCCCATTCTTAATCCATAGGGTTTAATATGACATTGGTCCACCCTTTGCAGCTGTAACAGCTTCAAATCTTACAGGAAGGCTTTCCACAAGGTGTGTGTTTATGGGAATTTTTGACCATTCTTCCAGAAGCCCATTTGTGAGGTCACACTGATGTTGGACGAGAAGGCCTGGCTCTCAGTCTCCGCTCTAATTCATCCCAAAGGTGTTCTATCGGGTTGAGGTCAGGACTCTGTGAAGGCCAGTCAAGGTTATCCACACCAACCTCTCTCATCCATGTCTTTATGGACCTTGCTTTGTGCACTGGTGCACAGTCATGTTGGAACTGGAAGGGGCCATCCTCAAACTGTTCCCACAAAGTTGGGAGCATGGAACTGTCCAAAGTCTCTTGGTATGCTGAAGCATTCAGAATTCCTTTCACTGGAACTAAGGGGCCAAGCCCAGCTCCTGAAAAACAAGCTCACACCATAATCCCCCCTCCACCAAACTTTACACTTGGCACAATGCAGTCAGACAAGTACCGTTCTCCTGGCAACCACCAAACCCAGACTGGTCCATCAGATTGCCAGATGGAGAAGCTTGATTTTTCACTCCAGAGAACGCGTCTCCACTGCTGTAGAGTCCAGTGGCGGCGTGCTTTACACCACTGCATCTGACGCTTTGCCTTGCACTTGGTGATGTATGGCTTGGATGCAGCTGCTCGGCCATGGAAACCCATTCCATGAAGCTCTCTACCACTGTTCTTGAGCTAATCTGAAGGCCACATGAAGTTTGGAGGTCTGTAGCGATTGACTCTGCAGAAAGTTGGCGACCTCTGCACACTATGCGCCTCAGCATCCTCTGACCCCGCTCCGTCATTTTACCACTTCATGGCTGAGTTTCTGTCGTTCCCAATCACTTCCACTTTGTTATAATACCACTGACAGTTGACTGTGGAATATTTAGGAGTGAGGAAATTTCACCACTGGACTTGTTGCAACGGTGGCATCCTATCACAGTACCATGCTGGAATTCACTGAGCTCCTGAGAGCGAGCCATTCTTTCACAAATGTTTGTAGAAACAGTCTGCATGCCTAGGTGCTTGATTTTATACACCTGTGGCCATGGAAGTGATTGGAACACCTGATTTCAATTATTTGGATGAGTGAGTGAATACTTTTGGCAATATAGTGTACGTGTAAGTCTCAGTTCAAGTGTTGGCATAATGTAGTCATTGGAGTTCAGCAGAGTATGTTGTGTGCTTGAATTATTTAGCGTAACCCGTATTCCTTTGAATCGTCACTTATTTCATCATCCAGCTATTATTTAGGCGATATCTCCCACAAGGAGGATGCATCTTTACTCACTCTCACATTCCCCTCCTTTTCTCCTGTTGAGTCCCTTTGAATAAATTCAATTTGAGATGACCGTTTTATGTCTTCTTCCAACACCCCACTGTGCTTTTTCTGCGTTGGCATCACAACAGTGTCTTGGAGGAACATAGAAATGCCAAACCTTATTCAAACCTCACAAAACTCTCTTGTACCTCTGAAAAGCAGCAACAAACAACCCATGGCTTATATTTTGACAACGCTGACAGCCAAGCTTTTAAGAATCCCAGGAAGGGAGATGATGAGACGGGAATTCAGGGTGCATTTAAATTCCTACCAGTTTCATAAAGTTGCTTCCTGTTGTGACAAAGTTTTCCTGTTGTTGTTTTGACATAAATCTTAAAGATTTAACCTGGAAATGGAATCCATATCCAAAGTGGATAAACATTTTTTCAGCCTTCAGTGACTGGTTGTCATTAAACAGAAAGAAATACAGATGAAAGCAGCAAATAATGCTTCCTTGCACATATTTCACTGAAGTGCCATTATAGTATTTTCTAGTGGCCGCTCAGTATATAAGTTGAGTACCCATACAAAGAACAAAACCCTCTCTTTACCTGTCATGTTTGAAAGCTTGAAAGCATTTCTCATCTTTTCAAGAGTAGGAATTGCTATCATTTGTCTTGCAAAGTGTGAAAGCTTTCAGCTTCGTTTTCCAAAGTGGAATTGCTATTCATCGTACGACCAGGAAGACAAAGCCGGAACAACACTGACAGGATGGCATAATAACTCTCTGGAGAGTATAGGAGATAAAACAATGATTATGCTTCAGTGGATGGACTCTGACAGATCAACCCACTAAATGTAAGGCAGAGAGCCTGTAATTGTTTTTAGATGCAAGCATGTTTTTACTCTCCAAACAGGCTTGATGTTAATTTTTTATCAAGTAATTCAGTGTGTCAGTTCTCCCCAAGCTGGTGTGCAGGAATTAAAGAGGACTGGATTTTAATGTGGCACATTAAACAGGGTTACTGTGGAGTCAAAACTAGGGTATGGATTGGACTTTACAGTAGTTTCAGTGCTTGAGTTTTTACATGACTTTATGATCAAGACCTGAGGTATTTGCTCATCACTAACCATTTTATATATATATATATATATATATATATATATTACACAGAGCTGCCAGTGGTCTGCTATGTTTTCTGTGGTGTGCTGCTCAGAACTTCAAATCCCAGTTTGGAATAAAGTTACAGGGGATGATAATACAGCAAATGGATTTAAACCCTGTACATATAATGGATCATTTCCAACGAGCGGTATTGCTTAGTTCAGTACGGCAGGGCATTACCTCACTTGAAAAGTTGGAAAGGGTCCCAAAAAGCGACCTGTACAGCCCCACTTTTTTGGCACCTTTCTGTAGCGGGAACCAATCACACCTAACCTGACACACCAGATGGATGTGTTTCACACATCAATCTGGAAAACCTGTCATAGACAGCGTTTTGGAAAGGGCAGAGGCTTTGAAAAAACTCTGAGGGTGATTGGATGAACGTTTTGTCTGTCACATCTTTACGGGCCAATCAGAGCAACAAAACATGTGACATAGCCGCTACCGAGGAGTAAACTCCATAGAGAACTGCATAACAGGAACCATGGTGACTGTAGAAATGTCAGTCATTTTTGTCATTTTGAAAAGAAAACAACTCACTGCTGTTCTTTGTTCTTTTAACGAAGAAATGTCATCAGGTTCTGATAAAACTGGCGCTTTAGCAGCATCCATGCTAATCTCTTTCACCATAATTGCACCGGCCTCTTCTCGCTGCTTGCTTAAATCACGACTCTGCCCCGCCCGAAAATATTGCCCCTGTCACTTTCTAACCAGGCCAAAACTGTTCAGATGGGAGCTTTGCAAGATGGATTCGCCAGTAAGAAACAAGGAAACGGGCAAACCAATCTGCTTTGCATGAAATCTTACATATCCATCCCAAAAAGGTGGAGCTACACACACAATAGAGGTTTACTGACCTCACTTTCAGGACATGACTGCTCAGCCGGGGTGCAAAACAAAGCATGGCTGTCTTCTCTATGAGGAGTGAGTGAAAACAGGAGATAAACAGACTTATATCTTCCTGATCTTAAATGAATAATATTTGGACTGGACAAAGATCCAGACTGTTTCCAGGACTTTGGGTAGTGATATGTGGCCACAAACTGGGTTTCCTGGTGATTATGTGGACCTGATTTACTCGAAGCAGAGCCTGAAGGCATTATCAGCCTGGTTCATCAGTGATGAACTTCTCATCAGCCGATTTTAAAATGAGATCAATGCACCCAGGTATTCTTACTTAATTTAGTTATTTTTTAACATGAGCTGTACTGTGAGAATTTGTCACCTTTTAAATAAACAAAAGGATTTTTTTGCTTATTTAAAAGGTGACAAATTCTCATGGTACAGCTTGCAGCTTTTATATTATGATATATAAAGTGCTAGAAACTAGATATATTGACTTATTAATGTACCGTTATGACTCAGAACAAAGCACAGTCATACTAAACCGTACCCAGTAAAACCACTACTTCTACCATGACCGTTAACTCCTTCATAGACCACAGCTCAGTTCTCCAGGACTAAACTGCTTACAGTAACATAAGAGATCTGTCCAACAGTCTGCAGTATCTGTTCCAGTCCTGCAGCTGTCATCAGGCTTTCTTTTACTCCAGCATGACAATCACCATTGGCCTTCCAAAGCCTTCTCCTTCCACTAAACTGAATACATTTCCAGCATCACAGCTGGTGACTGGAGATCTGCTCTCTCTTTCTGATTTCATCACAAATAATACGTGCTAACCAGTGCTATCAGGCTTTTTTTAAAATTCTATGACCCTTAAGATCTACTGAAGCTGTTGTAAAGGAGTTTTGGCAGCTTTGATCAGACTCGCTGTACTAATAAAACCAGAGCTAAGGCTGGAGAGGTTATACCTCTGTGTACCATTTATTGTCATCTTATTCTTATCATTTCCTGTCGTGTATATTCAGTTAGACAAACCCAGAGAGTACAAATGCACATGTAATGTTAAATAAGTCTAAATATTGTGAGTTAAACCATGTGTGTGTGTAACGTACAAGTAATGAAGCATTACTGATAATGTGTAATGAACCTTTAGTATTTAACTGTCCTCCTCGTGTTCTATCTCCTTTATATCAGTTACCTAATAATGACAGCAGCCTCGGGTACTCAGATGCTCATACCCATCCTTAGTCGGGCTTTGGTACAGAGGTACTCAGGGAAAACAGGAGTTAAAATTTACTCTGGTAAAAGTAGAAGCTGGACTGCACGGTGGTGCAGGGGTTATCAGGTCCATGGTTCGCTTCCCGGTCAGGGTCTTTCTGTGCAGAGTTTGCATGTTCTCCCTGTGCATGTGTGGGTTCTCTCTGGGTACTCCGGCGTCCTCCCACCACCAAAGACGTGCTCGTCAGGTTAACTGGTGACTGTAAACCGACCTTGGTGTGAATGTGAGTGTTCCTGGTTGTCTCTATATGTCAGACCTGGGATTGACTGGCCACCAGTCCAGGGTTGCCAGTCAGTTGTAACTTAATTTAAAAATTAATTTAAAGTTTATTTAAGTACTGAGTAGCTGCTGGGGCTGAATGATTTGAGAAAATAATCTAATAGTGATCCAATATAGGTTTAATCTAATTTTGATTAGAGACAGATCAGACAAATTCACCATGATTGAAAAGTATTTTTATGTCTTATATGCATGTTGAACAAAAAACTCACTAGATGTCTGCATTTTGAGAAAGTTTTAAATAAAAATACAAGTCAAATACAAAACGTCATGACTATTTATGACTCATCACATCTTTGTATTATGAACATGATCACTGTTAGTGAAATGAAAATCATGAATATGTTACTCTTAATGTAAAACAAAGTGAATTTAGTGATAGAGTAAAAATAAACACTTAGTGGAGCTGGTTTAGAGTGTCTGTATCAGGCGTGGTGTAAACGGCTTTGGATGGGCCTGCTAACATCAAAACTTAAACTGATTCTCTTCCATGTGGACAGATATGTTCAATAGCCTACTTTTAAAGGAAATGACAGATGTTTGAAAATTGGCCTATAATAAAGACAGCCTCATTTTTACAAATAATGAGTCATATTAATTGATTGGCATAAATAAAACATGCAGTTTTTAGTTTGTTACTTTTTTGCTATGCCAAATACGTATAAATCAATCCTCAGAGGACTGTTCTTTAGCTTCTATGTAAAACAATTCTCTCTTTTTGGAGATCAAAATGAGTCATTATTTGGTTATTGATTGTGGAAAGACAGAGACCGAGAATGGGAGAGAGAGAGAGTCAACGAGCAAAGAGCAACAGAGTTTAATCACTGGATCACGAACAGTTTGATTTTTACTTTCAAGACAATTTAAAGATGCTCTGCTGAGACAGGAACATTCATCTGTAACTCGTGTCTTTCACTTTTGGTGTACCGGTTTTGTGGTGTCATGAAATGTTGATTGAGTTATGAAAATCAGACATGACTCTCAGCAGAGAGTGATGTGAGAGAGGTGGTGATAAAGGTGTTTTCTGACTAACCTGTTGTGACTTGAGTCTCTCTGTCACCTGTGTGTCTCTCTGTGTCCCTCATGGATCTTCTGATGATCAGCAGAGAAACGTGTGTGCACACGCAAGCATCTGCAGCGTGATCTGGCCTGACCTGATTGGTTTTGACTCCCCTCCTGATAGCTGCATAGTCATGAGTTTGCATGTTTTAAAGGTTGTTACTTAAATTTTTCAATTGCGATTAATCTCAGAGTTTCTGAATTTCCAGTATTTGGCATTTAAACTGTTTTGCATCAGTTTCTACATTTTTCCACTGTCTTAAACTAACAGTAGTTGACTTTCTGTTTAGACACAGACCTGCCTTTATAGGTAGATTGAAGATTCTAACATGAACTTGATTGAAACAGGAACTTATTATGGATTGAAAATGAAATAAGAAATCATGAAAAAGGTTCAGATGACTTTGCCGTGTCTACCGAGCCGGCTGTAAATTTTTAAGTTAAAATGAGACACAAAGGAGCAGTGGTGGACTTATTTTACACCACTGGGGCTGCAGGGAGATGCTCACATGCCCTAACCAAAGTGTATCAAAAGGTATAATAAAGGGTATGATTAATCGCTGTTAAAAAAAGATTAGCACACAAATGGTAGACCTTGATTAATCGCGGTTTACTCAATCTTGACAGCCCTAGTATTATCATAAATTTTATATATCATTCAGCTATGTAGTCTAAAAGTATAAGCAAGGAAAGTCTGTTATCTCCCAAACTTTTAGGGTGGGCCAAGTGGGCGAGTGGGTGGGCCCAGGCTCATAAGGCCCCTCCATAACCCCATGGTTGGTCTGTATTAGTGACTGCATTAGAGAGACAGTGAAAGCCAATATGGGTGGGCTTGTTGACGCCCACACAGTTGCCTCTAATTGGAGTAAATGTAATTTGTTACTTTCCACCTCTAAGCCTTAACAACTAGAATGAAAATACATTTTAAATGGACTTGAGTTTGCATTTTTCCAGCCATCTGACTATTCAAATTGCTTTTACACTGCAGGTCACTTCTACCCTTTCACTCCATTCACTCATCATTTACGCTCTGACTACAGAGGTTGCTGTGGAGAATTTGCCATGAGTTTTAGCTGAACCCATTCAAATATATCCATGCACATCTACACGCCACCTATGACGCAGTGGGAGCAGATAATGGTAAAGCGCCTGCCCAAGGACACGGTATACATGACTGCAGGAAGCAGGGACCAACTCTACCTACAGAGTTGCTGAAATAAAGTGATATAAAAACTGTGGTGATTTGAAACAGTGCTTATTCAGTGTAAAATGACACACAGCCTTCCTCATTTTTCAACTATTTTTTTTGGATTGATCAACTTGAACCCTTGTTTGAAAAAAGAGCTGCTTGTTACTTTGAGTTGCATCTTTTACTTTAATGCATATTAGCCTCAGTTTTTCAAAGATAATTACATCCTATTGAAAAGACTTTGACAGAGGGAAACAGCTTTCAAGCTAAGTGAAACTGCCAGAGTTTTATTGTTATTTTAATCACAGAAGATTATTTTCATCATCAAATTTCCAAGCCAAATCCTAAAGACACTTGTTGCATCCTGAACATGATAAGGCTCACCAAATCTAACGCCACTGTCAGAGGAGGAACAAACTGAAGACTGGTTTCTTGAATAATTGAGATCTAATGTGATCACATTTATTGATTTTGCAAAATAAAGACCCTAGAAGCTCTTTCAGCGAAAAGTAGCATCAAATGAAGTCTATCTTGCCATGGTCTGTAAAGACACATACTTCATATGAGATAAAACAAGCGTGTCACTGGGGAACTGGAAAAAACTCTGTTTATTGATGATTCCAGGTTTAAGATGCAGCGTTAACACAGAGGTGTATGTCAGGAGATGAACAGGAGACAGAACGGTACTGCACTGAATCACAGTGACAGTGAAACATGATGGTGGGAATATTCAAGTCCAGGGCTGTTTTGCCATTCTGGAGTTGGACACCTGTACTCAGATCACTTCATCTTAACTAAGAGGAAGTACCGCACCATTCTTCAGAGACACGCCATACCCTGGTTTACATCTCTGAGGAGAAGAATTCTACTGGCGGCAGGATAATGACTACAAACATGCCTCAAAGCTCTGCAAGAGCAACTTAAAGACAAAGAAGATAAAAGGGCTCTATCGTATGCCTGGCATGAAGCATCTTAGTTTGCAGTGCAGGTGTCTTTCATTTTTCCACCTAAGGCAGTTGTCGTTTTCACCCCAACATTCACGTTATTAGAATAGCAAATGAACCTGCACTCGCGTTGGGGCTGTGTTTGTCTTAGAGCAAGGAATGGTCAGGTGCAGAGCTGGTGCGTTCTTATTTTAGGATGTAGAAAACAACCGCACCCTAGGCCATTGGTTCTCAACGTGCAGGCCAGGACCCCCTTGGCAGTCGGGAGACACTTAGAAGGGGTCGCCAAATGCCTTTAAAAAATGAAAACATGTTTTTTTTTAAGTAATGTTTCCCCACCAAATTTGGTTACAATTATTTGTCAGTTTTCATCCATCTTGGACTCATTTTGCCTCTTTTATCACCACCTTTTTTTACTTTACACCAATTTTGCCCAATTTTAACCCATTTTCATCACTTTTTACCACTGATTTTTGCCACTCTAACCCAATTTTGTCAATTTTAGTCCCTTTCCACCACTTCTAAACCAATTCTTCCCACTTTCAGTAACCTAACAGTAACCTCTATTAATTTTTGACGATTTTCACTCCCATTTTTGTCTATTTTTACCATGTTTCACTATCTGTTATGCCTTTTATTGCTACTTTAACTCATTTATGCCAACTTCTGCCTATTTTTCTGCCTCAGTCAATCCATTTTTCACAAGTTGGTCCGCTTTGCTTTCACACCTCAAACGAACCTCACCAGAGTTCGTTTGGAAGCAGACCGAGATCCCCTGTTTTCAAGCGGACCAGAGTCCACTTGTTTGGTCCGCACCGGAGTTTGAGCTTTCACACCACTCCAAACATCCGGGAAAACAGACCAGAGTTCATTTAAGGCAGACCAAACAGCTCTGGTGTGAATGCGCCCTTAGAGAAACTTTTGAAAAGTCCTGCTCTTCCCAAACCCTTTGTATGGGAGGTTTCCCAGATGAATGTGAAATATGTCCTATGGTTATATGAAACAGTCCATCTGCCATGTCAGGTTAAATCAATGCAGAGACACACCAGTTTATTTTTGTGATTCTGATGAGAATCTTTTATCCCTGACACCTCCAGTGATTTCTCTGAGGAATCTGAAATCAGTCCGTCTGTAACACCGACAAAAAAGTTCTGAGACAGTGACCTTGTTATGAAGACTGTCATTATGGCTGTTTGTGCTTTAGAGATGAGCGAAGCTATTTATTTGAACCTGCTTCCTCACATCTTTCACCACTTTAGCCAAAACTGCACTGTGCTGGTAATGGGTATAACCTAACCTCACTAAAAGTAAAATTATATATTTTTTTTCTTAATTAAAAGTTTTGAAGCAAAAACAGAGATTTGTTTTTCCTGCGACGTGAAGCGGTAGAACCCAAATTCCTCCTTTGTTGTGCAGACAGCAGCAAACTTCAAAGCATCAAGGAGGGTGTCAGTAAAAAAAAATTAGGGTCAAAATCTTTAATTGTTTTTCTCAGAAGCAGTCAACAGTTTAAAAAGACTAAAATAACTACAAAATGGGGTCAAGTGGATTTATAAAGAGTTGAAAACAATCTTCTCTGCAAACCTGCATAAGCTTGAAAACAAGGTCAGCTTCTTTTGAGTGAAGGAAAACTTTCTCAATGAGTACGTTCACATGACCACATTAATCAAATAAAGACAGACAAATGAAGCTTTTACTGCCTCATGCTTCCACTTCTACAATCTGAAGGTCCAGAGAGAGGAGGGAAAGATGCATCCTGCCCCACACTTGGGATGCTATCAAGAAGCTGCAGGACAGCACGGACCGTCCTGTCAAACCTGCAGGATGACCACACATGCATAAAAACAGCAGATTAGACATGCTACGGTAACATCAGATGACTCATCTGCTGCAGCATGGATTTTTCCAACACTGTCATCACTGGTTTAAATGCAGGCATTCTGTTGAAGTGCACAGATGGCACACTGCTGCCACCAGACAGCTCCGTCAGTACACACTTTAGCACGTTTCGCTCTGCCATTACAAGCAGCTGGATCACTAACTGAATATCACCCACTCATGATGTTGTAGTTAAGCACATTAGAAAGGTAAATGTGTGCTGTTTCCCCTCCATGTTTGATGGCTGTAATAACTGCAACATGCAGCAACAATGTTCAGTTTCTGCTGTCCTGTCCAGGCTTTTTTTTTTTTTTTTTAAAGATTTATTTTTGTGTGAAAATGGGCAAAAAAGTGACAGAAAGCAAGAGGCAAAGTTTGGGAAAAAAGGAATCCAGTGGTATTTAATGGCAATAGGTAGCTTATCCATCCATCCATCCATTTTCTATACCGCTTATTCCGTTCCGGGTCGCGTGGGACTATCACCGTACTATTTTGTCACATGGGCTGTAACAACCAGTGGCAGGCTGTAAGATCATCACGTCATGCTTGCCAAATAGTGTAGAACCTGGAGAAGACGGCAAAGATAATGGAGAGAAGAGAGATGGTGAATGTGTGAGGGGGCCCTCTGTGTCACTGCAGACAGGAACTGCTTTGCCAATCCAAAGTGCAAGGACCTATTTCGTAAATATGTGAGTTTTTTTGAAGACTTTTCATAGAGCGATTATTTATTCACTTTTCGGTCCCCAAGAGATGAAAAAACAAATTTGTTTAAACATAAACATTCTTGACTGTTAATGTGTGTCACACATAAAAAATCTCGAGTTTCAATTCCTGTTTAGTTTTTTTTTTTTTTTTTTTGTCTTTATTGTCCTGTGACTTTTTAAAAATCCAACTGACATTACTGCAGCACACATATTCTTAAAGCCCAGTTTATCCAGTTAAAGAATGACTTTCAGAGCTTGACTGTGCACCACCTGTTTCACCTCAAACCTTCCTTCCTGAACTGTACAAACACTCTGTGATCAGGAGAGCCACCCTGATCACACCCTTCACCATTCCTTCCAGTCACTGCCATCAGGCAGACGATACAAAGTTCCCCTGGCCCAGAAAAATATCTACCAAAACTCCTTCATTCCCTCTGCAACAACTGCCTTGAACAATATCAACTAGACACAACACAACACTTGTTTTTTCTTTGAATACCCCTCCCCCCTTTATTATGACTGTGCTTTTGGTTTTAAATGTGGCAATAAAAAGTTAGTCTGTCAATAGAAAACACAAAGACAAAAGGCTGCTGTTCTAAGATTTAATCATCGTCCTTTAAACCTGGCCTTCAGAGCTGGCTGCTTTCATCCAGTTTGGATAAAATGTTTTATCTTTTTATTGTTTTATGATTATTTTCCGTCACTGCTGACAAGCTTGATCTTCTGAGGTGAAGTGGTGGGGGTTTTGCCGACCTCTTCTACTAAAGGGCATTAAATTCTCTAAAAGAAAATCAACTTCATACCAAAGCTTTAAAATTACAAATCTGTAGGATTTATCCCAGGTTAGAAGTAGTCATGTTTTCTGATATTTGAAACACCTTATCTGTACAGTTTAGATATTTTTATATCCTAACAGCATGTGTGTGTTCCTGTGTGAGCTGAGTGTGTGTGTGTGTTTTTTTAATTGATCCGCGGCCCCTCTGACCTCTGCTCACATCCCTGTCAGGAACTCACTGCTATATCTTAAATCCTAGAATTGATGGATTATCCCTCTCCTTTGGTCATATGGAGTCAGATTTAACAGACTGCTGCTCTCACAGATCTGTGCTCTATGTTGCCATGACAACATATTAATTCAATGTGAAACCCCATGGTCCCTCCCCAGGCACTGTTAGGAGCTATAGCAAAGAGAAATCACTCAATTCTCATCGTCATGTGTGAGATGAAATAGGTGAGCTACCTGATGCACAGATTAATCTGATTTGTTCTTGTTTGCATTTATCTTCTTTCTTTCTAGGTTTTATAGTCTTTTTTCTCTACCTTGTTTGCCCTAGAAGTAAACAAACACTTATTTTCTCACTCTGCTAACTGCTAACAAGTACCTTGGGTCTTCATGTGGCAAATCCAGCGAGCTCACTCTGTGTCGGTTCTTTCTTGTTGTCGGATTTTCGAGAGTAAATCAAAATGAGGCTTTTAAATCCCATGCTGCTGCACAGTCCTTTGAAACAGTAAAGTTCAATGTTGTGTTTGTGTTGTGTCATTGCTTTACAAAGCTACTAAAAGGTCAGACAAGTTGTGTCGCTACCTTTCTGCTAATAGAGTCACCCTGTGCTTTATTACAGCGAGAATGAACAATGCTGCACTTTTTAACCCAAATGCACCAGTTCTTGACAACCTTGCTAATAAGTTGTAAAAAGGTCACATACCAAGTAAGAACGAGAGCTACAAAAGTCCAGCACAACTAGCTGTTGTTTTTGGTTATTAGAGCAGCGCTGTTGGGATGTTGTTTTCTTACCTAATTACACTGAGGACAAGAAAAATCACAGCTTTCACTGGAGATTATTTACATTTGTGGGATGGCCTAAGCCAGACTTCCATACATGGGCCATGTCAGGACCACCAGAGCCAAATTCATGGCCAGCATGGAGTCATGTGAGAACAATAAATGAAATAAATGAACCATCATGTTCAGAGAAATCCCAAATGTTTAACTAAATTAGTATCTGTTTCTGCGGACTGCATGCAGCTGTGAATAAACATTTATGGACTGATATTAAAGTTCACATATTTTACCCATATCAGACAAGTTTATATTGTTCTCAGAGGCCCCAAAACATGCCTGGGAGGTTTGTTTCTGATAAAATACTCCAGTATTGTATTTTTGTGTCTAAAAAAGCCTCTGTTTCAGCCCTGCTCAGAACAAGCTGTTTCTGTGCCTGTGGCTTTAAATGTTACTGATCTGTCTGACTCCGCCCCTGACCACACCCCTCTTAGGAAATGATGTGGCATTCCTGATGTTACAATGTTAGAGATGATTTTATCCATGGTTAAGGACCTCCCAGACCAAAGTCAGCACGGTAACCCTCTGAGCTATCCATCATCTCAGCTGGCAGCTAAGAGGACGATCAGGAGAGGAGGGCGGAACTTTCTTCCAAGCGGACAGGCCAACCAAACCTGGGGGCGGGGCTAACTCTGGAGAAAGAAAGGGGAGGAGGGAATGGATTTTTCTGCTACTTGAGGGGATTGTGGACAAATATTTTTGTTAGGAAAACCTGAAAAAGTGATTTTTGCATAATATGTCCCCTTTATGAGTACATTTTTGTGTGTTTATTTATTTATTTATATGGCACAGTGCACATTAATCACCATGGACATGTCACTGTGCCAGCTTGTAGCCACAGGCTATTGTCCATCTGTAGTCCCCAGCAGGTTGATGGTATAGATACTGAAAACTGTGCATGAAGCATTCGTATTATGAAAATAAAAATATACATTCAATCAGACAGCAGAGAGACCAAACAATACAAACAGCATTACTATTCAAAAACTCACTTATAACAGTACAGAATGTTGGCTATATGCTCTGTGTGGATAGCTGTCAATCATGCTTGCAAATCTGGACACTGTACTTTTACTCCATTCTTCTCTGCAAAACTGCACAAGTTCTGTCAGATTGCACAGAAACCAGACATGATCAGCCCTTTTCAAGTCCAGCCTCAAATTCTCTGTAGGATCAAGGACTGGGTTTTGACTCAACGACACCAGAATGTTCAGCTTGTTGTCTTTAAATGCTTCGCATCTTTGCCTTGCTGGAAAATAAATCTTCTCCCAACCTGTAGTTCTCCTGCAGACTGAATAAGACTGTCCTCTTGGATTATTTTTACTTTTACAAGCCTTCCAGGACCAGCTGCAGAGAAGCATCCCCACAGCATGATGCTGCCACCATCATGCTTCACAGTGGGGATGGTGTGTTTGTGATGATCTGCATTCTTTGGTGTCCACCAAGCATAGCGTCATGTCTGATAAGCAAAAAGCACCATTTTGGTCTCATCACACCAAAGGACTCTCTTGTCTCCCATGCCTTCCGGCGAACTCTGGTCCAGATTTAATCTGAGTTTTCTTCAACAGTGACATTCTCTTTGCCACTCTCCCATAAAGCTTTGACTGGTGAAGAACCTGGCCAACAGTTGTTGTCTGCAGAGTCTCTCCTATCTCAGCTGCTGAAGCTTGGAACTCCTCCAGAGTTGTCATAGGTGTCTTTGTGGTCAGTAGTATCAGTCTTGCATGGTTACTCTGTGAGGACGGCCTGATCTAAGCAGATTAACACATGTGCCATGCTCCATCAATGTCTTGATGATGGATGTAACTGAACTCAGGGGGATGTTCAGTGCCTTGGATTTTTTTTGTAACCAACCCCTGACTTATACTTTTCTGTAACCTTTTCTCTGAGTTCCTTGGAGAGTTCTTTTATCTTTATGGTGAAATGGTAGCCAGGAATACTAATTGGATATTTTCAAGCAGTGTCTTTTCTTACCTCACACATTTTTATTGACATTACTTTACGGGAATCTGTTTTCACTTTGATATTAAAAAGAAGGTTTTTATAACCTTGCAAAGCAGAAGGATACACCCGTTTCCATGTTTCTCACTGGTGAATCCATCTTGTAAAGCTCCCATCTGAACCGTTTGGGCCCGGTTAGAAAGTGACAGGACCAATCAGCGACAAGGGGCAGTACTTTCGGGACAACAAGAGGCCGGTGCAATTATGGCGGAAAAGCTTAGCATGGATGCTGCTTAAGTGCCAGTTTTATCAGAACTTGACGATATTTCTTTGTGAAAAGAAGAACAAAGAACAGCAGTGAGTTGATTTCTTTTCAAAAACGACAAAAGTCGTGTACTGACATGTCTAGAGTTGCCATGGTTCGTGTTATTCCTCCGTAGCTGTGCATGTGCACCTCGGTCGCGGCTATGTCACGTGTTTTGTTGCTCTGATTGGTCTGTAAAGATGTGACAGACAGAACTTTCATCTCATCACACTCCGAGTTCTTTTCAAATCCTCTGCCCTTTCCCAAACGCTCAGTATTGAAGGTTTTCCACATATCTGGCATGTCAGGTTGGGATTTGTATTTATTTTTATTAAAAAAGCCAAATTATATGAATGATTTATGAACTCAAAGGGTAAGCATCTAATGGGATTTCATTTCCTGTGTAGATTATTTGTGCTCTTCATGTATCTGGTAGTTAAAAAATGAAAAAAAGAGATCTCACTTGTCTAACATGATTTATTTAACTGTATAAGCTGAGCCACATTTAATTATCTACATACTGTATTGTTTTCAGCGTGTTAAAAAATAATAATAGTATACTTGATATTTGATTAAATGAATTTGATTCTGCATGCAGCGTATAAAATGAGAGGAGACTCTACCTCTACTCATATGGAATAAATGAGTGGTCATTAACATGCCATGTCAAAATAGCCTTCCTGTTATCCTGTAATCATATCCCTCTGTTCGACACATCTGATGACCTTTATGGTTTTTTTCTCCTTCTGTAGCAGCGTGTCATGAATCATAGCATCATGGAGCTGTCACAGCTAGATTTCACCCTCACACTGTATTCTGTCAATAATGAGAGAGGAGAAGATGCTAAACAATCTCCAATTGCTCATTCTATCCCATCTCCTTCGGCAGCAGACACACCAAATTGATTTTAATCAGGCTGTAAAGGAGATCTGATCCCCTCCCCTGTTAACTCACTTTCATGCCCCAAAAAGGCCAATCTGATCAACTTTTCTGATGGATTTCACCCATAACAGCCTCTGGCCCAGTTCAATACAGAAAACCTCTTTCAATTTTGTAGCATCCAAACAGCAATGATGCTGGTGTTTGCTCTGAGGTTTCAATCCTTTTATTTATGAAAGACTTGGATCTTTTAATTCCTGTCTCTATTTGTAGCTCGAAGACAGGAAGATGCACATCTGTATTCAATATTCTGAGTACTAAGATGTGGACACAGCCACCAGAAATTTGCTGTGCTAGCAGATCACTTACCCTCTTTTGATGATTAGTTGGATTTTCATCAGCATTCATGTTTCTTCTCTGTCCGGGTTGAATGAATGCAGTGTTGCATTATGGATGCTGGAGAGTGGGGACCAACTCTGACACTGATGCAGGTGGAAGTGGTGTAAGGGGGAGTCAGCTGAGGAAGAGGTGTAGGTGTCAGGGCCGGGTAAAATGTAGCTTTCTTCTGCAGAGTGATACTGTTGCTGCTGTGTTTAGGATGATGATGATGATGTGAGTGAAGAGGCTGTGGGATGATAGAGGAGTTAGCTACAAACATATGCAAACATCAAACTGTCTTTAACCTTAGAGTGCTTGTAATTTAATTGCATTTACTTAAGTTTAATTCAGAAGTATTGATACCTTTTCTGTTAATTTGGGCTGAATTGTTCTTTGTTGTTGGCTGCATGGGGGTTAAGAAGTTTGTGCTGTTGCCTCACAGCAAGAAGGTTCCTGGATCGAGTCCCAGTCCAACAGAGCCTTCCTCTGTGGTGTGTGCATATTTTTCCTGTGCTTGCTTCCAGACCAAAACCATGCTCATTACATAAATCAATGATTCTTAATTGCCTGTAGGTGCAAGTGTGAGTGTGGCTGGTTGTTTGTCTCCCTGCGTCAGCCCTGTGATTGACAGGTAACCAGTCAAGGGTGCACACCTCCTCTCACCCAACGATGGCTGTAATTGGCCCCAGGCCCCTGTGACCCCAGATAGTATAATAGGTGCAGAAAATGGATAGCATGATGGTGCTTTGTTATTGAAGAAATGCATTAAGAGGTAAACTTTGTCACACCTTGTTTTTTTTCTTTACACACCATTCTATTCTATTCTATTCTATTCTATATAATACAGATCTCAATTCTGATGAGTCTACATATGTAAAACACTATATATCTTCCAAATAATTGAAATCAGGTGTTTCAATCACTTCTATGGCCACAGGTGTATAAAATCAAGCACCTAGGCATGCAGAATGTTTCTACAAACATTTGTGAAAGACTTGAGCTCAGTGAATTCCAGCGTGGTACTGTGATAGGATGCCACCTGTGCAACAAGTCCAGTGGTGAAATTTCCTCACTCCTAAATATTCCACAGTCAACTGTCAGTGGTATTATAACAAAGTGGAAGCGATTGAGAATAACAGCAAATCAGCCATGAAGTAGTAGGCCACGTAAAATGATGGAGCGGGGTCAGTGGATGCTAAGCCACATAGTGCGCAGAGGTCACCAACTTTCTGCAGAGTCAATCACTACAGACCTCCAGATTTCATGTGGCCTTCAGATTAGCTCAAGAACAGTGCGTAGAGAGCTTCATGGAATGGGTTTCCATGGCCGAGCAGCTGCATCCAAGCCATACATCACCAAGTGCAATGCAAAGCGCCGGATGCAGTGGTGTAAAGCACGCCGCCACTGGACTCTACAGCAGTGGAGACGCGTTCTCTGGAGTGACGGATCACGCTTCTCCATCTGGCAATCTGATGGACCAGTCTGGGTTTGCGGTTGCCAGGAGAACGGTACTTGTCTGACTGCATTGTGCCAAGTGTAAAGTTTGGTGGAGGGGGGATTATGGTCTGGGGTTGTTTTTCAGGAGCTGGGCTTGGCCCCTTAGTTCCAGTGAAAGGAACTCTGAATGCTTCAGCATACCAAGAGATTTTGGACAACTCCATGCTCCCAACTTTGTGGGAACAGTTTGGGGATGGCCCCTTCCTGTTCCAACATGACTGTGCACCAGTGCACAAAGCAAGGTCCATGAAGACATGGATGAGAGAGTTTGGTGTAGATGAACTTGACTGGCCTGCACAGAGTCCTGACCTCAACCCGATAGAACACCTTTGGGATGAATTAGAGCAGAGACTGAGAGCCAGGCCTTCTGGACCAACATCATTGTGTGACCTCACAAATGGGCTTCTGGAAGAATGGTGAAAAATTCCCATAAACACACTCTTAAACCTTGTGGAAAGCCTTCCTGGAAGAGTTGAAGCTATTACAGCTGCAGAGGGTGGACTGACGTCATATTAAACCCTATGGATTAAGAATGGGATGTCACTTTAGTTCATATGCGAGTCAAGGCAGGTGAGCGAATACTTTTGGCAATATATTGTGTATGTCAGTCACTACAGTCAACTAGTCAACTAACCTTGCAAAGCAGGTGGATTTGCCTGGCTGCATGCCTGTCATCAGGCAAATCCATCTACACAGCATTTGTGTAGAACCAACCACCATTTAGACTGATCACTGTAATTTAATGAAAAGACTGGAGCTTTGGAAGATGGATTCGCCTGGAGAAACACAGACGGGCAAACCCATCTGCTTTGCAAGGTTAACACTTAAGTACTCACTACTGCCATTTCTGTCTTTGCTGTGTTGGTCCAGTTCCCTGTAAAAGCACTGACCCTGCAGTTCTCTGCCAGTTCTGCTTTTATAGCCTCCCAAGACCCAGCATGCACATATGAGGACATTGCATGTTTGCTTCCCTACAACCAAGTCATAACTTCTGCTATTATTAGATTTTTGACTGGAATATCCATTTAAGTGTAAGTAATTTGCTTGAAATGTTGGGATGCAATGCTTTTTGGATATTTTTGGGATTTTGCTTGGAAATTAGCAAGTATTTTCATGAAAATTTAGATAGAGAGATATGTTGGTAAATTTGGAGAATTTCATTGGAAGAATTTGGGCAAATTTGATTGATTTTTTGGGGCATTTTCGTGGGAAATTGAGAAAATTATCCATAATTTTTTGGGAATCAGGAATTTGGAGGTAGAGGTTTAAACTTTTGGAGAATTTTTATAGCAATTTTGGGGAATTTATTTAGATGTTTTTGGTCATTTTCATGGAATTTTGGAGAATGCATTTGTACAATTTTTTTCAGAATTTGCAACAAAATTTTAGGGTGAATGTTTTTTGATATTTGGGGAATTTGCTTGAGAATGGGTGTGAATTTACATGAAATTTTGGGGGGAATGCTAAAGCTTCACTAAAAGATTTGATGATTATCTAAAGGAATTTTTGGGGGGTGGGGGGAGGTGTTTGGAGAGGACATTTTTCCAAGAAATTCCTGTTCAAAAACCAGCCTGATCCGACCCTCCTTATCCCAAATGATTAGGAGAAACTCAAAATGCTTTCCAAACAAAAGTTCAGGTCTCAGGAGGATATCTAAACACGCTTTATTGAAACATATATTGAGTTTTTAATGCAACATTTAAAAATACACTGAACATAATTTGGTGTTGCATCCATCAGCACATTCTTACACCCCTGATAGCGACCAAAGACTTGCCTCTGAGCGGTAGCTTGAAAAGATTATCACATATAAAGATGCCTGATAATAAGAGAGGAGTCCTTCAAACAAAAAAAGTATTGTTAGCAAAAGTGCTCACAGACATTGTAAGAGATTTGAGAAATTAAATTAAAGGATATTTAATTAAAGATCTAAGTTAGTGTCTTATCCCTAAAGGGATGGAGGAGTTGTTATAATTTAAAGTAAATCTGCACCAACATCAGAGAGTGGAACAAAAGTTTAATATAATTTTCAAGAGTAGCGAATGGATTGTTATTCATCAAACTGACAGCGGGCTGGTTATGTCTTTTCAATTTTTAGAAGAAGTTTTCATAGCTCAGACCGAGAGATTCTCCCTCTGCTCTGCATATCAAACAGTTTGAATGTTTTTAACTGATTTTTTCAATTAAAGACGGAAAATAAATTGACGCTCGTCCCTTGTAGTCTTAAATCTAAAAAAGAAAAACCTTGTTGTTATTTTCTTTTGTTTTATAGTCAATGAAAACAGAAAAGTGTCCTCAATCCATCTTTTCTTGTTTAAAGAGGAACAAAGCTACAGAACAGAGTGCCATTTCAAATTGAATGCAGTATTCCTGCTCAAAATTACCACTCACTGAACAATATGCTCCTTTTGTCAATTTAAAGTCTATGCAAAGGCACTGGAGAGATCCAACCTTCAAATTCTATTAATAATACTCCTTTGGTTTTCTCTCAGATACCATTGAATTACATCCCTTTGTTTCTGATTTCTGGTGGTGGTGATTGAACTGCTTGGCTGAGCAATCTCTAAAAACAAAAGATTCCAATTAAACGTGTTAGAATACATCGACCACTGCGTTCAGAAAGAGGTTTATTAAAAGAAAAGCTAATGAGTGGTCAGAGGTCGCGATCAGATCCTAAATACCACAATTCTTTCCTCATCCAGGATTGTGCGAGGGCTCACATAGAAGCCTGTAACATGAATCACATTATATATCTGCAGGGCACAAACGCTGTTCTTCCTGTTCCACAGCTTTGAAGAGGAATTTAGATATTTTCTCTTTTAGGAAGTATTAATGGTGCCAGATTAGTCTTTGCTTCAGGCCAAGCTGTGGAAAGCACTCTGTTCTTAGTTTTGTTTAACAAGAAATATGAGTTGCTTATCGCTTCCTTTCATTAGCTGTAGGGTCTGCCCAGATACTAAACACACATCCACCTACGTAGTCACTGGCATGGTTATGTCCTTGTATGGGTTTAGTGCAAAAAGAGCAAAACAGGACTTAAATACTTGAATATTTGATGACCGTTACAGTGTGAATGAAGACTAATAATCAATAATGTCACATCAGAATAGGGCCACGTTTACATGACACAGCTTCATCTGAAAACAGAAAAACCTTGTCATGTTTTAGCTGTTCATCAACACAGCAGCGGTGTTCTGGGGGAGAGTTCTGAAAATGGGTTCCAGAGGGCAAACTTTAGAGAGGCCACCATTTCTGTTGTCATCAAGCTAGCAATACAGACTTCCCTCTGAAAACAGAGACTTGTCTTGGAAATTTGGAATTGCTAGTTGGGTATGCTATCACAAATGCGTCCTGAACTCGAAACTCCAACTCAGATCGACTGGAGACATTTAACTCTGGTATGATGTCATCCCCAGGTCCGATATCTGACTTCTAAGGTTAACGGGGTGGAGCATTTAGACACGTGCGTTATGGTTCCAGTCAGTAACCATGTAAGAACAGGCCTCGTGAACATGTTCCTGTTCCATATGCGATGCCATGTGCATGCATGTGGACTACAACGATGGTGGAGGACTGACCAGTTCTTTTTGTGCTGTTGGCTCCCAGTCCACAGACTCTTGAAATGTATTTGCCTTGGAGTTTGGGCTCACTTGGAGCTGCAGCCCCACCTCAGCATCTGCCCACACAACCGTTCTTATCATTAGCCTCATAGCATAATTGCCTAACTGATTTTTGTGACATCTGCCCAACTCTACTCTTCTATTTCATTCTGCTTTATTCCCTTTAGCCAATCAGAGTGGTTGTTACAGTCCCTAATCACTATATGTCTAAGGCATATATTAATAATTATCAATTAAGTCACTTTTATTGGTTATGTAGCCCTTGTTGGGACTTTTATTCACACGTCTGACAACCTTCAAATGGGCTATGATGCTATGAGGCTAACGATACGTTTACACCTCACCACTCTGTACATAAATGTTTTCACTGCAAAATCACACAGCTGCTCACCTGGTAGATAATTATAAAGTCCTATGCCCTGTTAAGAAAAACCCATCCATTTACAGTTGTGAAGACATTTTGAAAAGCCAGTTTAAAGGAAATAAAAAAATTATTAAAATATAAAATATATTAAATATAGTATGATAGCACGATAGCCCCACCCCCAAACAATCTTATTTCCTTTATTTAGGGGTTTTCAGTTAATGAATCTCATGATTTTAGTCAAAGAAAAAAACAACAACAAGAAAACAAAAACCTCTGTATTGAAAACACATAGAAATAAATATTGTAATATTATTTGTAATGTTATTATTATAACTCACTGACTTGTTGAAAAGTTGATCAAGAACACAGTCTTTTTACTTTTCACACACACCAGATTTAACAAAATTATCACACATTTGCTGTTAAGAAAAAAATGTGTTAAGTCAGATAAATCTCATAAAAGTTATAATAGAATATTAAAAAAAAAAACAGTTTTTTCTTTCCTTTCATAAGGGGTAGTTATTAAATGGATATTATCTACACCTTATTGTGAAAAATACTCAAAAGTGAATATTCTTATAACTGATGTCTTTATTATTGTTATTATCTCACCAGCTGACCTGTCTCATTGATAAAAAGGAACACTATTTTTGGTGAGTGATTGCTCTTGTTGTGCTCAGCTAGTTGTTTTTGATACTAGTTACATTTAAAACAGGTTACCAGAGACATAAATGATATCAGGATAAAAGAGCAATCATGATTTCACGACTACAGAACTCATTTGGTTTATAATAGATTTTTTTATGGCTTTGCTCTAACAGTCAAAGCAAGCGAAGGCTTATAAACAGCACTTTTAAAAACAGCCTTAGTCTGCCTAAGTGCTTTACAAGGTTACAGCACATTATCACTTAAATGAAATCTTACTAAAGCAAACACAGCAAGAAAGCACAATAAATAAGAAAAAGCAGCTGCATAATAGGACATCTGGAAGTAACGCTCTGGCCAGCTCAGTATCTGTCATTTATCTGTGCAAAACTAGAGAGGTGTGGATTAAAATGAAGGAAAATTAAAGGAACAATTACGCCAGTATTTATATATCAACAATATGATGCTTTTACATGGATGGTGTGGCAAAACTTGAGAACATGTGAGGAATTTTAAAGCACAGGAGTTTTTAGCCAGGTAGTAAACAGCCTGAAATCAACCCTGATGTCTATTTATGGGACGTTTTTGTTTAATTTAATCTAGTCATTAGAATGCCTGAAACCTGCATGCTCGGTGTCTGACTAAGTGATTGATAGCAATCTGCAGAAACAGTTACCGAGTACCACAAAGATCCACAGTGAGTGATGCATTTTACTTCTTAAAGACATCAGTATAAGTAAATATGGCACTCCCTCACACCACAGAGCTGAAGTATTTACATCTTTCAGAACCACAAAGGGCATCTCTTATTACATTGCATGTGTGCTAACTGCTATCACGTCTTTGCTCACCATTCAGTGAGTAATTGAAAGGAATAATTTCCAGATGGCAGGAGCTCTCCTTCCTGTGATACCGGCTCAGATGACTCAAGCATACTGTTCAGAGCTGCAGAGCTCTGCTTCTAACATGTTGTTGTATGTGGAGCCAAGGAGACATCAATCAAAGTATGATCCACCACGAGTTCCACGATTGAGTCATCACCCGGTATTTGAGATGTTTTTGTTTTCTAACTGAGTATGCTGTCGTGGAGGCAAGCCAAATTTCCATGTTTGCAGTTTTCAGATTGCTGTCATATAAAACATGAATGTTTGTGTGACAGCATATGCTTTAAAGCAGTGATCCACATCAGGCTCCTCACATCTTCACATCTGGCCCCAGAACATTATGAAATTCAGAACATGTGCAGAGGACAACATATGCTGCGGCATTTTAGATGTTGTGTTTTTATAACCTCCCTTCATTTATGAAAGCAACTCCAAAAGCAATCAACATTGAAACTGTGTAATTAGGAATGACTTTACAGTTCATCCATTTTCAGAAATACACGTCAGCCATTACTAGCAAATATAATGCATCATAGATACATATTTATCAGTCCATTTTCGGTATAAACTGCCATTTTCTGTGTCAACCTTTCGGCTTTGGGCATCCTGGGAGTGAAGTTTTTCTCCTTGGATTTCTCAATTAACACTACACATCATATTAGTTTCAAACACAGTGATGGTCGACAAGACAGCATTAGAAATATTCAGCTAAAATATCTCAATTACAGTGCTTGACAAATTTATTAGCCAACCGTAACCCTAACCAAAGTAAGGTTTATGCCACAGCTGCCCTAAATTAACAGCATTGGTAAAAACTGGTAAAGCCAAAATCATTTTTTATGTTTCTGCAATGGTTAATACACCAATATGTAGAAGCTCTTTAACCCAAATGATATTTTTAATGCTAAAATAGAATTATTATTGTTATCCATGAATTTTCAAATTTACTGATTTACAAAAAACTGAAAAAATAGTAAAGCACATTAATATTTCTTGATTAATATGTCAAATTATAGTTATTTACTTGCATTCCTGAACAGAAAAATGAGTTTTAGTGGTTAAATGTTATGCTTGATTCATTTCTGACTTCTCAGAGAAGCCCAGTGAGCCGGCTCAAATTTGGGTAAAAAAAAAAAGCAACATAACTCAAAAAGTCATGGATGGATTTTCATGAAATTTTCAGGAAATGTCAGAAATGACATAAGGAAGAACTGATTAGATTTTGGGACTGATCCGGATCACCGTCTGGATCCAGGAATTTTTTAAAGGATTCTGCACTATTGGGAGATAGGGCTAATGGCGGAGGTCTGCGCTGTTACCACCCTACACCAGGAGATGGCGGACATGAGTAACTTCAATCCCAGCAGCATGTTTTTGGTGTGTTTCTATTCAAAGTTTTGGAGTTTAGAGTTTGAAAGACACACGCCCGGTCGAGGAGTCGGAGCGTAACAGAGAGAAAGACAGCGAATTGTAGCGAGAATACTCACAATGCTGGGAGGAATAGAGGAATATTCACCCTCTGCCATGACTTCCAGTTGTCCGGTGAGACCATGGGTGCTTCTGCCATGACAGTCCACACGTAGCGAAGCCAATGCTCTGCCTCACCCTGTCTCCACCCCACCAGGGAGGGAGTAATCGCGAATTAGATTTTGGGACTGATCCGGATCACCGTCTGAATCCAGGAATGTTTTTGAAAGATTCTTCGCTATTGGGAGATAGGGCTAATGGCGGAGGTCTGCGCTCTCTCAGTGCTTTTCTATTTTAAATTTCTTTAGTTTATTTGAGAAGTTTGACCCCCAAAGTGCCTGCACAGGAAAAACCTGGCCCTTACACAAATGTAGTTTTAAGAGATTAAAGACAAAATACTGGATTTAATGGCTCTGTGGTTTCAGCTATACAAGTACAGGAAAATTCAACTCTGCTTCTTTGAAATTCTATTTCACTAAGCTAATTTGCTAAGGAACAGGATACTTTATCAATATTTAGTCTCGTTAAAGATTTATAGAGGTATACTTGTAATTTTATAACGTCTCCCCTATTTGGATTGCATTTACTTTCCCTCCTGCGTCACAGAGCCTGACTAATTCAACATACTGTGATCCACAATGATTTTTTTCTTCCACCTCACCATCTCAGCACCTTGTCACTAAGGCTCTTTTGTCAACTTAAAGAATGTAAAAGAGAGCTGAATGTGATCCTTCAATCAGTTCCCTTTGATGATGATAGTGAAAAAAGCAAAGATGTCTTTTTAAACCTGAAAAAAGCTGCGTAAGCCTCTAAAGAGCACACAGAACAGAACTGAGTGGCTCATATAAAACCTGAAACGCTACTAAGATTGTTAAAAAGCTTGTTTATTTTTATCACTAGTGGCAAATTCTAGAATAATTTAAATCTATATCTGTATTTCTGAGCGTTACATAGAGTCTATATTTATTTTGCACATGAAAAAATTGTTGGTCCTAGAGGTATTATTCCCACTTCTCGGTTCATATCCCGCTTTAAACAGTCACACTGCTATCATGGCTAATAAGGCTGCTTTGTGTTGTCAGGCATATTGGAAGAGACATGTTTCCTCATTTCTAATGGAACGGAGCTAATCAGATCTGTGTAAGCTCACTCCCAGCTGTGCAACTTTGCAGAATTCACTGAAGAGTAAAGTGGAAAAACTTAAATAAAGGGCAAGTCCATCTTGATCACATGCTTCTGTGGTCCGGTGGAAGGAAATGAGACGGAAATGTCACATTAGCAATGCAAAGTGGTTTATTACACCAAGAAGACAGTAAAACCAAAGTCTTTTGGCAGGTTTCTGCTTTTCTATTCACTATTTAATTTTGCCAATTTATATTTATTGGAAAATTC
The DNA here is from genome assembly GCF_018320785.1 of Cheilinus undulatus. Taxonomy (NCBI): domain Eukaryota; kingdom Metazoa; phylum Chordata; class Actinopteri; order Labriformes; family Labridae; genus Cheilinus; species Cheilinus undulatus. The sequence continues at coordinate 4,421,375 of NC_054879.1, read as the reverse complement.
TGTCTTGTGCTGACATCCTTTAACGCTTTAAAAAATGTTGAATATTGTCACCAAATATTACAAACAGTTAACAGTGCTAAAATTATTCAAATGTTTGAATTTCAAATGGAAAAAGCATACCAGGGCTTGTTTCCTGTAAATATTAGATTGTTCCTCATGGAAAATCATCTGTATAAATAAATGAATAAATAAATGAATAAATAAAGGTCTGGAGTGGCCCAGTCAGAGTCCAGACTTAAAGGCGATAGAGATGCTGCTGCATGACCTTAAACAGGCCACTCATCTTTAAAGACTCTGTTAAGTGAAATCCAAACTTTGTGTCCTACCATGCTAGATATTCTGGAATAAGGACGCTGTAAACATGTGAAAACACTGAGATCCATGTGTGACTGAAATCTGGATTTAGACCTTAAAAAGTTTTACACCTCTTTCCTGGCTGGGTTCAATTTGGGCGGGGCAAATATGTTGGCTGGTGATGTCGTCAGTCCACAATGCTCCAATGATATAAAAATCATGGAGCAGTTCATTCCAGTGAGGTCTGCTGTTAGCTGATGTCTCTGCCTTCATCTACAGTTAACAGTCAGTTAAACGCTGTTTTTTTGTTCACCGTGAGGTAAATCTATCAGCCACAGTGGTCTATGGATCATATAAAGCATCATAACAGAGATCTGAGCCAGAAAACTGACTTTGTCTTCTCTGGCACAGAGCCAGGCAGCTGGGTTCTGACCAGAAACATTTTTAAAATCTGAGTGGGCGTGGCTTCAGCTCATTCAACGGACACGCCCACACCACCCTGGAGCAGATTTTACTGCCTCATTTTCCATGATTTTGAAGCTTAGTTTGATAAACTTAGAGATGTTTTTCATGACTAAAATTTTGCCTGGTGGTTCATAAGACAGTTGTCTTTTATAAAACAAACGTGGATTTATTATCACTTCACAGGGTCTTTGACCCTTTAAAAACCTAGGGGATCATCGTCACTCCCTTTTTGCATATCTATTTTCAATTGTGAGTAGAACTGTAACTAAATGAGATCAGCAATAGAGAGCAATAATTCTTTTTGCATATAAAACCAGAGGAGTAACACTAACATATCACACATTCAAAGTGTTCCAGAGCACTGTTTCCTTCTAGAAATATCCTTCCTTTTTTGTGTAAATGTACTACAAAGCACACACATTAAAAAACAATAATATATAATATAATCTGGGCTATAATTGTGTTGTTTTCTTGCAGGCTATGAGTCGCACTTGATATTGTTTCAACATGGTCTGCAAACACATGTAAGCTAAAAAGTATCTGGCACACTTAGAGATTTGATTTCACAGCTGCAAATAGTTTATTTCTTCTAAAGATGTCTTTATGTTACCTGACACGCCAGATGGATGTGTTCACACTTCGATAGGAAACGTTTGAGAAAAGGCAGAGGCTCTGAAAAAAAACTGAGAGTGTGATTGGATGGATGTTCTGTCTGTCACATCTCTACGGGCCAATCAGAGCAACAAAACACGTGAAGTAGCCGCTATCAAGCTGCGCGTGCGCAGCTACTGGGGAATACATGAAACATAGCGACTATAGACATGTAAGTACTCGACTTTTGTGGTTTTTGAAAAGAAAACAACTCACTGCTGTTCTTTGTTCTTCTTTTAATGAGGAAATGTCATCAAGTTCTGATAAAACTGGCGCTTTGGCAGCATCCACACTAAGCTCTTCCTCCATAACTGCACCAGCTCTTGCTGCTTGTTTACGTCACAACTCTGCTGCTCTACTGCTCCTCGTCTCTGATTGGTCCTGTCACTTTCTAACTGGGTCCAAACAGTTCAGACAGGAGCTTTGCAAGATGGATTCACCAGTGAAAAACAAGAAAATGGGCATATCTATCCACTTTGCAAGGTTACTCCTTATGCAAATTGGGCACAATTTCATTTTATTTTCGTTTTTGCCACCGTTTATAAAGATGAGTGTATTTCAAAAATGAAATTATGAAGATACTCAAAATATATATATTTTTTTTTTATGGTTTGAAATGATCTTGTGCAACTTTTTTAGGATCACAGTTTTGAGGGACACAGCTTTGACATCTCTGTACTTAGGAAAATGTGTAAAAAAAATGCTTTTCATTCTTCTTGTGGTTTCCTGCTCTTTTGAGCAATTTAATGTGTTACTATGGACTTATCACATACATATCATTACAGTTTGGGTTCTAAGGGTTGTACTGATGTAGAGCCAATTCAGATACTCCAAAAATGGCACTACGGCATGTAGAAATGTAAAGATATGCTCTGGCAGACTTGATCTATGGTAGGTCATAAAGGGTTAATACATGAAATCATCATTTAAAATCTGCAGTTTGTATTTAGAAGGGTTATCTTTGTCTAACATTAAAACTGTTTGATGATCTGAAACATTTAATTTGGATAAATATGCAAAGAAAAGAAAAGAAAGTAATAAAGGACAGGGAGAGGTCCCAACCTTTTTTAGAGCACTGTACTGGATAGAATTAAACTCCAGGTTTAAAAGAAAAAATATAGAACAAGAAATTCGTTTATTAGTAATTCATTAATTCGGCCAATCTTGCAAAGGAAAATGCTTATATAATGAAGGTTGCATGCCCTATTTTAAAGCACGAGGTAATCCTTTTTTAATTTCCCCTGTTAATCTTTGATGATTTTATATAAACCATTAAGATACAGTTCATTTCTCTTGGCACATTAGAATTTTCAAATTTAATTAATATGTGTTCAGGTGGTTTAATTCTGTAAGTATAAAGTGTTTACTCTGTTTCCTTTTAGTAGTGAAGGCTACCTTTGCTACTTCCTATTTCATCAGACGTTTTAGATTAGAATTTAAGGGAACATCTTGTACTGTGGGAATCTGTAGTGCGGTTTCAAGGTGGGTGCATTACTGTTAATAATAGACGGCTCACTTGGTATCTGCGGCGGTGTTACAGTAGGGGCGAGTGAGGATGTGATCCCTCACCATAACAGCTCTCACTCCACTCCAATAATGCAGTTTAATCTGAAGGCTACACCCAAGGGGCTGACATGCCCTGCAGAGTCTCAGCCTGCATTGGACAAAACCCAGTGCAAACCTTGACTGGCACTTCACCCCTGGGTGATGACAAAAACCCTGTCTGCTTAAGCAGCTATTACTCCACCTGATTGGTAATCATGACATGGAGTGGGGCATAAATCCCTCTCTCTGCCCCTGGTTAAGATAGAGGTCTGTGCGGGAACATGGTGATTAGGTGACCTTGGATGGATCATGGAAAGGGGGCCAGGATGGGGAGGGGGATACTTTTCTATTATTGGCAGTATAATGACACATTCTCATGCAAATGGAATTCTCATATGTAGGGTACATGAAAGCAGTTAGCTCCCTTCAAAACGTGATGGATCTTTTTATTCTTTTTCACCTGACTGTATGCTGCAGTTCATTTTATCTGCCAGAGATGAATGTGCTCAATGTATGAACATTGAAATGATGTGGATTCAGCCTCATTACCCTGGATCAGGTTTCCTGTGCTGACAGAGTAAGTCTGCTGAGTCAGAAAAGGAAAGACAGAGCACATAACAGGTCAAGATTTTGAACAAGGTCCTGGCAACAGGATTGAGCATTACATGTCTACACCTTTATTTTTCTTAATCCACATGGAGAAAATCAAATATGAATGTTTTATCAATCATGTTAGACTTGATTTAGGACTTGTAAATTAATCAAGGCAGCCCAGAAGTGGGGATAAAGGGGGGCGCTTTCAGGGCCCAGCCAATTTGGGGGCCCATGGAGGTCAGGAAAATCATGGTCTACTGTAAAGTTAACTGTGATAACCATATTTTATCTCAAACCCAAAATAATAACCACTCTTATCAAAATAACAAATAAGAACTTAAGTTTATTTTTGCAGTAGAACAAATAAAACCTTTTTTAAAATGTAAACCTGCTGTCTTGAAACAGCATTACCTCTTTATTTGTGATGTTAATGGATGGATGTGAACAAATGGGCACACCGAGCTTTTGCATTAAGAGAGTGATGTCAGACTTCAAAGCTAAGCCAGGATGTGCACAAAGGATGTCATAATATAAAGAAGAAAAAACTGAGACAGCTTTAATGGAGTATAATTACATAATCAAGGAACAAGAAGCTAAAAGGTCTGGGAAATGATCGCAAAATGGATTAAAACTGGCAAAAAAAAGTAGCAAAACTAGCCAAAGCATTACAGAAGAGAGTTCAAATTGGCAAAAAGAAGTGCAAAAAATGGGTGATATGTGGCAAATAATGGGCATAGAGTGGCAGTGACATAAAAGACTATAGGAAAAATGGGGTAAAGTAGCAAAAAAGGCAACAAACAGCAAGAAATGGGTTAAAGTGGCACCAAAAGTAGGAAAATTGGCTAAAAGTTTCAAAATCAGTTTAATCTAGCAAACAAAAAAGGAATGGGAAAAAAGTGGGCTAAAGATTGCAAAAATTGAATTAAAGTGTCAATTATGTGGCAAATAATGGGCAGAGACTGGTGAAACAGCAGCAAAAAGTGTGCATAAAAACATCGAAAACAGGAAAAATGGCTTTACAGTGACTACATAGTGGAGGAAACTTGGCCTAAAAGTTTCAAATATGGGTTAAAAAATGGCCAAAAGAAGCTGCAAACATGGGTGAAAAAGTGGACAAATAGATAAAAGCAGCAAAATGGGGCTAAATTTTCATGAGTGGACTCAACATGGCAAAAATGGAATTAAAGTGGCAAATAATGGGCACAGAGTGGAGAAACAGTGGTAAAAAGTGGCATTACAACACCGAAAACTGGGTGCGCAGATGGCCTAGCGGTATAAGGCGCGTCCCATTTATGTGGACGGCCCAGGTTTGAACCTGGCCTGTGGCCCTTTACCGCATGTCTCTCCCCACTCTCGTCCTATTTCTGACTCTATCCGCTGTCCTTCTCTGTCAAATAAAGCCACTAAAAAGCCCCCCCAAAAAAGAGAAAAACACAGAAAACAGCAAAAATAGGTTGAAAGTGACTAAAAAAGTAGGAAAATTGGCCTAAAAGTTTCAAACATGGGTTAAAATTGGCCAAAAAGTGGCAAAAATAGACAAAAAGCAGTAAAAGTGGGCTAAAATTTTCATAAACAGACTTAATGTTGCAAAAATGGAATTAAATTGGCAAATAATGGGCACAGAGTGATAAAACACTTGCAAAACTGCATAATAGGCTAAAGCAGCAAAAAAGGCAACAAACAGCAAAAAATGGGTTAAAAGTGACTAAAAAAAGGAGTGAAATTAAACATGAGTTAAACTGGCCAAAAGAAGTGGCAAACATGGGTAAAAAGTGGCAAAAATAGACAAAAAGCAGTGAAAGTGGGCTGAAAGTTGCATAAATGGACTCAACAGCAAAAATGAAACGAAAGTGGCGTAAACAGTGGCAAATAATGGGCACAGAGTGGAGAAACAGTGGCAGACAGTGGCAAAAAACATTGAAAAACTGCAAAAATGGGTTAGAAGTGACTAAAAAGAGCAAAAGTGGGTTTAAGGTTGCAAAAGTAGAATTTAAGCTGCAATAAAAGGACATAGAGTGGTAAAACACCAGCAAAAATTGCATAATGGGCTACAAGAAGCAAAAAAAGGGTAACAAACAGCAATAATGGGTCCAAAGTGGTGATAGGCAGTTGGAAACATTTGTAGAAATTGTGTTGAAAAGGGGATTAAAAGTGGCACAAATAAATACTTCCAACATCAGAAACCAGTAGTAGTTTGACACACTTTTCAGGTCCAAGACAGGGTTACTGTTAGCCAGGATGCTAGCACCAATGCTACTGATCCAACACATGCATTAATGTCATTAATGAATCACAAATGTGGAGGGTCTATTCTCTGTGGGCAGCACTTCTTGTAATGTCATTGTGGCTACTACATCCAAAGTCAAAGCTGAGTCTTTTTTTCTTGTGTTAAAACTTGACCAGGATTTTAGACGTACAGTAGTTCCTGTAAATTTGAGACTTCATACCAACAGAATTTCTGTATCGTTCCACTACATATAAAAAAATGATGGCCGAATGTCTAGAAAAGACATTCAGTATGCACACACTGGTTGGAGAATATCTGTCATATGTGAAGTGCACTGGTTTGCATTTATTAAATGCACCACTTTCATTCATTTTTGTAGTGTAAGAGTACTGAGAATTTTTATTCTAGCTGGTATCACATTTTGCAGGGCTGGGACAACACACACACAAAGCATAACATATAATTCTGTCAAACTGGAGGTTAGTCATACAAAGAAAAAACTAGAATCAGTCCTCACAAGTTTCTGCTTCTGCTGTAAAGTACATGTGTAGAAGTGCGGTGTGAATATGAAAGTTCGCCATTGGTGGATTTTGAAGGCATTGATGTATGTAATTTTAGAAGAGTGCATACAGTACCAAACAGCTCCTCGGGTAAAACGCTGTCGCTGGCAGGTAGTTACATGCTGTTCTTCAGAAGAACAGGATGAATAGCAGCCAGCAGGATAAACAAGATAGCCTCAAGCAATATAAAAGAGGCATCAAAAGAACAGTTTTAATGGAAATGTTGCTATTGAAACCTGTAACTGCAGCAGGGAATGTTTATGTGATAACAAGGCATGCTATGATCGCACCTTACATGCTTTACTCAAACTGGAACGGCCTCTGAATGTGAGCAGTTGCACTTTAGTTAGAGAAATGAAAGTACAATCAAGCCAGCTACAATGCAGAATGTCAGAGTGGAAATAAACATGAAGATTAAAGGGCAGTCTTAGAAAACGCTTGCCTCTGTCTTTTGAAGCTTCTACATGCTTGTGCAAAAAGTAAATATGTTTAATGTGCTTATCCTCATTGCTTATTAGCCTCAAGACCCATGTGCCCTGCACATTATTGTTTCATACTTGTTGTAGCATTATTAAGACGGTTCTATTTAAGAGACATATACTTGGCACCTTAATCAGATCCAGCATGAACAAGCAGGGTTCAAGAACACATGAGATACTTTATAAAATATTGCACGTGGAGTAAAAGGGCAGTTAGCAGCATACAGCTTATGATGGGCCGTATGAATCATTCAGCATTTATTGGTGCAGGGATTTATGCCAAGGAGCAGGAGGCCGCTCTACCAATGTCTTCTGAAACTTTTTATACCATGCTCTCTTTTAATAATTTGTTGACATGCCCCTGCTGTTGTAGAGAAAATAAAAGTGACCTCGCTCAGTTGTGAAGGTCGGCCAGCATCTAATGAAGGCCCTAAAGTCTTGCAGCATTGATTTCTTACACATTTCATGGCAAGGATGTTCGGCGTTGCCAGGGGGGATGGCCCCCGGTACAAGCATGCATTTCCAAGAGCCAATTCTACCTCTGATTCTCTAAGCACTAAGTCACTTCTCCTTCAGTAATTCAGAATTTCTTCCCTTTTTACTAAACACAGCTTAATTTTTGTTAGCAAGAATTCCTTTCAAAATAAAATTCTAGGGTTTTGAGTGGAGACAAGTTGGAGTGACGCAGATCTGATGAGTCCTTATAACTTGTGGGCATAGGTCCAAAAGTGCTCTGACATTCTGAAATCATTCATCAGTGAGCGGAGTCACGCTTACCTCTCTAGTCCTCATATTCTGATCAGACTTGACGTGGATGGCATTTAAGTCTAAATACCACATGGCATATGTCACTTCTAGAGATACGCTTGTAATAAAGATTCATTATGCAGGTGTGAGGCATCATTGAGATGCATCACACTACGTTGCATCTTTTGGCAGATTGAAGATATGAAGATTAAGGGAGAGAGCGCATTATACTGTTGTAATACTTAATAACCTGCTTAGTTTGGCTCAGAGCCCCATGCTCATACATTATGCATATGACCTGCAGCTGGCCAGGACGCTAAGTCTGCTCTGACAGTGTGGGGGGGTTTAAAATCCCCAATCTATGTGCATGTGCGTGCACAGAGGTGAGTTTCTATATGTACGTGCACTTGCAAGCTGAAACTCTGAAGTTGAAGAGCATTTGAATTTTTGTGCCCGAGAACACTTTTCCTCAATAACTTTTGAAGCATTTTAATGTGATGCCTTTAACCAATATGTTTGATTTATGTTGCACAATCCATGTATCTTAGAGCAGAATATTCCACCCTCATACCCTTCCTCACACTCTTATATATCATCAGTCTGACGGGAGTTCTTCCAGGAGTTATTGTGTTTTTGTTTTTCCTAGTTACTCTGTTCTTTGTTTCTCTTTAGCCATCTGCTGAAGATGGTGATGTCACTCGTTTCCCAAAATGTCTTTTAAAAAATCCTGAGAGGAGGAGGTTTGCATTGAGAAATGTTAATTTTATTTCACAAACACAGCTGGCAGAAAACAAAAGTGTAATAAAGGCAACATTTCTGATGATACTCAAGTCAATAATGCCTTATAAGTGTCGGTATAATTAAATAGAAAAACCTCCATGCAGCACATTATGATCGTTGTTTTTAGCTCCTCTGTATACTTTAACAACTGCTCATAATAAGAGAGGATGGGGATGGATGAAAATTCATCATACTTGTAGCTTACACATTTACCTAAAGAGATCAGGACATGTTATTTGTTAAGCTAAATAATTTAATGATGACTGAGAAATTCCTATTCCCAAAAAGTGGGAACATAGTGTAAAATAGGAATAAAAACTAATGACAGTGATTTGCAAATTCCTTTCACCCTACACTGTAAAATAGGATTTTTGTGGGTAGTAAATCATATCTATCAAATTGTTTAAATTACATTAAAATGAATTAAGTAAGAAAGATAACTATCATGGTTGGTATATGTTTCTACCTTACCTTTTTTAATAGTAATGGTTGCAAGACAGATTTAATAAGCTCTAACCACACATTGGGTTTGTACTGACAGGTGTGCACACATCAGCACTCGTTCATAATGCTCTGTTTGGGCAAAACTTTCCCAGAATGCCTTTGGGCATTACATACTTATGCACCATGGGTGAAGTCGCTGACTCAGTCAGAGAAGTCCCACCTGAGGAAAGCAACTGTGATATACTGGGGGTGGTATACTGAACATGGTGGAGGATTTGCTGGTGCGGTGTGCACCTTACAGTTATTGTTGACCTACCTGGAAGCGCATAAACTCTGAAGGTTTAAGTGTGTGATAACAATAAGGGAACATTGGAGTAGATGAAGGACTCTATTTGATAAGAAGAATACTTAAACATGGTGTTTTGAGTTGGATTAAACCAGATTTTTTTTGCTGGGCAAAATTTCCTCAAGGCAGCTTAGCTTTAAAAAAGTGAATTTAACCCAACAAAACTGTCCAAATAATGATTGCTCTAAAAATCGATTTCCACCACTTAAATAATTTGACGTCATCAGTTTAGAGTATTTTCAACTAGTGCTCGTGGTTTTAGTGTTGCTAGACACTTTAGCACCATGAGTGAAGCTACCCACTGAGTCAGTAGCCAGATCCCAAGTCTCTTATAGATCAGTCCTTGGTCCTACGGATTCGCTCAAACAGGAAGTCGTTTCTGATCCGCCATCTTAAAGGCCGTGCCAAAGCTCTTACACGGTTTTAAGACCCAAGCCATAAGACCGAGGACTGAGATTTGAAGACCGATGAGCAAAGACACATGAGAGCAGGCTTCCCGATCTCTTTTTACTCAGAGGCACGCCCCCTGATTGGATATCACTCTCTGATTGGACGCTGCGACACGGTGGATGTCAGTGAAACTTTACAGCACCAGCAGAGATAAATAATGAAGGAAACAGAGTTTATTACAGACGATAAACCTCTAAATGATGTCAGTATTTGGTGGGAAAGGGAAGATTTGTATCTGATTCTTTTGATTTTATGAGCTTTAACATGTTTGATGTTTGAAGGTGAATCAGAAAACAAATCAAATATTAAACTCCACTGATTCACTCTTTAATATTGATTTTATGAAATATGTTCTCAATATTTCACTATAAATGCTTATTTCAAACACTTTTTAAAATCCCAGCCCATCAGTTATTGAGCCTTTAAAACTTCTGATGTTTACTGCAGGTTTCTCTTCATGCAGGTGTTTTCTGATCCCACACTGAGACCAAACACTGTAAATGTAGATATTTGTTTAGAATAAATACAGTACAAATTATGCAGCCACAATCAGCTGTTTATGCCTCCTGACAGCTGGTTGATGATCAGCTAGCACCGTCATCATAAACTGACGTCGCTTCAAGTGACGCTGCAGAGAGAAGGACGTCCCATGGACCGTTAATCGTCAGTCTTATGGATTCAGTCTTCCATGTCGATTCCTCGGTCTCTCCATGAGTCTCTGGTGGGCGGGACTAAGACCTAAGGAAAAGACTCACGCCAAAGACCCAAGCCATATAACAAAAGAAGTGAGACACACCCAGTATCTCTGCCTTTGGAAGCAGCTGTGACCTTTACATGACAGGTGTGCTATATTCAGTTGAGGAGCCCAGAGTTCATCTGTCCGTCTCTTCCTGATGTTGAGTCACTCATGCTTCTAACAATGCCACCACTGCACTCATTTAAGTGGAAAAAATGAAAATACTGTCTAAAACCAGAGAATAAAAATGTACAAAATAAAATATTCCTTATGTAAAAATAAAAGTTAGATATGTCTAATTTTCAAAAAGTAGTAAGTTATAGAATCTTCTTAGAAATTAGATTCAACTTTATTGTTTTCATGTATATAAAGATTCAAAGGTTACAAAAAAGTTGGGATAGAGGCAAGAAAAGATTGGGAGGTTATGGAATACTCAAAAAAATCTTCTCTGAGCCCGGGCTCATCTGAGGTGGACTGACCTAAAGCTGAGGGTGTTGCAGTGTAACGAGGCAAACCTGTTTTTTAAAATAATGGCTGTTGAGTCCTCTGGGCTACAAAGGAGACGCGCCATCCAGATTGTTCTCTATGCAAAGTTCAAATGCCAGCATGTGTGATTTATTTGGAGTGTATTAGTGCCCATGATATAGTTTACTATTATTACTGAGAGGTGCATATAGATTTGAGAGAAACGTATGCCTCCATCCAGATAACGTCTTCTTCAGGTATGTCCTTTCTCGTCTCAGCAAGACATTGCCACATTCTGCACCAGGGTTAACTTTTTGTCAACTAAAACTATGACTAAAACTATTCGTCAACAGCCTTTTTTTTCCATGACAAAAACAAGACTAAGACTAACAAATACATCTGTGATGACTAAAACTGACAAAAACTAAGTTTAGTTTTTGTCAGGATGACTAAAACCAGACTGAAATGTATTGTAGATTTTTTCGGACATTCAAAATAAATGATATATCTCCACTGTGGGTAAATCTGTCAAAAACAATGCAGCTGTAGCTATTCTGCATCTCAGCTGTAGAAAGCAGGGACCCCAGGTTTGACAGGGTGCAGAGAATACCAGATTCAGGCAAGAATATAAATGCTGGGACTAAAAGTAAAGACTAAAATGGAAGGACTTCTTAATGGACTAAAACTAGACTAAAATGTTTTGAGTTTTCATCGACCAAAAGTAGACTCAAACTAAAAAGGGTAGAAATGACTAAAATGTGACCTAAACTAAAATGCATTTCATTTAAAGACTAAAATTAAAAACAGCTGCCAAAATTAACACTGTTCTGCACAAGTTACAACAACATGACTTCACAGTAAAAGAGTATGAGTACACTGGCCTGTATGCAGTCCAGACCTTTCATCCAGAAAAATGAATGGTGCATTGTAAAGCACAAAATACAGCAACTCAAACCCTGCACTGTTGAGCAACTTGGACCTGTCCCAACTTTTCTGTGCTGTGGTTCAGGCTCCAAATTCATAATGCATGTGTATTTATGTAAAAATTATGAAATTTAATTGCATCAAACATTATTTTGTCTTCCTGCTGTATTCAGGTGAAAATAAGTTGAAAAGGATTTGTAAATCACTGCATTCTACTCACATTTTATATAACATCCCAACTTGTTTGGAACTGAGGTTTGTATGATCACCTTTATGAACAAGTGGATTTTAAGTTGCACTAAGAGTTCATTGGTTGCTTTCTGTAGGGCTTGGGTATTTCTTTCAGAGGAACCTAGTGGTGCATATTAATATTGTTGGTAATGGGATGAGATACTGTTAAAACACCCAGACACGGCAGTTCATTCTTTGGGCAGGGTAATAAGCTAGAGTTTGGTCATCATTATGATATGGACAACCATGAATGAATTGTCACCATTAGCATGCATGAGACAGGAAACCAGCTCAACAACTTCAAACCAGTGGGGGGGAGGGGGTCCCATGACAATTCAGCCCTTGCTGTTTTCATATTATCACTCTGGACATCAGTAAACATGAGGGACACTTAGTAGATGACACTGCAAGAAAATTAACTCCGCTGCTACATGAACTTAATTTTTGAATTATACCAACGCAAATTAATACACAAATCGTTAATGAGTATGCAGAGCTGCATAAAAGCAAACTGAGCAGCCGGCAGCGAATCATCACCTGCAAGCAAGAAGAATCCTTAAACACTAATAACTCATGCTAATCATAAACTTAATCCTCATAACTGCGGTGTCCTTGGTTCACCTTTTTACACGTTATCCCCTTTCTTTCCACAAGCTGCCTCATGAAAAATCTGACCTACATTACAAAATGACAACAATAAAACCCCAAATCACCCTAAAATTCTTGTTTCTCCATGAAACATTCAATTTCATCGATATTTTTCTCCTGCTTTATTGTTTTATTACCTTCAGATCTGCTGGTGTGTTGTGTTTGTGTTGTTTTATGGCCGCTGCATCACAGACATTGTATTTTCCTCCCTCACTGGTTATAAGTTGACCTTGAGCCTCATAAATGCAGTATTGGTCTAATGGACTATCACTGCCCTGACAAGTTCACTCACAGCTTTCAATGTAGAGCAGAGCAAGTTGGATGAGCTGCAAATAGCTTCTTAAAGAAGCGGCTCGTACTCAACCTGCAGCTGAAAGATAGGCCTGACTGAGGAATATGCTCAGATCTGCTTTTTTCAGCTGTACATGCAGAGCTGACGTTTAATTCACCACTTTGAGCTGTGTACTGCACCACTGCTGTGATAGCACACGTTTTGTTTGAATAGGCCTGTGGCTTACGACTTATCCTCTGTGCCATATTGTGAACTGTGTGTCTGATGCAATTCCAGGGATTGTAATGCCGTAGCGGTTTGTGGCTTAGCTCATGGGAATATAATATTGTTTAGAAAGGTAAATTAAGACCTAAGCGCTCATGTAATTCCGAGTTTAATAGAACCGAGCAGATAGGAAAGTAGGAGCTATACTGCGTAATTCAGGATGAAGAGATTTGGTGTATGGTTACACTTCTCATGTTGCAGCAAACTGGATGTGTTGGGCAATTGGGTCAGCGCGCTCAAATGCATACCTCATCTCAAGCAATTTGATGAAAATAAATGCTGCTGGCTGGTCTTCCTTCAGCAAACAATCTTCTCTGTCTGCCGCCTTCCAAATAAGTCTTTGTGCTTCTGAGGATCTGGCACATTTAAAAAGCTCAATAGCTTTAATGAGCCGCAGTGTAGTGCCAGCGGTGGCTTTTGGGTGTCAGGAATGAAGCCCATTGTAATGTGCCCAGCTGAGTGCCACTGTTTGTCTTTCGCTGTTATTGCAATCATTTTTTTATTATTATTCACCGCTTCTCCATTCTTCCCTGTTTACTATTCCTGCCATCGCCACTCGTATGATGTTTGAACAGAATATCAGCAAAATACGTGGCGGTATTAAATACCTCACTTCTGCATCTCATATAAAGACAGCATGGAAGAGGAACAAAGAAGCAGAGCATTGACTCTCCCTCTTCTGCCCCCACCCCCACCATGATGCAGCGACAGTGCAGCCTGTGTCAAGGAGAGGCTGTTTGGAAACGCAGGAGGGAGAGATGAATTGACATAAGAGGTCATTTGGTTGCCTCATATTTGGCCTCTTCACTTTTAAGATGAAGAGGCATGAAAGGAGGTAAGACATCAATAGGTAACTGGTCGGCTCCAAGGTCCAGGGGCAGTTCCTTTCATGGCTTCCATTGCTGGCTGAAGAAAGGGCACTTCTGTCACCAACCTTCCTCTTTTCATTGGCAATCTTTTGAGCTTTATAGGCATACGGAAATTTCTCTTTATACACTTCAGTAAAATGGAAGTGCATGTGCCAACTCTGAACCCATAATGTTTACTGATGCACTGCCATTTTTCAGTGCAAATGTAAATAAAAGAGGCAACACATTTAGCTCATGGAGTTCAGTTAAGTGCAGCACAGGTTATTTACACTAGACTACCTCTTTCCTGCATTAGATTAAATGCAAAATGATTCATCATCATGTATGATATCATAATCCTGGACTGTAATGCTCAGAGCATCATATTAAGCTGGTGTTGTACTGATATTTATTGCTGGGATAATGAGGCTGACGGCTGGTGTCCTGATGAGGAAATATCGCGTTGCTTGTTGATGGTTAAGACACATCCTTAACAGGCTCACATCTTGGATTAGCACAGGAATACTCTGTGCAATGAGGCAAACCACAGCAGCGCGTTAGGGCCGTTGGTTGAAAAGGTAAATAAATAAAAGAACAGCAAACCCTTTTCTCATTTGCAGGCTGTTAAACAATTAATTAATCAAACTCAGGGGCATTGGAGACCCTGCAGGGAATGCTGGTGGGAAGCATTGCAGAAACGGGCCCCATGCACAGCCAGATGAGTGCGCTATGGCGGTGTGCTCAGCTGTCTCTTTGCAAACACAGCCTCACAGACAGAAGTGGGGGTGTGCAGGGTTTTAGGACAGAAAATCAAGAAGGAAGGGGGGATTCTTGCTGGGTTTGAACCCGCTGTAACTCTCAGGAAGTAGCTGCAGAATGATGCATGCCCTCAGATTCTCTGTGATACAAATGCACAATGATCATGTAACTGTGTTAAGACTGAGCTAGCTATTATTTTAAGTCCTGCTCTGATGCTTAGACTGCTAAGTGAAATCCAGGCTGGTTTTTAACTGATCAGGTCTGCTATATTGACCTGTTGATGTTAGCTGTTACAAATGTGTTTTTACCCCTAAAGCATTCATCCTTAAATCCCATCCCACTTTCATTCAACTGAGCTCCATGTCATGTGAGTAACTGCCCAAAGCATTTTTGTGTGCAGGGCAGCTGCCTTCCTATTTTTCACCTGATGCAGTGTTCATTTATATGCTGTGTGCTCATGTTGTTTAAATAGACAATGAACCAGCCTGTTTTTGGCTTCAGAGGAGCTTTGCATGATTGGACAAATTCACCATAGTGGAGAGATATTTATATCTCTTTTATGTATATTGAATTTAAAGGGGACATTTTTACCCCTTTAAGGCAAGTTTATATTGGTCTCAGAGGTCCCCAAAACATGCCTGTGAAGTTTGCTGCTGTAGAAACACTCTAGTATTGGATTTATGCATGTCTAAAAACCCCTCTGTTTCAGCCCTGCTCAAAACGAGCTATTTCTGTGTCTGTGGCTTTAAATGTTACTGAGCTTTCTGACTCTGCCCCTCTCAGGAAATGGATGTAGCTCTCCTGATCCTCCTCTCAGTTGGCAGCTGAAAGGAGGCTCAGGAGAGGAGGGCAGAACTTTCTTCCAAGTGGGAACTTTCTTCCATCTGGCGTGTCAGGCTACCTCATGCCCTCTGCTGTCTAAAACAAAAACCTACAGTGGCACAAATACAACAGAAAATGATGTTTACAGTAGAGGTGTCTTCGACTAAGGATTTTCATCGTCGAATTTGATTCGTCAGATTTTGCCTTTAGTTGACTAATAGTCGAGCAGCGTTTCCGCTAGACTTTTTTGTCCCCGGTCAAAATGACCGGCAGTCCTCAAGAATTCTGGCCATTTAGAACAACTACCGGACATTTGCTTTAACATTATTTTGCTGCATTAACAGCAGCAAAACACATAATCTCTCTCTTATTTTGTTGTGTAAGTGGTTTAAAGTATCAAAATAAAAGGTGCGCGCTTTCCCTTACACATGCAGTCAGTTACACAATATACGCCCACGTTAAACTCATAAACAACAACAGTTAGCTTCACATCAGCACCGTCAGCCTGTTAGCACTTTGGTTGCTACATAACTTAGCAGCTTACAACAGCCAAATACCATCCTTCACCGACAACAACGAAGCAGCCAAACACATAAGAAAAGTGCTCTGTTAACTGGACACTGCGTTAGAACTCTACATTTCAAATGAAAAATGAGTCTTACCATCAACTGCTAATATCGGTCCTCATAATGATATAACAGTAACCTCTGCTAAAGCTTGAAATCCAACCATCCTGGTTTATATGGACTAGTCCCGAAAAGACAAAAGCTCCACAGCTGATAGTTCGGTCCAGTCCTCCTCTCATTAACAGCTTATCCAAGACTACTTCTGCTAATTAGCCAGGACACCCCGAGCATTAACAACCAGCTACGTTGAAGAGAGACAGAGCCTTCGTTATGAGCTCCAAGCGGTCCATGCCGTGCTGCACGATGTGATTCTGTGTTGACTACAATCCAACTTTATCTGAGGAATGGTCATAGGTAGTTTATCAAAGTCCACCACAACTCTGCTCGGCGTAGGCCTCTCTCTCTCTGCTGCTGCATCAGTGTTTACGCCGCTCAGCTATAAAGTTCCCTTTGTTTCAGCCTCGTCATTACTCGCAGCAATGACATAAAATCCCTCCATACCGCTGATGATATTAAGCCTTTGGTTAACCAGGAAAACCTCACTTAGATTAAAATTCTGCTTTAGGAGAAAGTTCTGGCCAAACTTTCCCTGCGCGCAGAGAGATAGATTTCCTTTGACGTCATCGTGCATACATTATTAACCATGTGCTTGCCGTCTGAGGACATAAACAACCCCAGCACTGCAGGACAGTAGATGTAGTAAGATTAGACAACTTTTAGTTTATATTAACGAATCCTCACAACATATCTTCTAGGTTACACAAAATATAATATCCAAGTATTCAGTATCTACTTATCTGGTCATTTGCATGTTTTCTGCTGGACATTTTGACCAGCTATATTTTTATCTGCCGGACTTCTGCCCTTTTTTTACCAGCCAATGACCAGCAAATGCCGGCTAACGGAATCTCAGGCTTAGCAGCCGTGGGCACCCCCATGTAGTCAGAATGGTACGATCTTGGTTACATAACAACATTCAACTATGAGGTTCATAGTTGAATCAGATTCCTCCAAATCGAATCGTTGAATCACCGACTATTCCGGGTCACCCCTAGTTTACAGTGGTTTTATTTTAAGTATCTGGAATTTAAACAAAGACTTTCACCACCTGGTTTCATTTATTTGATACTGAAACGTGGTCAAGTTCTGGTAAAACTGATGCTACACAACAGCAGCTAATCTGAGCTAATCACCACACTGGCAGGCATTGCAAACGGCTTTCAGTACAACTAAATCCCGCCCACAGCCACCACCTCGTTCTCCTATAACAGCACTGATTGATCCCAACAGTGTTCAGTTTGGCACAAACGTGGATTGGAGCTTTTCAAGATGGATTTTCCTGATGACAGACGGAGTCTGGCAAACCCATCTGCATTCAAAAATACAGGCCTTAGTGTCTCTTGCTTCTTTTCTTTTTATCATTATTATTATCTTTTTTTTTTTTTTTTTTTGTCTTATTTTGTCATAGTGGCATGGGCCCAGGCCAGGCTCAGTAGAAATAAGACATGCTGCATTACTGAGCAAATAACAAACACACATACCACAGATGACAAAAGCCCAAAAAGAATCTCTCTAATTCTAAAGACAAGAAAATAAACACCAATGTGTTTAGTATATCTAAAAAAAACACACCGAAGAAAAGTTTTAAGGCCTGAAATTAATAATTTATACTTAATAAATGTGTGTGGAAGAATAACCTGTGACATCAGTGCTTTCTGATTTTACCTAATGAACAGACAAGTTTAAACTCACAGTGACTTAAAGGTTTCTCTGTGGTTTTAATATGTTTTAAATTTGTGCCGTCTCCCACTGCTCTTATATGATTGTGTTAAAAAAATTGTTTGCTAAATACATTTCCTTCATGAATGCGTACTTATTAGAGGATGAATATGCCAAGCAGCCATTCTTAATGAAGGAGTTTACCTTAGACTACCTTTATCCCAGGTCAACAAGGCATGCATTTTAATATATTTTTTTCTTCTCTCAAGCTTTGATGGCTTTGGTGTGCAATTTTAAGAATGTCCCCTTTTAAAACCTGAAAAAGGCCTTTGAATATTTCAAAAGAGACCTTGATTTAAATGGTGAGATTTCAGATATATTGCATCAGTGGGAATAGGAGAGGCAGAATGGATGAGATGTTTGACCTTTTCAGATTTGTCCCTGGGTAGTGAATTTGCTGGAGGGTGCCGGGGCATGGAGCAGCGGTGCGTTGAATTATCACTCTCACCGTTCAAATGCTGCAGACCTGATCTCCCACTTGCTCCACTCCCACCACTAATGTGTTAGGAACACACTGGGAAAAGATGGTGATGGAGTAAGAGAATGGGAGGGGGAGTCAGAGGCTGTCTGATTGTCTGTAGGTTAAGCTTAGAAACAAATTACCCCCCTTTTTCCCCCCTCTGTGCAGAGGAGAAGTAGCAGCAGGTCACATTGCGGTGTCAAATCTTTAGCAAAAGCTCGTGTCATTCTGCAGAATGATGGAGCTGAGGCTCTGACAGCTACCGGCAAGAAACATGTCAACACTTTGACAGATGCGTGCTACACTATATTGAAAGGCTGTGATGACTTTTTAGTTGACTGGTCTTTCACTGAACTCCCCCAGTTCCTCTGTCAAATGAAAGCACAAAAAGAAGGGAAAAAGATAAGAACAAACTTGCCAAACTGCTTTGTAATAGTTTGCAGAGGCATGAAGGACATCATGTCTTTGTTAGAGGAGGAGTAGCTGTCAAAATCACAATGCCTGGGCAGCGTCGGTGTCTGCCTCTTTTAGTAGCATTTAATCTTGTGGAGGAGAAATATATGGCATTCTTCTCTGACAAAGAGCTGCTCAATGAAAAGATGCCTCTGACAAAAAGACATACAGTACTCTATTAATTGTCAGCCTTTATAAATGCATGCTTTAGAGGTATGGGCTATTGAAGAGCGTTTCTCTGTTTCATTAAGCTTCATACTACCGATAATGAAGGCCAGGGAACTTTCATTTAGCCGGCATAAAAGCTGCTACCTCATAAGATCCATTACAACGTTAAAAACACACACTGATGTTCAGGTTTACATCCAGCACGTTTTATCCTCCTGCTCACTTTCATCACCTCATGCTGCATCTTCTCTGTCTCTCTCTCTCCACCCTCTCTCACCCTCCACCACCCAGAAGCCATCTTGTGTGACATTGGGGAGTTTCACTGTCACGACCAGGAAACCTGCATCCCTGAGGCCTGGCTCTGTGACGGTGAGCCGGACTGCCCCGACAACTCCGATGAGTCAGACCAAACTTGTAAGTCACTCATTCCATCCATTACTCACCAACGAGAAAGTGTCATATTGAATTCTGTCAGAGCGCTCCACTTGTCACCTTGGTATTATAAGGGTTCTTAACATGCATTAGATGGTGTGCCATCAAAAAAGGTATCCACTTTAGAATCAGATATTCCCTCCTTCAGGCTGAGAAAGTCTTTGAAGTCTCTGCTCTGTCCTGAGATATCAGTATTCATTCTAAAGACATAAAAATCTAACTCTATTAAAAAAAAATCTAGCTTTTCTGAAAGCAGGTTTCAAGTAAGGCAGGTATTTAATAACCAAACTCTGTGAAACTACGAGTATTTAAAGTCTACTTCCAGGTGGTCAGCAGGATAGTGCTGCAGCATTGCTTTGAAAAGGTTTAGTGGAGTATATTTCAATAATTTTTATTTTCCTTTATAAAGCTTCAGCAGCTCTGTAGTGCAATGTTAGTGACATTAAACTCTGTAATAATTTTCCTCTGCTCCACAGGCAGACATTTTCAACACCAAATGGAAGAAATGACCAAGTTTAGATAGAGGGGATGTTCCCTGGCAACTCACTTTTATTCAAAAATACCAAGACTTCAATTTTGTCTGCATTTAAAACCAATTTCAGCTTCTGCAGACGAGATTGGACAACATTAAAGGTAGACTGTAAAAACTCAAAAGCCTGGATAACTGATGTTGAACAACAGTAAATAACAGTGCCATCTGCATAAAAATGATGTGAGGCATTTGACAAGTTACTACAAAAATTATTAACATAAACAGAGAATAAAATAGGTCCTAAAACAAAACCTTGTGGCATGCCTATAGAAACCTCCAGAAAGGCAGAGGTAGAACCAGCCCTCTGGACACACTGTGATCTAGATCAGATAGTTTGCAAACCAGGATGCTGCTTGGTTTGATAAGGCAATATGCTGGAGTACATTAAACAACAAACCATGGTCTACAGTGTCAAACGCCTTTGACAAGTCTATAAAAAGAGCCACACAGTAGCACACAGTGTTTCTTAAGGCCTGAACATACTCGAGCGTACTGTGAGCTGAGCGGACTATTGGCAATCGTCAGAGCTTCCATAGTCGAGTGCACAGTTGTAGTTCCCTGTGAAATTTCCGTGAAATCCTACATTTCCCACAATCCTTGTGCGTTGCTTACATTTTTCGGTCATGGCGTCCTACACTCACGATGAAGAAGAGGAGCTGCTCTGCCTGCTGGCTTTGCAAAGCAATAAAATTAAGAGACGGTGGTATGTATGGCCATTAAATGCCACAAGAGACAAGAAAGGGAAGTATGCCATGTTGGTGAAGGACATGCGAAGTATTGACGTGGAAAAACATGTGCCAAATGCAGGTCAGTGTCACAGTTAATGCGGGTCGATGTGAAAAATACATGCCAAGCAGTGTTTTGTGTGGCACCAGTACGCGCAGTCGTAAAAGATGAGCTTTGCGTGCACGGGCCTTGTGGACGTCCACTTTGAATTTGTGCGGGCCTCCGCAGAGTCCCTTCTGCGTACATTCTGCCCGAGTATGTTTGGGCCTTTACTGTCCAGAGCCTGGATATAAATAGTCTTTTTTTGATAGATAACCTCTTTTCTCTCAGGACTGAGATTTGTTGTTGTTCACAGTCCAAATTCAAGCTTCTGTAGCCAGGGAGACGACTGCTAAAATGTGTGTTTCAGTTAAAGGCTTATGTTTGAGTCAGATGAATATTTTTATACATTTCTCCCAAATTTAAATAACATTTTTCTTTAAAATAATGTATTTTGGAAAAAAACTAACAAGCTGGCAGGTGTTTGCAATAAGTAAAATATGCTGAATTCATTAGTGCTTGGGAAAAGTAAAAAGTCACTTTTCATGTATAAAACAACAGAGCACAAACTTTAAAATTAGGGCTGTCAAATGATTTAAAATCACCATATACAACTGAATATCAAATTTTATTGCAATGATTAATCCTGTCGTGTTATATGTAAGGCACACATTCAACATTCTTATTCCCAGTTAATCTCAGAATTTCTGTAGTAAAGTAAGGGTTAATGCCTGACGAGGTGTCCAATTATCAGGGATTAATGGACGACGTGAAGGCCTGAGCTGTCTGACATGCAGCGTCAGCAGGTGATAATTGGACACCTCGAAGGGCATTAATCTGCTTATACAATAAAAAAAATTAATAAACTAATTTAACATTTCATATGTTTTTTGATGAAAACAAGATAATTTTACTAAAGCAAACCTCCCTTTTCCCAAGCAGTGCAGGGCTTGACTAATAACTGGAAAAGTCATTCCAATCCCATAATGTTCTTAGGGAATGTAAACGTAGTTCAGTACGCCAGTAAATAGGCGGGCCACAGAAACGAAGTCTCAACGGAACAAAAGAACTAGTCTGCTCAGCGCATTTTCTTAACAGATTTATCAGTGAGAGGGCATGAAGACAAGGGAGACGGAGAGCCATTAGTTAACATGAACAGTCATCTGATAGAAAGCTTAGTTTTAGCAGACCAGCTGTTTGAATAAACACAATAATTCCTCCTTCTGCACTACGAGGTCACAGAGGTGAGACGGAGCTGTCCACGCCCTGCAGGTGCTGATTCTCCATCAGACACGTCAATATTTATCAGATATTATCATGCCGGTTTATCAGAAGTGTTTCCTTTGGCTCTACAAAAAATACAGCATAATTTTCTTTTGTTTTATGCTATTTAAATCTTCTGACAATAGAGTTTGTTAGAACAGGAGGGAAGTGAGTTTTTTGTGACACTCACCTCCAAGAGTTGAGGTGAGCCTGGGAGTCAGAAATGGGAGATAAGACCGTCTTGCGTACTGGTCTTAAAGCTGGAGTCTGTCACTACATGTATGTCTGTTACAGTTTATGGCGGTCCGCAGGCTCCTGAGGCTGGCAACGCTGGACTCCCTGCTCATGACCACCTTAGGTTGCTATGGTTACTCCTATCATGTAACAGCTGCTGCACATTGATTTGGAACAGTGTTAAGATTTTTGGAGAAGTTCCATAGGTGTCCATGTATCAGAAGTTAATGGACACCAACAAAACTTCCAGAGCCAATCAGATTCGAGTATTCATAACAACCATGGTATAATTACAACTAATCTCCTATTTTGAAGTGAAATGAGACATAAGGGAGCAGTGGAGGAAGTATTTTACACTGTAAGCTGCAAGAAGATGCTGATGTGGCTTAAACAAAGTGTATAGAGAGGGACAGTGAAGCATCCTATTAAAATATATTTATTTTTTAATTATGAAGACATGGATGGTCCCATGTAAGCAGGTGGCCCTGGTTCGGGTCTGGCCTGTGGCTCCTTTCCTGTGTGCCTCTCCCCCACTTTCATGTCCCTGTTTCTTGGCCTATCCACAGTGTTCCTCCTCTATTAATAAAGTCATTAAAAGCCCTAAAATGTACCTTTAAAAATGTATGCACTACTTGTGGATTGTAGTTAATATGGACTAATGCGAATAATCTTGCCATCCCTAATGAAAACTAACTTTTATTTTGGCCTTTTTGTGCCTTTATTGATAGAGGACAATGTGGATAGAGTCTGAAACAGGAACGGAAAGAGAGAGTGGGGAGAGACATGCGGGACAGGGCCACAGGCCTGAATCGAACTCAGGCTTCCTGCATGTATCAACTTAATCATTATCAAAGTCTTATTTAAGAATCTCTACAAAGGTTTTTTTGTTAAGATAAACATGTAAAGACCTTTTTTCTTAAGGTTTTAATAATCAAGAAATTAAATTCAATGTTGACTTTTGACAGCCAGTGTAGAAGAAATTAGTAGAAATTACAATGGCTCAACCAAAGTCTGCTGAAAGGGACAATAGAGTATGTGATTGATCACGATAAAAAAGTGAACGCATTAATAATGGACCTTGATTAATAGTGTTTAACAGATAAATGCTGACAGTTCTAGTCTCATTTATGATCCTGACTTTGGTTTGAAGATTTATTATTTTCATTTGTACTGCGCTGACTCAGAGGTAGGAGACAACTTAGATGTTATTTTATGAAATAGATTTTAACACTGTTATACATTAAATGCACAGTGTGAAAAAGTCCGCCACTAGGGGACTCTAAATCAAAATGATAATGCAGTATGATGAGTTGGTCCCGGCTCCTCAGTTCTGCCCATCTCTGCTGTTTGCATCTAGTCTTGAATTGAGGACTCTGTTCAGTGAAAACAGCACATCATAAGGGGTGTTTCCTAAACAGAAAAATATTTTGCTTTTATTCATAAATTTCTCACAGTGAAAAGAGTGCACTGAAAAGTGCACTTCTGTGTTGGTGCTGGAAGCAGTCCCAGAATGTACATGTGCTCTGGGGATCCGTGATGCACCTGTTGGCATCAGAACTGAGTCCTCAACTTAAAATAAGAAGCAGTACTGAGAAGGAGGCTGTAGAGGTGGGCAGTGCTGAACAGTGCTGGCCTTAGCTTGCTGGATATTTAGAGTATGCAGGTTTCCATGTCACAGAGGTGAGTTTGGGTTGTTGAACCTGAAACCTATGGCAGCCTCCATAAAAAGGCACTCCCCATTACAGCTATAATAATCAAGAATCCCTGTCTTTGAAACTATTTGAGATACTGAATGACTTCAGTTAAAAAATATACAAAAGAGGGATGGCCAATTTAAAATCAATAAAGACAATACAGTGCAAAAAATCTACTAATTTTATCTTTTAGAAATGTATGCATGTAGCATATCCCTTACTTAAGTCGAATTCTGCACAGTTAAGGCAACAACATTTGAAAAAAAGAGGGGAAAATTCTTTTTGGTTTACTTTTGCTTTGCAACTTGTAAATCAGCGTAACCACAGAAAACAGCATGTGACAAATAGAAAATAAATGAAAATAGCTAAAGGTACAAAGTGTTAATAAATGAATGTTTGATATGAAATGCCTCTGAGCTGCTACTGAGGACTCTAAAGGGAAATAAGACATTCATTAGAATTTTGGTGTCATTGTTTTCTAATGGTGTGCAAGCAAGAAGACCCTAAGGTGAGTAGCATCCAGTCTCATGGTAGCTTAACTATGGCACCTTCATAGCTAAAACATATTCAGCTTCTATGATTAAAAAACTCTGGTGTGTCTATTTTGGACCTTCATCCTATCACAAATAATGCATTATTAAATACCTGAACTGTGAGGCCACTATTCAGTTTTGGGGTCAGATTTTGATAAAAGTTTGGCTCAACAGAATCAGGCTCCATGATATCTGTCTCTCAAATTAAAAACAGCAGCACAGTCACAGTTTGTCCCATCTAGAGTTGTTTATATCTGTCCCACCTGTAGCAGTTGGAAAACCTGTAGTTTATTAAACAAAAAGGCTGAACACAACAGCTGCTAGTGGAGGGATTAGCTCAGACTTAGCCACAGCAGTGTTATTGTCAGAACTAAGCAGCATTTCTTAATTAAAAAAAAAAAGAGCAAAGAGCCACACTGATAACTTTTAATAACAGAATAGATGTTTCTGCTCTTCTCCTTGCCTGGTTTGGCACAGCTAATCGGAACTGGACCATAAATTTCTTTTAAAACAAGTATATAGAGTCATGTAGAAAGCTTGTCTTGGCAGAGAAGATGTCATTGCACAGCTCATGACCGGCCTTGGCCTGAATTTGTTCACTGAGGAGCTCTGGAGCCAATGAGATGCACATGCGCACAACCTCATTCGTCTTATCGCTCTGATTGGCCCATTATAAATGTGACAGACAGGATGTTCCTCCAGTCGCCTTCTGAGATTCTATTGATAAGCCCTGCTCTTCTGAAACGCTTTCTATGGGAGCTTTCCCAGATGAATGTGAAAATATCCATGCAATAGAACAGTCTGTCCATGGTGTCAGGATACAGACTGACTGCCTCCATGCCACACTGCACTGATGTTATTACTGCAAAAGGAGCTCCAACCAAGTATTGAGTGCATAGAAATGTACATACTTTTCAGAAGGTTGTTTTTTATGAAAAACCCTTTTTTAAATAGGTTTTATGTAATATTCTCATTTTTGGAGGTACTAATCAACTGTAAACCATAACCATCAAAATTGATAGAGAGACTTTACATTTTCTGTGCGAAGTTTGCACGTTCCTACCGTGCATGCGTGCGTTATCCCGGGGTACTCCAGCTTCCTTCCACCACCAAAGACATGCTCGTTAGGTTTATTGGTGACTCTAAATCTGCTGTGAGTGTGAGAGTGCCTGGCTGTCTGTCTCTATATGTTAGCCCTGTCATTGACTGGCATCCAGTCCAGAGTGTATCCCGCCTTTCACCCAATGACAGCTGGGATAGGCTCCAGCACCCCTTGACCCCTAATGGGATAAGCGAATAGAAAATGGATTGATGGATGGACTAGATTAAATGAATTCTTCCAAGACATTATAATTTATCGAGATGCACCTGTACATATGTTAGACCTGCATTATCTCAGAGTCAGACTTTGGTTTACCAGGTCTCTCACCCAGTTGCACTTTAGTGAAGACACCAGCTAGTGTTGATTCTAAACTTGGATTAAGGTGTAAAACAAACAGAGAAAGTGTGAATGGCAGTCTTTGGTTGGTGTGCTCTAAGCACACAGCAGAGGTTGGTGCTGTGATCGCTGAAAAAAGTCCTCTATGACAACTAAAATGGTACTTTTAGATTGTTTGCAATATTAGTCACAATTTTGATGGTCTATTATACAATTGTTTTATAATAAAGCCATGTAAGCTTGTCAGATGTAGAGTGCTTGTTATATTCATGCTAAATATTGTGGAAAGAAGAGCCAGACTCTTAGGTATCCCATTCCCAACCCCAACAGTGTAGCCTGCAGAGTAACGTGCTTTAATAGTGAACGCTAACTGCACAGCTACTCCCTATGTTATGATGGTATATTAAGTAAACTGAAGGAATGATGCCTAATGAAACAGACATCAAGCTGGGAAAACTGCTAATCCCAGTGTTGTTTATGATTAAATAGATCCTTTTAAAGAGAATCACTATTAAATGTTTCCACAGTCTAGCTTTATTTTAACCCGTCTGCAAAAAAAATTTCCTCAGGCTCCAAAATATTTTATTCAGGGTCAATGTTTAAGTGAATGTACATATTTTCTAGCTTTGTTTTGTTTTTACTAACCTAATTTATTCTCGGCATATCCGCGTTTCAAGGCCTATTTTGTGTGTTCCAGTTATTAGGACCCCGTTATTTATACAGAAACATTCTTTTAAACTTGTACTTGTCTCAAAGTGCAGGAAAGAGTATGAAAACAGCTTATTATAGAAGAATGAAAATGGAAAAGAATGCCCGTCTGGTTGAACATGAGGTGCTAGTGGAGTGCTGTATTATTCAGTGAAGGAGTGGAAGTGCTGTATTGTGCTGTGAAGATGCTGCAGTCATGTAAACCTTCATTTGTCCTTCACATCAGAATGATTGTTGCATGTGTGCCCTTGAGAATCATTATTTACACACCCCTGGGACAAAGATTCCCTTTAATGGATAAACAGAGCAATAATTTCACATTATTATAAGCTGTTTTAGTCTTTTATAAATCATGATGACACTGTCGCTGTGACACAGTCTGTCAGGGAAAAGAAGGCAACAACACCAAATTATTCACATTAACTCTGGGTTTCCCATCAGAATGAGTTATTGGGCATAATTACCGCTTTATAGTTTTGGCAGAGGCATCTGTGCATAAATTGACCTCAGTCTGTAATAATTATTAATGCCCTTGTGTGCAAGAGGTCATATATCAAGTAAAAGTAGGCCACGATTGTTACAGAACAGAGACAGAGGTCTCACTTCTACTCTCAAAAGTTTTTAATTATAGGCTCCAGATTTTGTCAAGGAAGACGCTGCCCATGGTGCTCTAGGGGGGATTTTCAGAGGGACCAGGCCCAGATCTGAGTACACCTGAACCTGGAGTTCGTTTGTATAAGTGTTAATGCCTGAGTCCAGTGGAAGAGGGGGTTTCTGGCATGATTCATGTTTGCTCAAGCAATCAGGCCTTCTTAGGTCCATTCACACCAGAGCGGTTGGTTTGCTTCAAATAAACTCTGGTCCAATTTATGGATAGTCTGGTTCATTCAGGGTGGTGTGAAAACTCTTACAAAATCTGGTGCAGACCAAACAAGCAAACTCTGGTCCACTTAAAACGGAACATCTTCAATCAGTTCAAAACACTGCAGCCAGACTATTTAGCAAGTCTTCTAAAAGGTCAAACATAATACCACTTCTGTATTCTCTCTGGATTCCCATACTTTTCAGAATTCATTTCAAGATTCTTGTATTTATCTTTAAAGCCCTGCATGGACAGATACCAGCCTACTTTACCAAACTTTTACAGCCTCACAATCCCAGCAGGACTCTCTGGTCCTCAGATCGGGGTCTGTTGGTTGTTGGACACTTCAAACTTAAAACCAAAGGAGACATTTATGGTCATCACTGTGACTCTTTGGGTTAATTGGGTTTAAGATCAGTGGAAACTGTTGAGTCTCTTAAGAAGCAACTTAAGACCAACTTGTTTGGTCTGGCCTTCTCTGAATCTGTTTTGTTTTCTGTGGTTTCTTAAGATTTTTAATCGAACCTTGCATTATTTCTTTTGTGTCTTTTGTCTCTTTTGTAAGGCACTTTGTGACTGCTGTTCTTGAAAGTTGTTGTATAAATAAACTTATAATTATTATTATTGGTGCATAAAAAATGTCAACCCCTGTGGTTATCTTGGCCGTCTCTTCTTATTTCCTCTTCTTGGTGGATATACAAACCAGCTATGTGCATAAAGCCAACTACTGTGTTGGCCTTTGTAGGTGGCCAATACAGGTGTGCAGGTGTGCTCATGCACATAGCCATTTACAAATGTAAAGGCAGACCAATAGGAGAGCGATAAACAACGGCACCTGGGCATGGTTCTAAACAAGCAAGCCTAATGTGGAAACACTGTAGGAGTAAAGAGGTAGAGTGTGGAGGGAGCTTTAAGGAGGGGGAATTTGCCCACAAAATTGTGTGACCTTAAGCAGTATGCAATTTAAGGTGATGAGGTGCTGCACCATGGCAACTTAACTGTAGTTATCAAAACCACTTTACAGAGAAAAGTTACTGACCAAGCAATCTGATTGTCCAAGCAGGCAATTAAGCTGCTGAAAGCAGCATGACAGCACACTCAAAATACGACTCTGCTGCATCCATGGTAGCATTGTTACTGACAGAAAAATATCAATATATCTATTTTCCCACAGAGTGAGATAATTAGAATAATCAGATAGTTGGATGTTTCTGAAACAAATCTCAAATCACAGTCAGACTTTTACCTCTTGTCTAGTTGATATCAGTGTTATTTTGGAATTTTGGCAGCTATGTTTTTTATTTTAGTCTTAGTCTGTTGTACATGTCTTTTAGTTTTAGTCACAGTTTAGTCATCTCTAGCCTTTGTAGTTTTAGTCTAGTTTTAATCCATATAAAGTCCTCACATTTTAGTCTTTACTTTTAGTCCAAGTATTTATTCTCTTGCCTGAATCTGGTACCAAATCATAGTACTGTGTTCGATGTACCCTGTCAGACCTGGGTCCCTGCTTTCTACAGCTGAGAGGCAAAAGAGATACAGCTGCATTGTTTTTTGGACAAATTTACCCACAGTGGAGAAATATCGTGGATTTTTAACATCTGAGGAAAACTACATTACATTTTAGTCATCTTGACATTAACTGTTGACATAAATGGCTGTTGCCAAACATTTTTAGTCATAGTTTCAGTTGACAAAATTAACACTGGTTGATACTATCACATTTATTAGAAGACCTGCGGGAGGTCATTTTTTTAAGACCTAAACTTAAACACATTATTCCGATGCTCTATGGGGCTGTTTGATCGCTGCTTGACCTTGATGAGTGTCTCAGTGGTGTGCAGTGAGCTGGAGAGTAAACTTTTTTTTTTTTAATTCAATGCCAAAAACAATTGATTTAGTCTCTGAATATGAAAAAATGTTTTGACTTTTGAACTATTCACATAGACACTATTCAACCCAATTATACTCCTGTCCTCTCCATCACCTGTGCAGGTCAGTAGGGTGCATGATGCTGAGAAATTCATTCATGTAGTGGCCAAATTAATCCAAGGTTAAAAAAAAACAATCGTGTTCTCTGCAGACATCTTACACTGAGCTTGCAAAATATTTTTAGGGTTGACTGATACTAGTTTATCTGGGTCGATATCAGTACAGATTATTAGCGGTGTATGAGATTGATAACCCATGTTTGGAAACAATATGTGTGTGTTATTACAAACAAAAGTAGCCGACTTAATGTGACAAAAGTAAAACTGCATTTTGAGAAATTAAGGGAATGTAGCATTAGCTCTGTCAACATGAGGCACGGCCCAGAGCAACACAGAAGCAGCAACAAACAGGAAGAGCCACTCAGGCCTCAGTGTTGATTGGCTGGTAGTTGTGTGACATCAGGCCAATCAAACAGTGTTGAGGGCGGGACTTTAGGTGGGACTGTAGAGAGTGAAAACAAAGCCAGAGGGGAACACACACCCTAAAGTGAGTAGAACATCTTTTCAAAGGGCTGTATGATTTGTAAAAATAATGTAAATGTGATTTATGTGTGATTCTCATTAGGTTCCTCAACTTATGCAACAAATTCAAGCAGTAAATCATACTACATCATAACCTACAATCAGTCAGGAACACTCATCATACATTTAACTATTTTAATGCAAAATGGATTTACATTTTAACTTAGTGGAGAAGGCTCTGCTCTAAAGATGCTCTCTGGGTTATTCAAGCAGGTGTTTTCACTTTTCAGAGAGTGCATGGCTAGAAACCCCCATATGAATAGATACTAAATTGACAATATGCATTGAAAACAAATAAATTATTTTTGAAGCAATTAATCCACAGCATGAATCTGAATATGGGGGTGCAACAAGCTTTAGACTATAAAGGAGGCAGCTGGGGTGGGGGAGGTGACACTGGCTATAAGCTGACTGCAGCTGGGGGTATGAAGCAATGGCAAGCTTCATCACCATTAGATAGAATAAACTAGTTATTTCTGCTCTTACTGCAAATTTGATACCCATTGCTTCATTGAAGGGGATTATCATTTTTATGTCACTCATTTTGACTAAAACAAAAACATACATAAAACACAACATAAATTAATGAATGTGTTAAACTGCTATTTTGACCAATTTTAAGTCAAAGTAATATTGCAACTTCTGCGATTTGTACATTGCAGCAGGCCATATTGTGATTTAATCTAAATTGGGATTAATTGCACAGGTCTGCCTTTTAATTAACTAAATTATCAGTAAAATAAAATCCTGATAATCTGTGAATTGTCACATATGGGCATCGGTAATTGGCCAGGCTGATAATTGGTCTACCCGTAGTTTATACCTGCAGCAGTGAGTGAAACTGCTTTGCATTGATGCTGCATGAAAGCCAGCATCTTTATTAGAGGGAATTGGGGATAAACAGTCTTATGCAGGAATCACTCAGCCTAACATTAGACTCCTGATATGTTCATGATAATAGAGATATAGGAAAACTAGAAATTCATGGCATAGAAAAAAATAAGAAGAAAGTCAATATTTTAGAGACCCCGCAGTTTCACAAACATGCTTTCAGGGAAAAACAGTTCTCCTTAAGGGGAGCCAAGCTCCCCCATAGCATGCACCCTGACCTTAGGAGTAAAAATAGAAAGATGGATCGTCATTATATGCAAAAGCAATCATAGATATTTTGCCTTTTACTCTTGAATCTCTCGATGGCTTTGTTGATGAGGTATGTTGCTGCAAGTTTTGCTCATGGCACCATTTATCAGTCCATCTTTAATATCTTATGCCTTTCTTATCCAGTAGCTTGTTTCTTCTCTGTCTCACTCCCCACGCCGGCTCAGATGTACAGAAAGAAACCTGCTTCTTATAGAATCAATCCAATTTCACATAGATGTTTGAGTTTAATCAGCATGATGAGTTCTACCCTTTTTGTTCCTGGGATGATCTTTCTAAAGCTCAGGCTGCTGGGTACATATAATATGCAGCTAAAGTAGATCTTATTTCTGATCTATGTTTGGGGACTAAAATTCAATATATTTTTCCTTCAGCCAGATAAATTTTAATCATTTTATGAAAATTTGTCCCCCACAGGTCACCAACCTGATGAAAATGAATCATAAAATGAGTGGAGAACACATATATACACGCTGCAGATTAAAATTTGCGCTTTAGGGGGAAAATGTCTAAAAACAGATATTTTTATCAATAAGTCTGGTGTAGTTTTTGATGTGAAGACCAGGGTAAACTACAACATGAGTTTGTTACATGTGGTGAAAGGGTTAGATGTAACATAAGCTGTCTTACCACCCTGTAAATGGCATATTTCCCTTTAATGCATGTAATAATGGACACTCTGGGGCGCCATCAGCAGCTCCCAGCAGATTGCTTATCTTCTCTCTGATTGGTGGCTCTGTCACCTATGATCCGTGGCTCTCCCACTTTGAAACATGTTTCGAATATGGTGGATATGATATGATGGAAATAATATAACCTCTATGTGGTTGCTCTGGGCAAAGTCGTATAATCTCCAGAAGGCAATTAATTATCGCGTTGATTAATGTTGGCTCCATTTTATTTACAATGTCTCTAGAAAGAAGACCTTGCATATTCATTGGAGGAATTTGGCTCAGCTTATTATCGTGGAATATGTATTGATGGAAAGGGGAATTATCAGTCTTGCCCTGCAAACGGAAGACATGTTTGGAATGTATTGTGCCTTCTTAAATGATAAAAAGAGCTGTAATAACCTTTGAAGAAAAGATCTTTCATTTAGCATGATAAGCAGTGAGTGAAGCCAGAGGGGATTAAAATAAAGCTCATCAGACTTAGATTTCTCTGTGAGCACTCGGAGTGGTGAACAGACAAATTCCATGTCTAATGAAAAAGTCAAGGTGATAAATTCTCCTCCTGAACTCTGGAAATATAAAAATGTTGGTACCACTGATGGCCTCTCTCCTCCCTGATATGGCTTCAGTCAGGGAGATGTAATCACTGCATCTTCAGGGCCTGTGGGAAGGAAGAAAGGGAAGGTGGCCTTGGATTGAAATACCTAGAGACCAGAAGGAGGGAATCGGTTTATCTGCTCAGCCTTGGGCCTCAAGGGAGTGGACAGCTGATGACATTTATTCAGGGAGAATAGAAAACAACCTGCTTCAAAGAAAAAGCCAGAAAAAGTGACGCTCTCCTGTTGTGGTCAGGGAAATGTTTCTGTACATCAAGGAGTTGAAGCATGGCATTATCGAGGCTAAATAGCATACTGATGGCTTAAGATGGAAGATTGAGAACTCTTCTTAATAAGGGTTTTTATATCATTCTTTCAAGGACATCTAAATGCCAAGTCTGTCATAGGGCATACAGATCTGCAGTGCACAGCCATAATTAACTTTCTGTAAATGCATTTTCCAGTGAATTTAATGAAAACCATAGACACTAATGGCCGTGAGGATGCTGCACTCCCTCTCTCGGTATTGATGCTACCCACTTGCAAACACTGTCTTAGAACTTAAATCCTCCAGGAAAGGATTTCATGGACTTTTAGCTCGTCTCAGTTGTGCTGCCATGAGGAGCTTTGTGAATCTGGTGGATGTGGGGACCAGTGAATCCTTTGATTGAATTGTCAATCCCAGGGGAAGGGACAATAAAAGGGGTCAGCAGCTGACTTCAAAAACACGGTCGTAGGAGTTGGGTTTCATGGCTGCAGCTTGGCTTGACCGAATCGGCTCTGATGTTGATCTCAGCGTCCTCAGGCACAGGGGGGGGAAAGAACTGTGTAAAGATAACTCTCTGGGGTTCTTCCAATCGTTTCCCTTTTGACGACAGGGGAGGGCATGTCTCTGCATGTCCTCCTCTCACAAGTCTCACAATCTCTGCACTGAGCTTATTGCTATCCGACTGAGAGATTGAAAACAAGCAGCATGAGGATCCAGACAGGAGTGCAGCATATTTATCTTGTTGTTATGCTACTAAGTATAGCTTATTTACTGACTCCTTGCAGCATATGCTTCTTGAATAATAATGGCATCTAGACATTTCTTTCTGAAGTGACTATACAGGGGAACCATGACACTGGTAGAGTTTGTCAAACTATTGAAAGAATCTACTGAAAAGACTTGATGCACTGTAGTCATGTTCTGCTTTCCTCAGATGTGCCAAAGTACTTTTTAATTGACCCTTGTTCTCCTCATCTTGAGTGTTTACACCAATATTGTGCCAGAATTCCATCCTCAGGATTTCAGCATCTTGCATCTATTGTTCTGTCTCTGGTCCAACATATTCTGATTGGTATGTGCTTGGCACCAAACAGAAGACGCATATGGTTGCCTTGTTTATAAGCCATCCTGTTTAATTACACTATATTGCCAAAAGTATTCACTCACCTGCCTTGACTCGCATACGAACTTAAGTGACATCCCATTCTTAATCCATAGGGTTTAATATGACATCGGTCCACCCTTTGCAGCTATAACAGCTTAAACTCTTCTAGGAAGGCTTTCCACAAGGTTTAGGAGTGTGTTAATGGGAATTTTTGCCCATTCTTCTAGAAGCGCATTTGTGAGGTCACACACTAATGTTGGATGCTCTAATTCATCCCAAAGGTGTTCTGTCAGGTTGAGGTCAGGACTCTGTGCAGGCCAGTCAAGTTCATCCACACCAAACTCTCTCATCCATGTCTTTATGGACCTTGCTTTGTGCACTGGCGCACAGTCATGTTGGAACAGGAAGGGGCCATCCCCAAACTGTTCCCACAAAGTTGGGAGCATGGAATTGACCAAAATCTCTTGGTATGCTGAAGCATTCAGAATTCCTTTGACTGGAACTAAGGGACCAAGCCCAACTCCTGAAGAACAAGCCCACACTATAATCCCCCCTCCACCAAACTTTACTCTTGGCACAATGCAGTCAGACGAGTACTGTTCTCCTGGCAACCGCCAAACTCAGACTGGTCCATCAGATTGCCAGAGGGAGAAGCATGATTCATGACTCCAGAGAATGCGTCTCCACTGCTGTAGAGTCCAGTGGCGGCGTGCTTTACACCACTGCATCTGACGCTTTGCATTGCACTTGGTGATGTATGGCTTGGATGCAGCTGCTCGGCCATGGAAACCCATTCCATAAAGCTCTCTACGCACTGTTCTTGAGCTAATCTGAAGGCCACATGAAGTTTGGAGGTTTGACTGTGCGATATTTCCATGAAGTGGATATTTAAAACAGTCTGTGGTGTGTCAGGTTATACTAAACTAGCTGTTAAATCAAAACTGTAAATATAATTCAGTGATCAGTATCGACCTCACATCTCCTGATTAGGGCTGCCCTATTTGATACTTATCCTTACAATTAAAATTACTTAATCTATTAATAAAATAAACTTTATATCTTTGCTTAATGGGAAGGTAATTAACCGGGTCTGTTTGTCATTTTAACCAGAATGGTGTTGTCTTCAGTGCTTAAGCATGCTTTATTTCCTCTATAAATCTTTCATTTGGGCTCTTATGGAACTATCTAAACCAGTGTTCTTGTCTGGATGGAGGCTTGGTAACAGATTGATGTTTGTTTTTCTCTTTGTTTTGTTTCTGCAATCTTTAAACCACACTCAACCAAAAAAATATAACTCTAAATTTGAAGTGCATTTCCTAGATGTTGAACTAACATTGCCATTTAAACATTTGGAAGTAGCTGACAAAGCCTTTCTGAAAACACTGCTTAGAAGTGCAGAAAATATTTGATCTGTCTGCCTGTGATGAAGCTGAAGCAGCTACACTGAGTGTATTTGGGGCTGCCTATCAACATCCTGCAGGGTATTTTATCTGGCAAGTCTCATATTGAAATAAATGTATCACAAATGTGTCTGCCTCCCTTGAGAATTGGCGCCAGTAGGATGGAGGTTTAGGGGGTAATGTAGCGTAGCCCCTTGTTATTGAGCTGAAGGACAGGGCCTTTTGCATTATGTAACATGTCTTTTCATACCTTCACATATGTCCCTCCCTGCTGCCGTATTACCCCTCTGTAGACTCATCCAGAAAACTTCAAACAAGGCACTACTTTAAATGCAGCTTGTTTACATTCACACATCATGTCTTCACATTGTGAAAATTATTCAGTGCCAGACAGCAGCAGGCATGTCAATAAGACAATTAAATCTGCATGATCAGACTTTCATATTGCTGTCTTCTTTTAAGATGATCTGCCTGAGTTATTAGACAGCTCACATGTGATTCTATCACACTTTCTCTGTAACATTTCATGGCTCAATGTTAATGCAGCATAAGTTAATTGGATATCCTGTCTGATTCTTAAGACCTGCATCTGCTAACTGAAATTGATTTGAGATCAAATGATCCAGCGATTCATTATCATTTTATTTAACCTTACATATACAGAGCATTCAGAAAGTATTTACATCTTTCTCATTTTTTTCAGTTTTATGTTGCAGCCTAATTCTACAGTTGAAAAAAAAACATTTTATTCCCATTAATCTACACTCAGTACCCCATTATGACAAAGTGAAAACAGAATTGTAGAAATTTTTGCTAATTTATTAAAAAGGAAAACTGAAACATCACACTGACATAAGTATTCAGACTCTTTGCAACAAGACTGGAAATTTAGCTCAGGTTCCTCCCATTACTCTGGATCTTGCCGAGATGTTTCTACACCTTGACTGGAGTCCACCTGTGATCATTCGAACTGATTGGACAAGATTCGTAAACACACAAACACACCTCTCCGTAGAAAGCCTCAGGCTGACAGTGTATCAGAGCAAAAACCAAGCCATGAGGTCAAAGGAACTGCCTGATGGGACCAATATTAGACTGTTTGGCCTAAATTCTAAATGTTTTGTCTAGAGGAATAATACCATCTCAACAGTGAAGCATGGTGGTGGCAGCATCATGCTGTGGGGGTGTTTCTTAGCAGCAGGGACAGAAAGACTGATCAGGATTGAGGGAAAGCTGAATGGAGCCAAGTACAGAGATATCCCCTCAAAAAACCCTGTTCCTCAGCACTCAGGACCTCAGACTGGGCCTCAGCACACAGCCAGGACAACACAGAAGGCTTAAGGACAACTCCCTAGAACCAGGCTGGTCAAAAATGACCTTAGAGACCCTGGGTCAGGCCAGGCCCTCAAGGTAATTTTTAACAGCCCTTTAAAAGGAGCCCTTCATGATCAGACAAGTTCATGTTGTTGGATAGATTGGATAGATAGCAGCAATCTTCACCGTTGCTATGCAGTAAGTGTTTTTCAAACGGTTTTGTTGCTTGCAGCTGTTGCTGACATGAGTGTCCTGCATGTTAGTTTTGTCTCCCTGCGGTCTAAGCTCTGTCATTCCTCCTACATTTTACCTAAATAAACCTCCTACAAGTGACTAGATTCATTGTATAGTGGAAGCATGCCAGGAGCTTTTCAAAATAAAAGCAGCATGTACATACGAACTGATTTTCTCCAAAGAAATGCTAAAGTGGGCTTTTACTTTGAAAAGCACAAACCTGAAGTGCTTTCATTCTGTGTTTATCTTGACCTGAAACATGTGGAAACAGAAAGCTTCATGAAGAGTTGCTTCATGTGGATTTAAATATTTGATACAAGGTAAACATGGCTCTGTATTTATAATTTTCCTGTCTAGATGGACAGATAACTGCTTGTGGTGCAAATAAAAACTATAGGAGACCTCAAATTTTAGATTTCCCCATGTGTGAGATGTGTTGCGTCTCTGAGATGCAGTCCTAACAGCTGCCAGTCTGAAACAGCGGTTACTGCATAGAAATGGTAAGGAGCGCTGCGGAACTGTGACGTCACAGCACCGGACCAAAACATGGCGGCCCCTTGGTGAGTTTCTAAACTGGTGAGTTTTTTCAGTCGATATATATATGAGAGATACAAATGTCTATCCAACAAGATGAACTGGTCTGATCATGCAGGGCTGCTTGTAAGTAGACTACTTATGCGTAAAGATGATCCGAACACATTCTTCAAATAAAATAATGTAAGTTTATTATATTTGTCCGATCATCAGTGACATTTATATTTCAGTTTGTTCGTTTCACCTCAGGCTGTTGCAGTTATCCTTATATATACCACCATCTCCTCTCACTACTGCCTGACACATGCACTTCTCTCCACCTCAGCATCTCAGCATCAAATTTCAGCACTTGGACATGTTCTTGCAAGCACATTACCATAAAGCCAGACAGAATGGCTCTTTAATAGAGAACAGCAAGTTTAGCAATAAATGGATGGAGATGTTTGTATTGTATTTTTATCTATTTGTGCAAAGTGTGTGTGCAATTAGTGCTCATTAATGTGCAAGGGATACAACTTCAAGAGGCATATTCGAGCAATGCATGCTAACTTTGGCACCACTTGGTTTAGGACTTTGGGGCTGACCTCGGGTTGAGACTAAAGACATGGCACCCTTTTTCAAGCTTGTATAGAACAAGAGCTACATCAGCTTTACTGATGACATGGATTTTAGGCAAAAAGAATAAGACATTTACAACTGTAGAGACAATCATGACATGTATGCTGGAATCAGTTGAGGAGGTTGAGAAAATCCAAAACAGTTAGACTGATTGGTTGAAGCTCCTGCATGTCATTAAATACCTCGAAAGCCCCTCACATCCTTTAACAGGAACTGGCTCCAACTCCAAACTACCAGTCCTGCCCTAGATTGTCCTAGAGTAGCCCAGCCATAACCTTTACCCTACTGAACATCTCTGGAGAGACCGGAAAACGGCTGTCCACTGATGGTCCCCATCAGACCTGAATGTCTGTGTCAGGATTTGCAAAGAAGAATGTCAGAAAAAAACCCAGTCTAGGTGTGCAAAGCTTGTTGGGTTATGGTCAAAAAGACTCTAGGCTGTAATTGCTGCAAATGGTGCTTCAATGAAGTACTGAGCAAAGGGTTTGAATACTGCAATTTCTAAAATTCTGTTCCCACGCTGTCATAATGGGATACTTTTTTTACTGTAGCATGAGGGTGCAACATAATAAAATTGAAAAAGTGAACAGGGTCTGAATACTTTCTGAATGCATTGTATTTTCTGCTGCACTTACAGTTGGCTGTACAGTTGGCCATTTTTTCAATGGAGATCTATTTATGGCTTTGAACGTAGAATTGTATTTTTTTCTCTCCCTCTGCCTCCTTTACATTTGGAACAGGACTTGCATACCTTCTCTAAGGCCCAGCCACCTGTTTTAGATGAAGTTTCAATAGGAGAGGAACATTCACAACAAATAGTGTTTGCATTTTCCTGTTTGTGTGCTTGGAAACATCAGCTCCAGTGAAAGCAGTGCAAACTTTGAAACCATGGTGACTAAGGCTGACTCCTCCATCAAATGTCACAGTTGAAAGAAAAGTCATCTCTGCCCTGAACATGTTTTGCTCCATGTTTATCCCCATGGTTGTTTTGTCGCCCCTCTCACTGCAACACATTTCCATATGTTTGAGCATTTGTCTTAGGCAGAAGCATTAGCGTGAGAATGAATTTGTGTTGCCTGGTGACGATCCCGCTCTCACACCATGTCTCATCTGTGTCAAAAATGATGCACTGGGTGGAGCACATTGTCTCAGCACATCTTAACAGTTAAGCCACACTGACACATTTTCCTTTTTGGTATTCTCTCCTAGAATGAGAATGGCAAAGGACAGCGTTCCACATTGTCACCTGACGAAGTCGAGACAAAAAGCATATTTTAAATTGACATGGCTGCTGTCATGGACCCAGCGCGACACTGAAGTACTAAAGTCTACATTATCTCCCTGCTGCTGTAGCAGAGAACAAAGCCTCGCTGTGATATGACTTTAACTGAGAGCAAACACAGACACACATACTTACCACAGCAACCAAAGAGAATAATAGCCTGTAACATCAGTATGATGAGTGCTCCACATCCCACTGTTATGCTGTAGCTGGTTCTTGACTACCAATGAGCATGAATCAGTGACATTGGTCTTTATTTATTTATAAATCATAAGTAATGGGTAGTGTAATAGATAGTGAAAGGAATGAG
Source organism: Cheilinus undulatus (assembly GCF_018320785.1). NCBI lineage: Eukaryota > Metazoa > Chordata > Actinopteri > Labriformes > Labridae > Cheilinus > Cheilinus undulatus. The sequence continues at coordinate 4,381,857 of NC_054879.1, read as the reverse complement.
CTAATGCCTTCTCTTATAGCCACTCCATAAACATGGTCATAGTCCAATGATTATTTCAAGGGAGCTGGGTGAGTGCCAGAGGATATTTAGAGAAAAATGCATGTCCTCCCACTTACTGTGCGCATTACACTCTAACCATGGTTCTCATTAAAGATACCTTCAAGCTAAGAAAACTTAAAGGCTTATATACTTTTTATGATCAATTGAATTACACTATAGGCTAGTTACCAATTTAGGTCCTGAGGGTCCTTACACAGCGTAAAATATGGAGGCAAAGGTCACGGCTTTTCACTTAAACTACTACAATTTGATGAAAGACTTGAAGGCCAAGGGACAAAAGAACTCCTCCATTCTGTCTGAATGGCATATGGTGTGTTCAGAGTCTCCCCTTTATAATTCTACACCTTCTCCTTGAGTGCCCTGTCTCCTGTCAGAATCACAGAGGCAAAATCTTGTCAGTGGAAGCAAACACAAATAGACCAATGCCATGACGCTGATGCCACATTCATTCACTCGGAATGGTTACATGTAAAATCTTTCAACAGCCTTGGATCACAATTATGGTCTCGGCAATATGAATTTGACAGATTTGTATTTGCAGCAGGTTTTCTGATTGGTCTGAAGCTACAGCTGGGATTTGGTTCAATTTAGGCACAGAAATGACTAAGTGTTTGCTCATTGAAATAATTTTATTACCTCCGCCAAGGAGGTTATGTGATCGGCAGGGTTTGTTAGTTTGTTTGTTAGCAACATAACTCAAAAAGTTATGGATGGATTTTGATAAAATTTTCAGGAAATGTCAGAAATGACATAAGAAGAACTGATTAGATTTTGGGAGTGATTCGGATCACCATCTGGATCTAGGAATTTTTTAAAGGATTCTTCACTATTCTGCGCTGTTACCACTTTACACCAGGAGATGGCAGACATGAGTAACTTCAATCCCAGCAGCATTTTTGGGTGTGTTTCTGTTCAAAGTTTTGGAGTTTAGAGAGTTTGAAAGACGCACATCGAGGAGATGAGTCAGAGCGTAACAGAGAGAAAGAAAGTGAATTGTAGCGAGAATACTCACAATGCTGGGAGGAATAGAGGAATATTCACCCTCTGCCATTAATTTCCAGTCGTCCTGTGAGACCATGGGTGCATCTGTTGCACCCATAGCGAAGCCAATGCTTTGCCTCTCCGTGTTTCCTGCCCACAGGGGAGGGAGTAATCGAGGAATGGGGGGAACATGGGGACAGATCCAAGATTTTTTTAAAGGATACTTCACTATTAGGAGATAGAGCTAATGGTGGAGGTCTGCGCTCTCCGAGTGCTCTCCTAGTTTGATCTGTTTCTGTAGTAAAGCTTCCTCCAAGCAATGACATGACTGATAATTATGATTAGCCATCCATCCATTTTCTATACCGCTTATCCTGTTAGGGGTTGTGTGTGTGTGTGTGTGTGTCGGGGGGGGGGTTTGGAGCCTATCCCAGCTGTCACTGGGCAAGAGGTGGTGTACACGCTGGACTGGTTGCCAATCAGTCACAGAGACAGACGACCAGGCATACTCAAACTCACACCTACATCCAATTTAGAGCCACCAACTAACCTAACGAGCATGTCTTTGGCGGTGGGAGGAAGCCGGAGTACCTGGAGAGAACCCACGCATGCACAGGGAGAACATGCAAACTCTGCACATAAAGGCCCTGACCAGTGAGCCAACCAAGAACCTTCTTGCTGTGAGGCAACAGCGCTAACCCCTGCTGCTAGTTATTTGTGGCCCATATGCAACAAACAGCAAAGACACAAAGATAGCAACTAAACTGCATAGAGAGCCAAGCTTTTAAAAGCTAAATGGACAAAGATTACCCCAGGGAGATGTTCAAGATCAAAACAGAGCCTAATTGAAACCAAATTAGAGGATATAGTCTGCTGAGTATGTTAAAAGGCCATTCAGAAAAACATCAAAGCTGACGTATTTTTAAGGAGTTTATAATGCAGTGTATAGTGCATATGAAAAGTAAACCTTTTCTAGATTTAATAAATCAATCATGGTATCTATAATGCGACTTTTTTGACAAAATAAAACTTCCTTAATGCCAAAGTGAAACAGATTTCTGCACGGTAATGTCAATTAGGTAAAAACATATAATGTAAAATGAGTGACTGCATAAATATTCACCTCCTTCAAGTCAGTGTTTAGTAGAGTCACCTTTGGCTCTGAGTCTGTGTGGATAGGTCTCAATCAGTCTTGCACATCTATACTCTGCAATTTTACTCCATTCTTCATTGTAAAACTGCTCAAGCTCTGTCAGGTTGCACAGGGACCAGTCATGAACAGACATTTTCAAGTCCAGCCTCAAATTCTCCATTGGATTGAGGTCTGTGCTTTGACTCAGCCACTCCAGAGCATTCATCTTGTTTTCCTCTAATAATTTCTCTGTAGCTTTCTCTGTAATCTTTCGTTCATTGTCTTGCTGGAAAAAACATCTTCTCCAAAGCCGTAGCTCTCTTGCGGACTGATCATCTTCTCGGGATAGGATCTTCCTATATTTTGCAGCATTCATTTTACCCTCTACCTTTACAAGCCTTCCAGAGCTGGCTGCTGAGAAGCATCCCCACAGCACGGTGCTGCCACCACTGTGCTTCATAGTGGGGATGCTGTGTTTGTGGTGATGTGCAGTGCTTGGTGTCTTGTCTGATGGACAAAAACCACCATTTTGGTCTCATCAGACTAAAGGACTTTCTTCCACTTACCATGGAGACTCCCACATGCCTTTTGATGAACTCTAGTCAAGATTTAATGAGTTTTCTTCATCAGTGTCTTTCTCTTTGCCACTCTCCCATAAAGCTTTGACTGGTGAAGGACTGCATAATGCAGTTGTTGAATGCAGAGTCTCTCCCATCTCACCTACTGAAGCTTGAAGCTCCTTCAGAGTAGTCATAGGTGTCTGTATGGCCTCTTTCACTAGTCTCCTTCTTGCACAGTCAGTTTGTGATGACGGCCATATTTCTTCCATTCTTTCATGATGATTTAACTGAAATCTGGTGGATGTTCAGTGTCTTGGATTTTTTTTGTCTCCATCCCCTGACTTATACTGTTCAATAACCTTTGTTCTGAGTTTCTTGGAGTGTTCTTTTGCCTTCATGGTGTAATGGTTGCCAGGGATAGTGATAAAGCAGTGTCTTTATACTACAGTCACTGCACTCAGTCTCACAAATTGTGAGACTACTAGCACCAGTTGGTTGGACCTCTGTTGAATTAGCCACTTTAAAGGAGATGAAAATTTATGCAGTCACTTATTTTACATCATACATTTTTATTTAACAGAAATTACCTTGTTCAATCAGTTTTCCCTTTGACATTGAAGAGGTTTTTATTATGTTGATTGTGATTCATTAAGTCAAAAATGGATAAAACATCCTTCTTCCACAGGTATTGCATATCTCCATATTTTTATCATAATGATAGGCTGGCATAGGCACACCAAAGCATCATTGCATTGGGGACATAGATTTAGATGACATAATTGTGCATCTGGTTCTTTGATGAAAAATGCTTGTATTAAATACAATGCTGTATATTACACTGGTAATGAGATCATTCTTCTCTGCAAATATTGGTTTTAGCCCCTCTAAATGCAACACGCTGTATGTATTATTCATTTGATGTTGGCCCCAGAAAAATGAGATTAGAACATTTGCATAATGGTTGGTCACCAAAGTATCTCTGTTGACTAATTATGTCACTGTTTACCAAATAATGATAAATTGGTTTCTTTGCTGGATTTTTTGGTATGCTGTTCCTGAAGTGGGGCTTTACTCCAGCGTCCTGGGGCTTCTCATTCGCTTTTATGGACTGATGTATTGATTCTTTATTATACTGTAGAGCCAGGATGTCAAGGCTGCCAGCGCCCGGCTTCATTCCACTGCACAGTTGAAACATTTCTCCTCTCTTTCATCAAATGGATTAAATACCTACAAATTACAGAAAATACAGTGCTGCTGCACATAGGAAATTAGATGTCAGAAGGCCGCCATGCCTATTACCTTTATTATTTTTGCTCTGGTTAACTCCTGCCTGTTATACACAACATTCAGAAGAAACCTGAGTGTCTCAAGGTGATGAATTATGAAGGAGAAAAAACATGTTTTAAGATTTTACCGTCACGGGGTAGGGCTAAGTTTCATGATACAATCCAGTAAGACTTACAGAATCCTTCATCATACTTTAACCTTGGTATGACCACAGAATGAATGCTGCTTTTACACTGAATGAACAGAAAAGGAATCAAATAAGAAACTGATGATAATATGATAAAACCACACACACATTTATTGATCCAGTACTCCACTCTGTGAAAACCTGAATTCTGCAAGAAGCATATTTGTGAGCAGCAGGTTTACAATTTTTCATCAAGAGAGAAAAAATGCACTTCCTTATTCACTTTTACTGATCGTTATTACTTTGTTCTGTTCTCAGTAAAGCTAGAGACACAAGTGCTTACCATGCTTGGCAAAGGTTGCTGTGGAGAACTGGTCATCAGTATTAGCTAGTCTTATTCAGTGGCATCCATTTACACTTCACTGACGCAGCAGTGGGAGCAGACTGTGACTGTGGTAGCTAGGGATCGAACCTATGACCTTTCAGTTGGGAAACAACCGACTCTACCTGCTGATCCACAGTCATCCCATGGATAGACTTTATCTCTCGTCTCAGTGAAGTCTGGGGCTTGAGCCGTGGGAAGATAGGCTTCCAAACAGAAATGCAGTCTCTCTACGGGACTGTAGCTTGATTTGTTAAGTGATGAATTATTATTGAGATGTCTCTTGATTTGGTTTGGTAGCATCTGGTAGGTCACATTCAGGAATGTTCTTGGCTTGATAAGATCTTGGAGCACAATCAGAATTAGTTGTATGTACAGCTAAGCCTTTGTGACTGCTATCTAGAGTTTTTAATTTTTTACTGTTGGACTGAATGAAATGTTATCTTTACTATTAAAAAAAAAAGTGATTATAAAGTGTTTCTGCAAATCAATAGTTTTGAGTCCCTACAAGGCAATGATGACTTAACACTGTGGAGTACTGCATTTAAAATCATAGGAGGTAGTTCCATAAATGACTATTGTCTTCACTCTAACAGGGCTCAGGAAGGACTCAGCTTCATGTAGGCCAAGCAGCATTTCACAATAAAAGCACTCAGAGCAGTGATGGGCATTGGGGCTCATTGTTCAATCTGCTCTACCAAAGTAAAGAAAACAGTATGCTCTAGGTCAGGGGTTCTCAACGTTGGGGTCAGGACCCCATTGGGGGGTCGCGAGACACTGAAACGGGGTCTCCAGATGCTTTAAAAAACTAAGAACATTTTAGAAGTACACTGTTGCCACTTTAAACCACTTTTGCCTGATCCTAACCAATTTTCATCTATTTTTTCCCTCCAATTTTAACACATTTCTGCAACTTAAAACCCATTTTTGTCAATTTTAAACCCTTTCCACCACTTTTTCTGTCTGTTTTTGCCACTTTTAAACCAAATCTTGCAACTCGCTGCCTATTGTCAGCTCTGTTGACACATTATTGCCACTATTAACCCCTTTTACCACTTTTTAAGACACATTTCACAATGTGATACACCAATTTTTGCCAGTTTCTCACTCTTTCTTCCTCAGCTAGCCCTTCTTTGCCACTTTAATGCCATTTCAGCCACATTTTGAATCCCCTTTTACAACTTATTATGCCATTTTTTTGCCACTTTAACTATTTTTTGCCACTTTTATCTAATTTATTGCATTTCTAACCCATTTTTGCTACTTTTAAAATCTAATTTCACCACCTTTCTTACCGTTTTTTGTTATTATTAACCCATTTTGATTATTTTTTAAATATGTTTTAACAAAAGGATTTACATTTTTAAGAGGGCTTCTTTCTACACAAAGAATTAAAAATTGTTTTTTTGATAAGAGTGGTTATTATTCAGGTTAAATATAAAATACCACAGTTTAACTTTACAATGGACCATGATTTTGCTGGCCCCCAGTTTGGCTGGGCCCCAGAAAGCTCTCCCATTTTCCCCCTGATGGGCGGCCTTGTCTCCATGTGACTATTCTTGAATGTTCATGGCTGTTCAACCACCTTCAGGTACAGTGGGGGTCCCTGGTTTCTGTCACCTTTATTTTGGGGGTCGTGGGCTGAAAAGGTTGTGAACCACTGCTCTAGGTCAAGTTGTGAATGATTCATCTTAATCACCTAAAAACAGGCTTTGAATCCTTTTTTTCTCAGGTGACAGTTACACTGAGGGTGAATCTAGCACATGAAAACAAAGCTGGAGGTTCCAGCACTCAAAAATGTCCTTTCAGCTATTTAAATATTATTTCTAGGCAAGGCCGTGGCCACGATGGACGTGTTTTGACTTGTGGTCTTCCTGTGGCCACTGCCTCACCTAGAAATTAAACTACTTAATAGGACAATTTTTGAGTGCTGACTCCTGCGTTTGTACATCTTTTTTCTCGTGCACCTTAAGAAGTTTATAGTTGAAGTGTGCTCCTTTTTTGTTTTCTTTGTTAACTGAGTGCATGCTCATTGTTGAACCAGCTCCTGCAATGCTAGTCAGCAGGAAAACCTCCCAAAGACAGCGTTTGGAAAAGGGCAGAGCCTTTGAAAAAAACTCAGAGGGTGATTGGATGAACGTTCTGTCTGTCACATCTTGACGGGCCAATCAGAGCAAGAAAACACGTGACATAGCATCTACCAAGGTGCGCCCCTACCGAAGGAGTAACCTCCATAAGAGCTGCATAACGTGAACCATGGCGGCTGTAGACATGTCAGTACAGGACTTTTGTCATTTTTGAAAAGAAAACAGCTCACTGCTGTTCTTTGTTCTTCTTTTAATGAAGAAATGTTGTCAAGTTCTGATAAACTGGCGCTTTTGCAGCATCCACGCCAATGTCTTCCGCCATAATTGCACCGGCCTCTTGCTGCTGCTTGTTTACATCACGACTCTGCTGCGCCTGAAAGTACTGCCCCTCGTCACTGATTGGTCCTGTCACTTTCTAACCAGGCCTAAACAGTTCAGACGGGAGCTTTGCAAGATGGATTCGCCAGTGAGAAACACAGCAACGGGTGTATCAATCTGCTTTTCAAGGTTACTCAATTACGATACTTTGAGTAAATTTAACTTACCTTCCACCCCTTGCTAAGGATCAATAAGGTTTACGTATGTTTTTATCATAATTATTAAGTTTGATGTGAAGTTTTAGGACTTTCTCTGAAAAATCAAAAGATTGGTGTTACACACTGAGAAAATGGGCATCATCCGTCACCACTGGCATTCACATCTATCAGTAGGCGTATTAAACATCTCAGTATTTAATCTTGTGTTTGCTGCTTTGACCGCCTGTGAAGATTCTCTGTCCTTGTAGGTTTTGACTTCCAGAAAATACTGCATCCATGTCTGTGATTAGACAAATACAGCAAAATAAGTGCTTTTGGCTGAGTGCATTCTCTTAAATGCCAAGGATGTAAAGGTCACAGAGGGAAATTATTCTTCTAAAGAGCCCTAAGTAAAGACTGCTGTGCCGTTTTAAAGGAGAATATATGAAGGAAAGGCTATAATTTACGAGTGGTGAAATGTGTCTTTGATATGACTAAACTTTGCACTTGTTTACCTTGCTGCCCTTTACCTTTTGGACATCTTAGCTGCAGAGTTCAGATCACACACATTCATCACAAAGCTGAGTGAAAAGCTCGCCGACACGTGCCCAGGATATTCTCAAGGATGATTTTCTTTGAATTCATTTTACTGCAGCAGTAATTCACAGATAAATCCAAACATCCTGAAGCTGTGTCCATGACGGCGATAATTGCTTCATCGCAAACAGAGAACATGCAAAGGTGAAGAGTTCCCTATTTTCCATGACTTTCTGACTCAAAGCTAACAAACAAACACAAATTAATGCTTTTGGATTCACACAAGCAGAATAGCTGAAATATTCATGCGTTTACACTTTATGTTTATTCTTCCACACCAGCGACACAGTTTAGGAGCCCAGAGATTAACGTTAGCTTCACTTTAGTAACTCACATCTTCTCTCACATGGTTTGTTTTAATGAGCTGCTGATCCATGAATCTTAAACGTTAACACGATCGTTGCCACAGGTTTTCGGGAAGAGTGTGTCCTTATAGCCAGCCAGGCATACGTCTTCACGTGTGTGTTTTAGCCAATGCATGCAGAGTCAAACAAACGCCGCTCATGTTCATGGCGTGTGATTGTCTGCACTAGTGGTTCTCAACCATGGGGTTGGGACCCCCTTGGGGGTCACAAGACACTGAGAGGGGGTCTCCAGATACCCTAAAAAACTAAAAATATTTTTAAATGACATTGTTGCCACTTTACACTTATTTTTTCAAATTTTGACCCATTGTCATTATTTTTCCTACCAATTTTAACAAACTTTTGTCCTTTAACCCCTATTTTCATCATGTTTACACTCTTTAAACACTTTTTCTGCCTGTTTTTGCCACTTCAAAACTAATTCTTGCTACTTAAGCTTAATGTTGCCTCTGTTGACCCATTATTGCTACTTTTAACTCCTTCTTACTACTTTTTATGCCCATTTTAACCACATTTGACCAATTGATATGCCCATTTTTGCTAGTTTAGGCAATTTCCTCCAATATCTGCCTATTTTTTTCTTTCTCTGTTTACTTTTTTTGCCAGTTTTTACCTCCGCCAAGGAGGTTATGTGATCGACAGGGTTTGCTAGTTAGTTTGTTAGTTTGTTTGTTAGCAACATAACTCAAAAGTTGTGGACAGAGTTTAATGAAATTTTCAGGAAATGTCCGAAATGACATAAGGAAGAACTGATTAGATTTTGGGGCTGATCCGGATCACCGTCTGGATCCAGGAATTTTTTAAAGGATTCTGTACTATTGGGGGATAGGCTAATGGCGGAGGTCTACGCTGTTACAACTTTACACCAGGAGATGGCGAACATGAGTAGCTTCAATCCCAGCAACATTTTGGGTGTGTTTCTATTCAAAGTTTTGGAGTTTATAGAGTTTGAAAGACGCACGCCCGGTCGAGGAGACGAGTCAGAGCGTAACAGAGAGAAAGACAGTGAATTGTAGCAAGCATACTCACAATGCTGGGAGGAATAGAGGAATATTCACCCTCTGCCATGATCTCCAGTCGTCTGGTGAGACCATGGGTGCATCTGTTGGCACCGGCAGGCAATGCTTCCGCCATGACAGTCCACCCGTAGCGAAGCCAATGCTTTTCCTCGCCATGTATCATTTTTTCATCCCATTTCACCAAATTTCCACCTATTTTTGCCAATTTAAAACCACTGCGGCTATTATTCAACTCCCTTTTACCTCTATTTATCGCCCATTTTTGCCACTTTAACCAATTTTTGCCATTTTTTTGCAAATTCTGTCTAATTTTTGCCATTTACAACCCATTCTGGCTACCTTTAAAATCCAAATTCATCACCTCTTCCATCATTTGTTCCCATTATTAACCCATGGTAGCCATTTTTAAACCAGTATTGATTCTCTTTTAAACAAAGGGGTTTTACATTTTTAAGAAGGCTATTTACTACACAAAAAATATTTTTTCTTTGATTAGAGTGGTTATTTTTCAGGTTAAATATGAAATATGGTTATCAAAGCTTAACTTTACAACAGACCATTGTTTTGTTGACCTCCATGGACCCCCAGTTTGGCTGGGCCCCAGAAAGCTCTACCATTTTTCCCCCTTGTCTGCACACGACTATCACAAATTGTGCATGGCTTTGTTTATCCACCTTCAGGTACGGTGGGGGTTCCCGGTCTCTGGCACCTTTATTTTGAGGGTCACATGCTGAAAAGGTTGAGAATCACTGGTCTACACAGGTGATTTTTAAGTGGCGTGTAAAGTGAAAGTCAATCAAAAGGATTGTCATGTAGCTGGCAAAGACGCCGCCCTGGAGCACGGTGCAGTGAGTGAAAGCTATTGCTGTCTGTGCTGTTTCTGACATTTTGGCTGCAGTTCAGACTCGCCCAATTGATTCTGCACTGTCATCATGCTCATGATTAGATTAGTGATTTATGTAATAACTGTAATGAGGTTAGGATTGAAAAATGGAGTGCATACAGAAACTAATGTTATTGTGTCTGTGAGATTCACCACAACAGAGCCTGTTCCTGGTGTAACGTCATTGTGGAGAGACTTAACTGGTGTAGCCTCGGGTCGTTTATCACAATTCTTCTTTGATCATCAACGAATTCAGAACATGAAGAAGTTATTTCTTAAGGATATGATGAGTCCCTGCTCACAGAAGTTCACGGAGCATCCCTGCTGATAGGTTCTCTGTTATTTTCTTTGAGGAATTCATTATTCTGCACAAACTGGCAGTGGCTCAGATTAACATGATTAGCATAATGAACATAGCTGTTGAAATTCCCCCTAAGAAGCCGCCCGTTTTACATTAAACAGAGATATTAGTTTGTCTCATATCATTCCGTCTTATTCAGTCCTCAAAGAGGGCAAATAGCAGCTGGATTTTTAATTAACATGTCCAAGATCGCAGAGCTGCCTCTCCCCACATTGTTCATTGTTCAAAAGACCATGATGCAAAATTGTTGAGCATAATGAATAAACATTTGTAAAAAGAACTGTATGTAAATGATCCTAAATGGAACAGGCTCATCCTCATGGGACTAGAAAAAAACCAACCCTTTTCACATCAATGTGAGCATGTTTGCATCTTTATTCTCACAGAGAAAATTAAAGCAGACAAGAAGGAAACCCCTGTCTAGCTGCAGAAAAATAAAGACTTTACCCAAAGCCATGAATGGGAGGAGTGAGATAAAGACAACAGCCTAGTATGCAAAAGGAAAGATCAACATCAGGCTGGATTTAAGTCAGTAACTCCTGGCACTGTAACAAGAAAACTTTGTTCACAGGTTCATTTATTTGATCATTAAACAGCGATGCCTTCTACCATGAATCAAGGCAGTATTCTCTCCAAACATCATCAACCTCAGCTTATTTCCTCTTCTGCTTCTCGTTCACAACAAAATCTAATCTGAAGTAGAGTGAGAGAAGACACTCTGGTAAAAGTACTGATTTAACTCCTTCACTTAAGGAAAAGTTAAAACATGGATGCTCTAAAATGTACTTAAATACAAAAGTAAAAAAGTGAAAATGAATTTTTACCATCAGTGATACAGGAGCAGAACTTACACTGCATGAGAAGAAACGACAGATGTAAGTTGTTATCTCTTATAAGCTGAGGTGATCACGTTTATTAACATTAACGCAGAGGGAAACTGAATCAACTTTGAAAACCTCTGCATCAACAGAAGAAGAATCCCAACAACATTTCAGAATAAAAGCATTGTATGAAAATAAGGGTAGTCTCACCATAGACGCATACTGATCAGGCTTTTACTTTGAAAAACACCAGAAGAGTAGCGTACCTGTCACGTCAGCCTGAAATGAACTGACAGACAGGATACACTCACAGCAGTGATTTCCTCCTAGAATGCTATTATAGCATCCTATAATCCTATCATATGTACTATATGATAATAATCATATTCTGTGGTGCTGAAATGGGACAATACTTATGTTTAAAAGTGTATTAAGCGGTCAAGGACCTGGCTTCCTCCTGATATTTTACAATTTTTATTTATTTTTTATTTTTGAAGAGAAAATACCGTGTGCAATGGGCTATGGGTAATTCCTGTCAGCAGACGATATGTGCATCCTTGAAAATTCTCTGGACTCAGTCCTTTGAAGAATTTTGAGGATCCTCTTTAAAGGGTCAAGGGTCAAACCCCCTTAAAAAACTGCTGTTCCAGGACTCTTCCTTAGCTTTGAGGAATGGCTAATGGCCCAGGTGCAAACATCTGTGTTACTCTTACTTTATTTTGAAAGGACGGTCATGAAAGATAAAGTTTGTTTGATTTAGTGTGATGGAGAATTACTAATGATTGCTGGTACAGTGTGAATAAACTTTGAAACAATGAAAGTGATGCAAAATATAAAGCTCTCAGTGATTGTAATTCAATCTTCTGATTTGAAAATAAAATGAAAAACATACTGGCACTGGTCTTTGACCACTTTGACCATGGTAGGTAATGGGAATGCACGGCACTGGATTTTGTATTGATACGCTGATATTTACAGAATTATTATTACTGATATTTAAATGAATCTCAGGCCTGATTTTCAGTAGTTTTTCAGTATACTGAAGTGTAAGGCAGTGATTTAAACATTTTTGGCCAAAGCACACCTCAGATTGAGCCAAAATCTCAAGACACACCATCTCCATCTCCAAATTTCTCCTTTAAGATGTCTTTATTTCTATCTTTATTTTATGTATAGTTGTAGTAAAAATGCAAATCCACAACACACACCTAGACAATCCTGGCCTTTACCATTTGATATCAAATTGCGCGCACAAACGCACTCTAAAATTTTTGCAGTGTACATTTCAGCTGTATCTGCTTTATTCACGGTTTCTGATTAAAGCAATCTGCTGTTGCAAATCTAACCCTTTTATCACCTGTTATTTGGCATTTTTATCCAAAATATGTACATATGAAATAAAGACAGAGCTAGAAGACTTCAAGAAATACCACAGACAAATTTCACCTTCCTAGGAGGTTTTCCAATTTTTTGATACTTGTGAGTTTTAAAATGATATTATATTAACAACGCTTATCTTAATCCGTGACAGGATTAAAAAGTGCATGTGCAAACTCATGTAAAAGTATCCTAAGGGGCTGTATAGTCAAAGGAATCATGTATGATTGTAAAAATTCACAAGGCACACTTAGACTTTCCTCAAGGCACACCTAGACTTTGTTTTTGAGAGCCATTGCTGTAAAGAATGAGAAAAAGGCCTCAACCGCAGTTCATCTGTTGACCCTGCCTAAAACTCCTCTAACTTATTTGTTACAGCCAATATTTACAGCTGATAAATGCACTTTTTTAGAGCCAACATATCAGCAGAACTGTCATTCACTTTTTAAGCTCTGCCCATTTCGATATCATTCTGACAAAATCGTACATCACTAGCTGGTAAGTTTTTGAACACTTTCCTTTTACGGCTTCAGTATTTTATTTTATTTTTTTCATGCATTTTGTTCTTCTTTGTTTGTTTTATAACAGTGGATAGCAAACAGCTCTGATCATTGACACCTACTTCATAGGGAAAGTGTTTTTCTTTACACTCAAGATATAATTGGTATGAATGTATGCACTCAACCATTATCACAGTCTGGTATAAATGCAACTACCTTTACAGGCCTGGTAACCACCTGTCTAAATACTGTATGCAAACCTCTCTTGCAATTTTGCAGAAACCAACCTTCAATCTGCTAGATCTAGGTCTGAAATTCCAGCAGTAATTATCCAACCACGTACTACAGTATGTTTACCTGGGAAATAATTATGGATGCTGAACTAAGACGTTTTCACTTTACCTGAATAAACACCCTTGCTGACAGGGGAGCATCTGTCTTCCTCCTCAGTGGTTATGATTAAACTGGAATGTAAGCATGCTTGCCCATTTTATCTCTGAACATGAATAATTAAGTAAACCATCACTGGGACCATTCCAATTCCATCTTGAAGAAGAGATTTATACATCAGGAATTCAATTATACAAAATTACATGACCACTATCTAGTTTCAGCGACTGTATCCATCCATCTGTCTGCTGGTCTATTCATAAATCCAGGTTTCAGCCTCTTTGTTGGTCTGTGGATGAACTGTGTGTCCGTCCATCTTTTTTCTACTCTTCTACCTCGCCACATGTGTGAAAGTAAACCTGGATGCTGCATAGCTTTTTTTTTGTTGTTGTTGTTTTTAATTTTTTTCTAAATCACAGTTTGTGCATCTTAGTGTTTGCTTGTTCTGTGACCTTACATTATTTACAGCAAAGGTCTACAGTGCCAACCAGAATCAAAAGTACTCTGTTTTTCTGTAGGTGGGAAAAATAAATATATAAAACGAAAGTTGCACAAGTGTGTAGGCTTTCTCCGTGTCAGAGACTTTGACTTGTCACAGTCAGGAAAACAGAGAATGTAAAGGAGCAAATGAGGAGTAAATATTAAATACAAGGATGGCTGAGTTCCATTTAGTTTCAGGGTCCTGGTTCAGAATGTGCTGACTCATTGTTACGCTGTCTTTGCTTTGTGGGAAACTTTGAATGAACAGATTCATTTTTGATGTACCAGCCGTGGCTGTGCTCTGACTGTAGGTACGGCTGCCTGCTAGAAAAGACGACTGCAATCCTGACAGTGGCAGCTGTGTGTTCAGGGGCTCACATTTAAATGGTTGCAACTGTTGTTGAAAACTTTCAGCATTTGCAAACCTCTTTGATGTTGTGAAAAATAAGACACCCAACAGCTACAGAGGCTTAGACCTCCTTTCTTCACAGATCCAGCGACTGAAACAATGACTTAAAAAGTCTATTTTTTGGTCTATTTTTCTCTTTCAGAAGCGTTCACTATCAGAACAGTTATAAAGATGAAATGAATACATAAATGTGCCCACACTGGCTTTAACTAAATATTCATTACATGTTTTAGTATGAGCTGATAGTTGTACGTGGTATAAAACAGAAATAGTGTTGATTTTTATTCTTTTATTGGGTCATTAACACATCTTCAAGGTTGGTTTGCTTGCAGTTGGAGGGTCGGGGGTTCGATCCCCAGCTCCATACCGTCTCATGTCGATATATCTTTGTCCAATTTACTCCCACTGCTTTGTCAGTGGTGTGTATTGGTGTGTATGGATGCATTTGATGGGATTAACTAATAAATCTTCACCATCAGCAAGGCCGCCCACAAGGGGGGGTAAAGGGGAGAGCTTTGTTGGCCCCAGCCAAATGTGGGGGCCCATGGAAGTCAGGAAAATCATGGTCTATTGTAAAGTTAAGCTGTGATAACCATGTTTCATATTTTACCTGAATAATAACCACTCTTATCAAAGAAAATAAAATGGAGTGTCATTCATTCATGCCGTAGTGCAGGGGTGTCAAACTCAATCACAGCAGGGGCTGGATTCTGAATTTGGGTCTAACCTGAGGGTCTAACAGGGTCAATATTCAACCACTGACTGTCAGCCTAAATGATTTTGAGATTTAAAGGTCAACATGAAAAGTAAAAAACTCAAAATCTGAGATTAAAAAGTCAAACTTATAGGTTTTAAAGGTAAAAACACGACATTTAAAGTCAAAATAATGTTATTAAAGGCAAAGTATGACATAGAATTCTGAAACCATGATTTTTAAGTCAAAATATGATATAAAAGTCAAAATCATGAGTTTTAAAGGTAAAACAATGAGCTAAAAGTCAAAGTTAGGGGTTGAAATGGTCAGCAAAACTGAGATTTAATTCAAAATCATATTTTACAATCAAAATGTGAGATAAATATCAAAATATTGAGTTTAAAATGTGAAAATATGAGATTAAATTTCAAATTCATGAGTTTTAAAGGTCAAAATGTGAAACAATGTTAAAAATCACGAGTTATAAAGGTAAAAACAAGATAAAAGTCAAAATTAGGAGTTGAAAAAGGTCAAAACATGTAATAAAAGTCAAAATCATGACTTTAAAAGGTCAAACTAGGATTTAATGTAAAATTATGAATCTAACAGGTTAAAATATGAGATAAAAAGTCAAAACCGTAACTTTCAGTCATAACTGTGAGATGCAAAATTGAAAAGGTAAAGAAAACACAAACTTCGTCTACGTTGAATTATTTTCAGTTTACTTTTTCTGATTTTTATGACTCAGCAACGATGTTATAAATCATCAAGGTTAAGTTTAGATTTTTATACTGGAGGCAATCTGCAGACCACATACTGGTGGACCAGTTCTAATAAAAATATCTGATCTGGTGGGCCGGGTATAACTGTACCACGGGCCGGATTTGAGTTTGACACCCCTGCTGTAGTGCATCATAACCTTTTTCAAAATATAAACACCTTTATCTGAGAACAGAATTACCTTTTTCTTTTCTGCAGATGTTACCGTTATGGATGGGCACAGTGAGTAAACAAGTGCTTCCCAAAGTGTGGGCCGGGGCCCACGGATGGTCCCCAGAGGTACTGTAGGTGGGCCGTGAGAGTTAAATACATTCTGTCTTAAATGATCATAATATATACTTGATTTCATGAAAGTATTAGTATCAAAATCATTTTGTCTGGTTTAAAGAAGCGGTGTCATGGTTTAACTGGCTTCAGATTAACCAGTGACACTCTGTCAAATGTTCTAGTATGATGCTTACTTCCCAATAGTAGGAATTTATTGAAGACTTTGTGCTACTGTAAGAGTTTTCTGGGCCATAAAGTATGCTAACACAGATAAATATTACAAAAGAAAATTTGCATGACTTTACAGATGCCTGATTACAACAAAATTAACAGTAGAGACTCATTATTTGTACTCTGTGACGCCACAAACACTTTCTGAGTGACGTTAATGTATCTGAAAGTCAAGCATTCACACTGGAATTTCCTTAATATGAAAGAAAAATATGTGATAAATATTTGAGGTTGCACAATGGGTAAGGTGAAATATTTTCAGGTCTTCATTTGGGTGACAGCATCCAGAAGTTGTTTATAATGAGAGACAGTCAATACAGCCTGAGAGGAGCTTTTATCTTTCCAAAACCAAAGATGAGCACAAATGTCAAATGTCATTGTCTGTCAGTTTGAGGGGTAAATTTGTGGAATTTTTCTTCTGAAAATATAAAAACATGCAGTACATTGGTAAGACTCAAAACACTGTACAACAATGAATTTGTTTTGAAATACACCATGAAAAATGTAAGTTAATATGAATATTGTATTATACATTTATAATAGCTTGGTTAGCTTGGAAATTCAGAAATGTCACTTTGGTCTTCTAAATTGTTTTATTTGTTGCAAGTGAACCGAAATACATTTTTCTTTCATTCATTCATTCAAGTTTGGGAAAGGCTGGACTAAACCATTGGAAAGTAATGTTAGATTAGCATTAGATAGCTAGATGTTAGATAGCTCAGCTATGATCTGAAGAAACATCAGGGTGCCAGAGAATAAAGTGGAAGGAACTGAAGTAACTTTAAGGGGAGAATAACTTAATAATGCAAAAAAAAAATAAAGATGAAAAATGGTAAAGTTTGTTGAAAGTGACAAAAATTGGCAGAAAAGATGGTGAGAAGTGGTTACTGAGCGGCAAAAATGGTTTAAAATCAGCAAAAATTGTGTAAAAGACGAAAATTAGGATGAAACCTGGAAAAGTAGGTTAAGAGAAGGCAAAAAAGGGCCAAATTGGGCAGGAAAATGGTAAAAAGTGGTTAAAAAGTGGCAAAAATTGGTTAAAAGAGGCAAATATGGGTTTGAAGGAAAAACAGAGAGAAAAAATGGGCTGAAACAGTGAAGAGAGGGGTCTGAAAGTGGCACAAATATGTAATTCGATCATTAGAGCCCAACTTTTTCGCCAGGAGCTTATAGATCCAACACATATACATCTGATATCAGTAAATTACACTGGGGAGGGCCCATTCACTGGGTGTTCCAGGGGCTCAACAAGTGAATGAATGTGTGAGTGAATGGGTAGGTGTGACCTTTAGTGTTGAGTCGTTAAACCACTATACAATCTGAAGTGCATTTACCATGTAGGTGCAATAGGAGAGCAATCATTCACAGTGGAAAATGATGAATGCCACATATTTGAATGATGATAAATAGTATATAAGTAATAATCGACTATTGACAGTCATGAAACATAACAAAACAGCGGTAAACAACAGCTGTTGAAATATTCTCCAGGCCTTTGTCGTTGGTCTTTGAAGGTCTCGGCTTGTTACCGTGGACACAGAGCTACACAGATGAACACAGCAGGGCAGCTGTGCATGCGGCGTACAGGCAGCTCAGTCCACATGGCACAAGATGGACAACGTGTGTGACACTTTAGAGGACAGAGGCTGTATTTAAGTTAAATTCTAATCATACATCAGCTTTACATGCTTGTCAATCACTTTATCCAAATCTGCTGAGAGGCTGTGATTTGGATTGTTAAGGCTTGTAGCTTTATGTCGTTACAGCAGCGGTCCAGTGCTTGCAGTAGGCCCATGTTTTCATCTAACCATGACTTGCCTGGGTTTGATGGGCCATGTGATTATGTTTTCTCCAGTGCAGTGCACATTTTTGGTTATTTCCTGTTTGACTATTATGAAACTGTTTCCCCTTCTGCAAACCTAAGCTTCAGTTTGCTTTAAAAAGTGAAACATGAAGCCTTGGACTTCTGGAATCAGCATCTGAGTTCACTTTGATACTTAATGGCAGTCAGCCAGCAGGTACAGCAGGCGTCACACTTTCAGGAACATTCTGACAAAAACATTTGACCTACTTCGTTTTTGCAATTGAAAGGGAAAACTTTATGCTGAGGCAGTTTTTTTTTTTTTTCATTTACACAGTAATTTAAGTTTCACACATGAATGTGGGTCATATGAAGCCCTTTTAAGGGTTTGCCTTTTTCAAATGCATCATAAGTGCTGAGGAGGATTTTCAAAAAGGTTAAGAAATGCCACAGCAGAGGAGAAAAGTGTACATTGTGAAAATACAGATATGCCGTTTTGTTCTTTTTTTTTTCAATTAGAATATCTGACCTTTCAGAATAAGACATGTTTGTGTTGAGCATCTCTTCACAGTTCAGCAGGAGCCTCTAGGAAGCTCAAAGTAGCTTTGGGCTTTTCTTCATCACATTTTTTCTTGTTTGAGTGATTCCTGAACAGTCAAACTGCTGTGATTTTTTTAGTGGACTTACATGAACTCGTCAGGCACATTGAGCATGCTGGATGTAGGGTTTGAGCTATGTTCGGCTCTGTGGATTGGAAGTTAAGGAGAGAGAAGTTCTAGTATGGCTGTCACAGGATGTTGTACCTCACTAAGTGTGCTATATATACAGCTTTAAGCAATCATCCGACATAGTACAGGAGTTTGAGAACCGACAGAGGAATTGAGCACCTCAGCTGTTGAGAGACCATCTGTGTACCCCTGCATGACAGATCAGAGCAACTGAATATTCATGCGCCATCCCTCCCCTTATCACATTAGATTAGAACCCATGTGGTGAGAACGCGAGGGGAGAGGCTGACAACACTGTTACGTTGTCAGAGACCCTCACAGCTGTGTGTTAAACAGAACATTTTCAAAATAGACGAGCTCTGGTACGGCGCTGGGTTAAATGTTCTGTGACAGTATGTTAGGAGTGAAAATGTCCTGTGTATTTTTGGATGTATGACAATTTAACACCAGGATCTTACACTTATTTGAGTTGGATTCCAAATGTGTGAGATTTATTTTAGTAATTAAGCAGCATACTTCCCCTTTTCTTATGCAATAACTCCCAACTTAACGGCACACAAAGTCCACTTTTAGAGACTACACACCCAGGGCTAGATCCACATAAAAAAGCACTTTTGGACCGGTTGAACATGTGCAAATGGGAGTGAAAGATAGCGATCATGCAAAAAGGAGGAATCCATGCAAACCGCTCAGCATAGCAAACAGCATCCTGGATATGCTTTTCCTATTTGCATGCATGTAGGTTAGGGAAAATGTAAAAATCCAACTTAAATTTGCTCCCCTCTCTATGCAAACACTTTAAGCTTTGGTGCAAAAACAACTTGTTCACAAAAGCCAGCGCTAATTGCCACAAGCAGTAAAAGTGGTGCAATTTAACGCAATCCAAACTTGTGTATGAAATCAGCGCCATTTCTCTCTCTCTCTCTTACTCCCATTCTCCCCGCTTTCTCAATTTCTCTTATGTGCCATGGAATAGACTTTTTATTTAGAACCATGGACTGCAAATCATGTAGGACTCTAGTGAGCCACTTTTGAGTTGCCTTTTTAAAGAAAAATTAAAATGTTACTAGCCAAATGCACTGCTGTAGTGTTCCCCACCTCTGACCACAAAGAAATAAATTCCTGTATCTAAAAACCCTCTGTAGAGATGTTAGGCATTACATATCATGCAAGCATTCAGGTGCCATTTTTTAAAATAGTCTAAAAAATCCTAGTTTCTTCATTTTTGTACATTTTGATTATTAGTTTAATTTATTGTGTTGGTTTTTATATAGAATGATTTATTGCTTGTGTTTTCTTTTTTTTCTTTTTTGAAAATGCATGAGATCAACCAATCAAACAATCAAACAAACTTTATTTATAAAGCGCTTTTCATACATAACATGTAACTCAAAGTGCTTTACATTGACTAATAAAAACATTCCCTCACACCCGCAACCACCCTATCCCTTTATCAACCACCCCACAGACAACAGTTACATGTACACACACTCACACACACTGTTTCACAAACATGCACACACACACACACACTAAAAGGATGAGATGAGAAACCTAAGAAATAATTGCATTTCAAATCTAGGGCTGGGAAATTAATCACAAATTAAATTAAATCACAATATGGCCTGCTGTAATTTTCAAATGGTAGACAGTAATATTTCAATATTACTTTAATATTTCTTAATATTTCTTTAACCTAAAATTTGTAAAACTAAAAAAAGAAAAGAAATACCAGAATTTTTACAGAGGTCCTTTAATTTATATTTCTTTCTTAATCAACATGAAAATAATTTAAAAGTCCCCTTCAATATGGAAATATCAAATTTGCAATAATAGCAAAAATCGCAAAATTTTTTTTTTTTTTTTTCAAAATTGTTTATCCCCCACCAACACTGGACTGTAGAGCAGTGTTCTGTGGAGTGATGAATCACGCTTTTCTATTTGGCGGTCAGATGGGCACATCTGGGTTTGATAACGATATCTAACAAAAGTAGTTCTCCAGGGTTTGGGGCTAGGCCCCCTCATCTTCAGTGAAGGCCAGCCTTAATGCTTCAGTATACCAAGACATTTTGGGCAATGCTATGCTTCCAGCTGTGTAGCAACAGTTTGGGTAAGGCCCTTCTCTATTCCAACATGACTGTGCCCCAGTCCACAAAGCAAGGACTATAAAGACATGGAGAACTTGACTAGTCCACACAGAGCTCAGACCTCAACCCCACTCAGCATCTTTGGGATCAGTGTTAATTTTGGCTATTTTCAATTGTAGTCTTAGTTTTAATCTTTCAATGAAATGCATTTTAGTTTTAGTCACATTTTAGTCATTTCTATCCTTTTTAGTTTTAGTCTAGTTTTATTCCATAAAAAGTCCTCACATTTTAGTCTTTACTTTGAGTCCAAGCATTTATTTTCTTGTCTAAATCTGGTACCAAACCATGCTAGTGTGTTCTCTGCACCCTGACAAACCTGGGGTCCCTGCTTTCTACAGCTGAGAGGCAGAATAGATACAGCTGCATTGTTTTTTGACTGATTTACCCACAGTGGAGAAATATCACAGATTTTGAATGTCCAGTGAAAACTAAATAACATTTTAGTCTAGTTTTGGTCATCTTGATGTAAACTTTACTTAGTTTTTGTCAGTTTTAGTCATCACAGATCTTTTTTTTGTTAGTCTTAGTCTAGTTTTTGTCATGGAAAAAAAGTCAACATTTTTAGTCATAGTTTTAGTCGACAAAATTAACACTTTTTGGAACTGGAACAGAGATTATGAGCCAGGCCTTCTTTTCCAACATCAGTGCCTGAATGGGCACAAATTCCCACAGAAACACTACAAAATCTTTCAGAAAGCCTTTCAGGAAGAGTGGAGGGTGTTAGAGCTGCAAAGGGGGGCCAGCTCCATGGATATGAATACAATGTCATCACAGTCCCAGGTGGTGTAATGGTCAGGCGGCCAAATACTTTTGTCCATATAATGGAAGCTTGATTGGTGCAGCAGAAACTTTATTACCATGTAAAGAATGATTTCTCTCTGCAAAACAGTTGCAATTTTTTGCAACTCTGCCAAACTTTCAGAGCATCTTAGTATATGATTGGTGCAAAATCTTAAGTCAATATGTCATTTCTGGTACTGTTCACACATGCAAGTCTTTCTTTGTGGGTCCGAACCCTGGTCTTTAAAATCCACCGATGCTTGGGTTTAGTAACCTGGCAATCCTGATAAAATGTTTTTTATATTTATGGCATGGGATCACATTAATTTTGGCACTACATAACCAGGCATCTGTTGTCAAGTCAATACATGATTCTTCACTTCAGTAGTAAATTAAACTCTTGTCAGAGCCGGTCAGGAACGGAGCAGAAACATCTTTCCTACCAAAAAATCTTTCACTGTGGTTCGCTGCTATTTTTACATGCTGTCCAGTCCAGATAATCTCTCCACACTAGCATTGTTTACAGGCATGTAGCAGCTTCAACTAAACTGCACCCTGCCACTCTCACCACAAATAATTTTGATTGGTTCAGCCCTTCTCTGACAAGCATTTCAGCTTGAAGCTTTGTAGGATGGATCCACTTTAATGACAGACAGAATCTTGCCAATCCCTCTACTTTGTAAGGTTAAGTTTTAGGAAGTCAGACCCCATCCTGATATAAAAAGGATCACTATAAAGGCAATTTAAGCCCTTATAAAATGTGGTCATATTTAATAAAATCTGTTTACATCTCCCAGACTGAAATCTGTACTAATAAGTAAATAAAAAGTGCTGCCAGGAAGGAGCTGGAAGAAAAATGAGATGCTAAGAGCAGATTTGGAAGCCCAGCAGATGAGGCTGCCAGTCGGCTCACATATGAAATATGAACTCTCTCAGACAAGGTCACTTATATTTGACTTACCTAAATATGGCATGAAAAAGGTGTGAATAACGGGGGCTTGAAGAGATAGCCAGAACTATTGAAGAAAAGGGTCTCATGCTACCCTTCAGAGCAATAAAAACAGCTTGTGAGGAGAAACCTATATGAGCCATTATTCCATCAGCACAGACTCACAGCTACTTTTCCACATATCCCCACTGTAAATCAGCAGGAGATGGCAGCCTGCTCTGTAATAGCCCCGTTAATTGCAGGATACCTTACCTTACAAAGTGGAAATGGATGTTGTGAATAAGTATCTGCCGGTCGGGACGGTCCAAATGTGCTTGGATGTGAGTTCCTTGTGGTGGGAGAACTCCAGGGAATGTTACAGATCCCTTCACAGAGGCGATAAATCTTTCCATTAAGTGGCTGCAACGGCACGTTGGTAATTGATATCAATGTAGTTAAGGTGGAGATGTGACACATTACAGTAATGGTGCACTGGTCAGCTGTGTTTTATGTGCTCTTGTGGCTGCCACATGAACGAGGGTCACCTATGTGCCTCATGAATCCTTAAGCAGCTGCTCTCTGCTGCTTGCCTGGCTGGCAGGGACAGCCGAGCAGTTTGTTATAAGACTTCTCCAGTACGGCCACGAAGCAGCGTAAGGAACATCTGTTGTGTGTAAAGAACAATGCTGTGATGTATAAATACATTTGCATATGCATAGGTTCTACCGCCTCCTATAAAAGAGGTCTTTAAGTATCAGCACTTTGAGAAGGCACTCAAAAATACACAAGCAAAAAAAAAAAAACTGTTTATATGCAAAAAACACAAATGATAAAAAATGAAATATGCAAAATTATTCGACATATGGTCTTCAGTGTAGGTGCTATTCCATATGCTGGAAAAACATGTTTAAACTGATGCACTATGAAAACGAATGCAAAATAAATACAGTACACTGTTCTCTGACACGCTTCTTCTTTTCTCTCCTTTAGGTGCACAGGAGGTGGTGATCAAATGTCCTCTCAATCACATACAGTGTATCGGAACAAAAAAATGTATTCACTTCAATAAACTCTGCAATGGAGCCAAAGACTGTGAGGATGGCTATGATGAAGGCGTCCACTGTCGAGGTAGGAGCTGGTTTTATATCAGCTTGGACTGAGAACACATGAATTAATACGCACTCTCATTATTATGATAATTAATCAGATCATGCTCGCCTTATTTGGATTATTAAGATAGTGAATTTGTTAAACAAATGATACCAGCATTAGATGTGTAAATTATATAACTGTGAAAAATGCTTTTCTTTTATTCCATTTTAATGTGCTTTCATAAGATATTCATGATAGCTAAATCCAGCCAAGTTAATTTAAGCTAAAGTGTGCTTTTCCTTTAATTCTAGGAGAGTATGGATCATTATCCCTGACGCTCTGATAAGAACTATTTAATCTATTCTTTGTAGCAGCTTAAATTCAACTCTCAATGCTTGAAGGTTGGTTGCATAAATGTTGAAATGATGGCATGAGCTGGCACTTTTTAACTTCTGTGGTGAAAGTGGTTGCCAAGGTGACTTCCCATCATCCTTCCTGTCAGAGCAGGAGCGAGACTCAGTGGGAAAGCAACACCAGGTGTTGTGTTGTACACAAGTTTTTGTTGTTGCTCGCATTCTTAGTAACTATTCCAAGCTGCTATGGACACCTGGCCTCTGTGATAAAGCAGCATTCGCCTTGTGATTGCTGCAGTCTTGGCACAACAGTGTCCCCCCGTCTGGCAGTATCTGCCACCTTCTCTGACCTGCAAGACAGTTAAAGTCACGCTGGGCTTTGTCTCAGTGTGAGTGCTGGGTGTAAGGATACAGTAGTTTTTGATTTGCAACTGTGAGGAGTCCATAAGACCATTTGCCGGCATGAAATAAAAAACTTCTGCTGTGGTGTTCTTCTGCCTGCACTGGAGCTTCAGTCATTATTTCCTTGCAAGATGGTCTAGGAGAAGTATGCAATTTATAGTGATGAAAACATAATGGTGAAGTTGCTGTGCCATTCTCTCTGATGTTAAATGTAATCATTTGATAATTTAAAAAATAAATAAATAAAGTAAAATAAAATAAAATAAAATTTAAAAAATAAAATAAAATAATTTAATTTAATAAATAAATCAAATTAAATTAAAAATAAAATAAAATAAAATAAAATAAAATAAAACAAAATAAAATAAAAATAATAATAATTATAATAATAATAAAATAAATTATGATAAATATAGTAATTTGTTTTCTGCAATAATATGACAAATGATCCTTACAATATGATGACATCACACTAGTGGAAACAAAATAAAAAAAAGAAAATTACAACCATTAAAAAAAGTCAAAGATATTAAAACAAAGAAATAAGGTAGGGTATCAGAAGGATAGGACACTGAAAAGATAAAGGAAGAGAGAAAAATGAATAAATAAATAAAGGAGACATAAAATTAAGTCTGTAAAAGTGAGTTTTAAGGAGTGATCTGAAAGATTTTACTGAATCTGTCAGTCTTATCTCCTGGGGCAGATCATTGTAAAGTCAAGAGTCCCTGACAGCAAACGCCTGATCTTCTTCATAATTGTGTAGCATATTGCTGGTGTTTGGCCAAAGCATTGTATCTCCATTAATTATTTTTCATAAATCTGTTCAACTGGTCCCCAATTACATCTGTCAGTGGCTTATATGCTTTAAACCAATAAAAACAGTCAGAAAGATGCTGACTTTCACGATTCAGCATTAAAATTAACTGAAAAGTACAGGGCTTTTTTTCACTCTCTGTAAAAGCAGGGATTTTGGAGATAGGCAGTTTTAGCCTTGTAGCAGCAATAAACTTCAGTCAGGAAAACTCATTATATATTATACCATTTTATTGCAGAATGAATTTACAGTTTAACTTGGAGAAGAACATGCTCCCTGGGTTAGTCAAGCAGCCTACTTTCCAGAGAGTGCATAGCTAGACACACTACACATTTATGACAACACATACAGAATTAAATAAAGTTAGTTCAAGCAATTAATCCATTATAGCATGAATCTTAATATGAGGGTACAACAAGCTTTATGCTATAAAGGAGCAGGCTTGGGTGGAGGACGTTAAGCTTTGCCTGCAACAGCAACATAATGCACCAGCATTAATGCAAGCAGGGATTAGTGAGAAGTACGTCATCTTAAAATACACAGCTGTGAGAGCTGTGACTGGCTGTGGGAGCTGGGAGGCGATATTTGGGATCAGCTGGCTGTCAGTTCATCACGGCTGGGCATATGACTAAAGTTTCCTGCATAAACTAACAGCAAGATTAGCTGGTTTATGTTATTCAGTTCTAAGGAGAAAACCCCAATAAAACAGATAACTAACTAGAAAAGCACTCAGAGAGCGCAGACCTCCGCCGCATTTGCCCTATCTCACAATAGTGAAGAATCCTTTAAAAAATTTCTGGATCCGTCCCCATGTGCCCCCCACCACGGCATTCGCCAATTACTCCCTCCTCAGTGGGTTGGAAACACGGTGAGGCAAAGCATTGGCTTCGCTACGGGTGCCAACAGATGCACCCATGGTCTCACCAGACGACTGGAAGTCATGGCAGAGGGTGAATATTCCTCTATTCCTCCCAGCATTGTGAGTATTCTCGCTACAATTCGCTGTCTTTCTCTCTGCTACGCTCCGACTCGTCTCCTCAACCGGGCATGCGTCTTTCAAACTCAATAAACTCCAAAACTTTGAATAGAAACACACCAAAAACTGCTGGGATTGAAGTTACTCATGTCCGCCATCTCCTGGTGTAAAGTGGTAACAGCGCAGACCTCCGCCATTAGCCCTATCTCCCAATAGTGCAGAATCCTTTAAAAAAACTCCTGGATCCAGACGGTGATCCAGATCACTGCCAAAATCTAATCAGTTCTTCCTTATGCCATTTCTGACATTTCCTGAAAATTTCATCAAAATTCATCCATGACTTTTTGAATTATGTTGCTAACAAACAAACAAACCCAATCACATTACCTCCTTGGTGGAGGTAATAAAGTGGGATTAATGTTATGATAAAAATAATTAACCCACAGTGATTACCCTTTTTAAAAGAATACATAAATAAATTAAAAGACAGAAATTAAAAACATTATTTCTATTATTGCAACAAGGAATATGATCATTAAAAGTAATGATCATTTTTGTGACTTTTCAGAGTAAAGTTAGTTTTGCTGAAAGACACAGGTCTGCAGGTCTGTGGTAGTTTTTGGTCTGTTATATTTGATGATGACTTGATTATAATAGGAACGATGTCTTATGTGCATCTAAATCAGGCTGAATTGCAAAGACTTTGTATTAATTATTATTGTTATGATGTTTCTTTTAGTTATTTCAGAGAATTTGGCATCAGTGTTGTTGGCCAGGAGCGGCCCTGAAGATGTTCTATAAAACAGAAGCTTATTAGACATATAATTTATAATCCTTGTCTTAGTTCATGGGCATTACTTCTTTCCTATTTGTCTGATGTAACTACTATACTATCTCTAGTTTTATTAAATCATTTATGCTGCAACTCAAATACTGCAGTGAATTAAGATGAATAAATTAGGTATCAGAAATGAATAAAGGGTACAGGAGGCTGTTATTTGAACAGCGTGGGTTTAGCTCACAAACAGAGCGATAGCATCAGTACAAAGTTCTAAAGGTTTGCAAAGTTTCTACTCAAATATACAGAGGCAAGGATTTAACAACTAGAGCAATGTAACTAACAGGTCTGAGGGATGAACACACACTTGTCTTTCCACTGCAGTCTGTGAACTACAAGCTTTAATTACTGTGTGAACGCTGCCAATCTTCTCCTTTCTCCACCATGCATTATTTTCTCCTGCTCTAAATATGAAACGTGTGTGCAGCGTGCACGCCTACTTACTCTCACTCTCAGCTGTGTCCAGGGGTCATCATGAGTCTGTCTGCCTTTTCAACAGCGTGTATATACATGCATCAAACATTTAGAACCGAAGCATTTAGACATGCACGGAGCTGTTCCACTGTTCATATCTGTCAGGAACAGCAGAAGAAGAAACTCTTCCTGCCTATCAAAATAAATGGAAAAAGTGCTCTATCTTATAAGAAATTGATCTCTGTACTCACTCATCAACAGTGTGTGCAGTAGCAGCACGATGCATTCAGCTTTAGCTAGTTTTACTCCAGAGTTAGATCCATTCTTATCAGAACTGATGTACAACTGTGTGTTGATTTCTCTGTTATCATTTTCATTGTCATTTTTGAAAGCAGGCCAGAGTCCCTGACTCCACCTGTGTTGAAAAGAAAAAACATCACTATCACTGCATGCCTCCTCCACTCGTTGCCTCACTGTGCCATGGAGAGTTCATTGTCTCCTCTATCACACTGTGACATTGAAGATCTGTATTTTCTTTTTCTTTATTTCAAAATAAATCTACATCATATACTGTTAGCTATCAGTCAAACTTCTGCCGTCCATGAACACGTGGACAGTGTTAGTCTATGGGTCATTGTTCAGACATGCATGGTTGTGGAGAGGAGTAGGTATGCACAAAAGAAGCAGATTAACCCCGACCAGGAAGATTTGTTCTGCACTGTCAGTATATAAACTAACCTGAATAAACAAATAGACTGCTTCATATATCCACTGCATAGGCATATTTCACAGTCATCAGGGAAACCTTCCATAAAAAATGTTTGATAAGGGCAGGACTTTTAAAAAAATTCTCAGCTGGTGATTGAACAAATGTTCTGTCCATATGCATGACCGGCCAATCAGAGGACAGAATGAGGTAGTAGACATGCACAGCTCTAGTGCTAACATGAATGAATGGTGGCTAAAATTCATGCTGAAGGCCACCAGGAGACCTGCAAAAACATCTTCTGTGCCAAGACAAGCTTTCAGTGGGGCTCTTGTTTTATAAAGAAATGTTGCTTAGCTCTGATAAAACTGCAGCCATTCTATAGCTACATCTGAACTAATTGCTACACTAGCTGTCAGCTTCCAGTACAATCAAACTCTGCCTTGTTCTCCTCTGATGATGCTGATTGGTCAGAACACAGACCAGAAAAACAGCCACACCTCTTTTTACAATCCATCCATTTACAAAATTCACATTTTTACTGTTCTTCAAAAACAATCCATGAAACACAGCTGGATTTTTTCTTATTATTAAAATTACTTAATTTTACAAAATAAATAAATAAATCTAATAATAGCAAATGCATTGTGACCAATATAGTCATGGCGATTGTTAGCAGAGGTATGCACACTGAACTGAGTCACAGTGATTGGTTAAGGAAGGGTAAATCTCTGCATGTGCAAGCCTGGGTATGTGCAGACACCATCTTGGAGGGGATCAACCATGGTGTACAGTGAATATAAGTTTATGATGGTGGGAGGTCAAAGACTTTACAGTTCATTACTTACTGAATTAACTTACATATTTTTTAGTTTAATTAACATAACTTTAGAAACCTGTTTTTACTTTGACATTAGAGAGTTTAGTTTTTTGCATTTTTTTGTCAAAAAAGCCAAATTATATTTACCATGACTGATTGAAACAATCAATAAAAGGGTAAATAGACCTAAAGGGTGAATCATGATAGATTTATTGGATGTTATGTAAAAAACTGCTACCATATTAACAGTGGGAATTGCAAATGGAAGTTGCTCTACTGTAGCTGCATAGGATTCAGAGATTC
Organism: Cheilinus undulatus; assembly: GCF_018320785.1. NCBI lineage: Eukaryota > Metazoa > Chordata > Actinopteri > Labriformes > Labridae > Cheilinus > Cheilinus undulatus. The sequence goes on along the minus strand of NC_054879.1, from coordinate 4,352,450 downwards.
TCGTTTTGAGTCGACTCTGATCATTAAAAACAGCACTCCATAAGTTTTTTTTTTTATATATATATATATATAAATGTACAGCACTTTTCCAGTTGTCCAGTAACTCAAAGGGTCACACCCATTCACTGATGGCAGACTATGCTCTGGAGAATTGGCCATCAGTATTAGTTAACGCTACATATAGCTACACTTTCATACACATTTACAAAATGCCAACGAAGCAGTGGGGTTAAGTGTTTTGTCCAAGTGTGTGACAGCAGCCTTCCGATTGTGAGACGCCCCACTCAACCTACTGAGCCACAGTCACCCCAATAACACTCATATCTCAGTTTGACTGATACATTTTCACATTGTAGAGAAAAGCTGTTAACAGGAACCCTGCATAGTAAGATAAGTTCATCTTGTTGGATAGATGTTTCTATCTTTTATGCGCATATTGAATTAAAAAACTCACCAGATATCAGCATTTTGAGTAATTTGAAATTATAAACTCACCAGGAGGCTGCCATGTTTTTGTTCACTGTGACGTCACAGTGCCACAGCACTCCTCACCATTCCTATACAGAAACCGCTGTTTCAGAGTGGCAGCCAGTGTTAGGACTGCATCTCAGAGATGCTGCACGTCTCAAGCATGTAGAGTTTTAAGGATTGAGGTCTCTTCAATTTTCCCTTGCACCATGAGCGGTTATCGGTCAAACTAGACAGGAAAATGATAAATGCAGAGCTATATTTACCTTGTTGTAGCAAATATTTACTTCCACATCAGTAGAATATGTTTGAAATCTGTTTCCTGATGAAATAGATGAAGTTTTTCCCCAAATTTCTACTCATTATGAAGCTTTCTGTTTCCACACAGTTCAAAATGCTGCAGGTAAAGATTAACACAGTAGGAAAAAACTTCAGGTTACCCTTTCAAAGTAAAAGCCCACTACAGCATTCCTTTGGACAAACTTCCTTTATATGTACATAATGCTTTTATTTTGAAAAGCTACCAGCACACTTTCACTGTACACTGAATCCAGTCACTTGTAGGGAGGTTTATTGAGGTAAAACTTAAGAGGAATGCCAGAGCTTAGACAACAGGGAGACAAACACAGCAAACTCCAGTCTGGTATGAAAGCTGTGATGGCAGAAAAACATGCTGCCAGTCTGGAAAACCGGTTACTGCATAGGAACGGCGAGGAGCACTAGTGACGTAAATGCAGATATCTAGGATATCTGGTGAGTTTTGTACATTGAGTTCAATGTACATATAAGAGGTAGAAATCAACAAGATGGACTCGTCTGATTGTGCAGGGATCCCTTTAAAAGTGGCCTTCTTAATCCACACCACAGGCATCCTGGGATTGCTCGTAACGTGAATCAGTGAAACCATAATGTTGGTTTTCTGTTTATAAAACACCAAACATACAGAGTGATGTTCTCAATTCAATCAAAGAAGTAAACAGTGGAGATCAGTGGAGCTGAACAGCGCTGGTTTCTATTTGTATTTTGTTGTTGTTTTGATTCAAAGCCCCCTGGTGGCCAAATTTATACTGTGCCTTTTAAGACCATTAAGAAAGGTTTATATTGTTCTCAGAGGTCCCAAAAGAAGTTTATTGCTGAAAAAAACACTCCAGTATTGGATTTTTGCATGTCTTAAAACCCCTCTGTTTCAGCCCTTCTCAGAATGAGCTGTTTCTGTGTCTGTGGCATTAAATGGTAATTAGCTGTCTGACTCCGCCCCCGACCAGTCCCCTCTCAGGAAATGGATGCAGCACTCGTGATATTACAGACACTATTTTTTTTCCAAAGTTTAGACTGGGATTTGAACCATCAATCTCCCAGACTGTAGTCAGCAAGGTAACCCACTGAGCTAACCAGCATCTCAGCTGGTACCTGAGAGGATCAGTAGAGGAGGACAGAACTTTCCTCCAAGTGGAGGAGGGCCAACCAAACCTGGGGTGGGGTGCTAAGGGGCCCTGGTGAGGTCACTAGATGTAAAAACTGAGAACAGCTTGTTTCAGCATAAATTTTCTGAAAGATGGAATAAGAGACGGGGAGAGGGAATGGATTTTTCTGGTACTTGAAGGGATTGTGGACAGGCCAGTGACACATATTTGTGTTAGAAAAGCCTGAAAAAGGGATTTTTGCATAATATGTCCCCTTTAAGGGTGCTTTGACACTAGGGGCCCGGTCTCGGATCCGAGTAGACTGGAACCCAAAGTCCGGTTCTTCAGGTAGTGTGAATGCAAACGAGCCGTGCCCCGGTGACGGGCCTGGGCCCACTTGGGGAGGTGGTCTCGGTTCAGATGAGATGTGAATGCAACCGCACTCGGATATGGGACAGAGAGCCAAATCAGCTTTATGGCATCATCGTAAAAGCTTAACTTCAACAGCGGGGCAGTTTGTTGGGTGGAAATCATCAGAATCCAGTCACTAAACGGTCTGTTGTGACTCACCTTACAGAGGAACACAGGTTGGAGTCAGTGAGAGGAGATGCAGAGGCAATAAAAGTCTCCTGTCACCTCAAAAACTGCTGCATCTGTGCAGGGTGAGCCCATTTAATCCTCTGAGCTGTAGTAGATGTGCAGATACGAGGAGCGAGGTTGCTGGCATCTTAAAGTGATTTTAATCATCCCTGGCTGCAGGATGGACTTTTTTCCGTGTCAAAACAAAAACAATCTTCGCTCAGGTCATGACCCCAGTGGTTGCCATGGTAGCTTCTTCTTCTATCTCCTCCTTTGCGGGGTTGTAAACCAGCTACGTGCATACCGCCACCTGCTGTTTCAGACCGAATAAATACGCCAGTGGGCCCAGGCACGGTTCAATGTTGCTAGTGTGAAAGCAAGCCAGCAGGGGGAAGGGATAGGGGGAGGAATCACGTTGCGGTGCGGTTTGAAACAACTGGGCCTAGATATTTTTGTTTTACCAAGCGGCCGACTATTAACACTGATGGATCACTAAAATACTTCATGTATGATTAAGCGGAAATCCTTCTTATATTATAGAAACAATAATGTAACTGCAACAGCACACAATTCAAGCATGCTTTTACTACTTTCCAAATCTGATAAATTGGCTCTAACTGTAAACTACTCCCCAGGGTTACTTCTTTAAGGTCTGCTCATCGACTGAAATGCATAGCCGGAGAGGTCCACAAACCTGCTTCAAAGCCTGTGCTCATGTCATGTCAAGTTTAATGAAAATGCTAAAAGCATCCTGGGAGAAATGCCTAAGTCAGCCCAGGAAGAACACTCAGGCAGTTTTTGCAGGCTCGGCTAACTCCCTTTCCCTCCGCCATACTGAAAATGTGTGTCACCACAGGAAGAAAAATGGCAGTTAATCTACTGATACTGGAAGGACAAGGTAATAAAAAAGTCGATGTTCAGCTGCTCTATAAGCTACCTTATTTAACCTTATAAAGCACAGGTTCATGGTAAGGCGTCCTTCATACATACAGCAGCTCTAAGTAGCTATTATGATAATACATACTCCAGCTTTCAACTTGCAAATTACTCTCTCTATTACAGATCCCCCAAAAGGAAACTGATTAGACCTTATTATAATACATTGTCTAGAATACAATTCCACTTTAAATGCTTCTCCTTGTTTTAAGAAAGTGGGAGCACTTATGAGTCATTGGCCACAGTCTCCCAGAGAGAAGAAAAACAGGGATAGAAAGAAGGTCATTTCCTTTTAATGGAATTCAGTCAAATCAGCATACAAACACAGTGGAGCCTCCCTTTAAAAAGTCAATCAGTAGACGCTGACTCTCCTGACTAGAGGAAGGAGGAAAATAAGAAAACCTTGGATAGCTCAGACACAGCAAATTAAATAACAAAAGAGAAGCACAGAGAGAGTACATGAGGAAAAAACTGGAGTCAAATTCCCCCTATTTATACCTCTGCTCGGCCAATAAGGCTGATTTTTATTCAAAAGTGAATCTGAGGCTCAAGGCCGTTTTTAGAGGTGGTGTCAAAACCTTTGCTCTCCAAAGAGTTACATGATAGAGCCACACTTGAATCACCAATAAATCTGCTAGCACGTTTTCTCCCCTATGCATAAGTCTAATTTTGGATGCGCTCCTTTGCATTTTAAATTCTTCCTTCAAAGCATCAGGGTTAGAAAGTCAGGTGTTTTAAAGCCAAGGAATACCAAACAGCAGATGATTTTCATATTTCAGTCAAGTGTTCATTCCAAACTTTCTTTAAGAGAAAGTTTCACTTCAGTTTTCAACATTCAAAGTTGTTTTTAAATCTTTGATGAGACATAACAAAGACGTTTCAAGGTAACCAAAAACAAATATCTGTTTTTTTCATGATGTGCCATTCTGTTCTAGTTTTTCTTCTGCTCTTATTGTTTATTTAGTTCATGGTTGCTTACATCTTCATCTTATTTCCATTGTTGCATCTTTGTGTGAGGATAACTTTTCTATAGCCGTGTAAATCTGAGAAGAGTTTACAGCTGTAATCGCTGATTTATCGTCACCCTTCTGCCTTTAATAATTTATAATCTGAATTTTCAAATGTGTTTATACCTCATAAGTAAATGAGTAACAAGGCACCTCTGTTCTGTCTGGACTGTGATCTGAATGCAAACAATCTTAATAAAAATCTGTGCCTGCTTACCAACCTGCCTAAAGCAGAGAGAGATTTATTCTGACTCGTGCAATAACACCTCCTGTAATAGAATTGATATATTTAAATTGAATAAATCAATTCATATTGATATTTACAACATGTTTTAGTGCAGATCATGGCCTGCATTCTCTCTAAGGCCGTAGATGTATGTTTCACCTTCCACTTTGCTTATGCATACGGCTCTAACATGAGCATTCTTGTAAATACTACTTTCCTAATGCATGAATGCTATTGAAAGACACACCTGGAAGATCAGGACATACCTAAAATATGAAATATGTCATATTAACCATCACAGACATAACTAGAAAAGCACTCAGAGAGCGCAGACCTCTGCCATGAGCCTTATCTCCCAATAGTACAGAATCCTTTAAAAACATTCAGATGGTTTCAGATCCAGATCACTCCCAAAATCTAATTTGCTCATTACTCCCTCCCCACTGGGGTGGAGACACGGTGAGGCAAAGCATCGGCTTTGCTATGTGTGGACTGTCATGGCAGAAGCACCCATGGTCTCACCGAACAACTGAAAGTCATTGCAGAGGGTGAATATTCCTCTATTCCTCCCAGCATTGTGAGTATTCTCTCTACAATTTGCTGTTCTTCTCTCTGTTACACTCCGACTCGTCTCCTCAACCGGGTGTATGTCTTTCAAACTCTGTAAACTCCAAAACTTTGAATAAGTTACTCATGTCTGCCATCTCCTGGTGTAAAGTGGTAACAGCGCAGACCTCCGCCACTAGCCCTATCTCCCAATAGTACAGAATTCTTTTAAAAATTCCTGGATCCAGATGGTGATCTGGATCACTCCCAAAATCTAATCAGTTCTTCCTTATGCCATTTCTGACATTTCCTGAAAATTTCATGAAAATCCGTCCATGACTTTTTGAGTTATGTTTCTAACAAACAAACTAACAAACAAACGAACAAACCCACCCAATCACATAACCTCCTTGGCGGAGGTAATTAACATAGATGCTGCATTGACTGGCCAGTCGTACATCAACGTCGTCTCCATATTGCCCACAGCATGTCAGCTATGCAAGGCAATACATACAATGAGTTTTCTACATAAAAGCACAAAGGGTCACACAATGGACAATGGAATTGAATGAATTGTTTTATACTCAGTGATCCTGATAACTGATAAGAAAAACCACCTGGACAAAAATGAATTGAATTTATAAGTGAGGCACAGAAGCAGACTAAATTGGTGAAAAATCCCATTAATCCCATTAATATGCTGAGATTAATCATGATTAATCATGCATTTGATATGCTACCATTTACTTGCATTTTAGTTTGAGATAAAAAGAAGTTCAGCTATAGATTTTAAACTTTAACATCTCAGCTGAGCTGTATTTGTTTTTAAATTACAATATCTTAATTTGCTGAGAAATGTTATCCATAAACCGCAGACTTAATCAGCAGACAAACATATTAAGCAACAATAACTTTTCCTGCAGAGTGAATGTTAACCGCTTGCTTGAAGCCCCTCAGCAAAGTTGATAGGTCTCCAGTCTTAGGCGGGCCATTTAACAATTGCATTAGTTAGCTTAGCTGTTGCTTTGCTGACAAAATCAGATCTGCTACACTGCACCAGTGTCTTGAAGACCACGGTTTGATCATGCTAACATTACGGCTTGTTGATGTCAGCGTCACAGCAAACACACAACTTTGGTTTCATGTAAACTTCCGTTCCAACTTCCAAACTGGAATTTGTCATGAAGGAGACCTGGGTCACTGACACCTCGAGGAATATAAACATCCATGCTGGAGGACCAGAGGAGGAAGTTGTGGTCAAACTGGTCGAGTTGTGATATTTTTTTTTCTAGCAAATTAATGTATCAAAATTCATCATGATCATTAGCATGTTACCTAAACAATTGCAATCAAAAGTACTCGACCCCACTGCCAATCAGATTTATTGTGAAAATGTACAGACCCTCTGCTTTTTACAAAGAATAAATCAAACAAAAGGAACTAAAAAGGCTAAACACAACTATGCTTCAAGTGGTTTTCCCAAATTCAACTAAAAATCCAACTTATAATGACTTTTCCAGTCTCAAAATTATCCAACCCTTCATGGCAATCATCGTTAGTACTTAGTAGAGCGTCCTTCTTCCTTCTATGACCTGCTGCACTAATCATCATTATTACTTCCCTGAATATTGACCAGTGACAAACATCTCATCAGATTCAAATTCATGTAAAAGTCCTTTATATTCAGAACACTCATTGTTCCTTCGTACACTTGTATGCGTGTGAAACGCTCCTGCCTCTGGTAACATGGTGGACATGTTGACGTATCGCAGCAGCAGGCAAAAACAGTCAATTAGCCATCCACATATATTATGTCTATGTAAACTACAATCATGAAGATACACAAGGACTTTATAATATTAAATCTGAGGTTTACTCATTTTACAGTAACATCAGTAATCAATAGCAGCATCAGATCAGCTCAGTGTTCCATTTCTTTGAATGTGTCACTTACGCTTTGACATGGTGGTCCCAGTGTTTTGGTTTCATTCGTAATCGTGTTAGCTGGTGCCTTTTAACCAATTGCATTAGTAGATGTCATCCATACAACAGCTGTTGAAAGCAGAAAGAGCATCTTATTTTATTTTTATATTTTTTTATTTATATCAAAGAATATTCATCAGGCATGTATTTAATGAAAAACTTCACACAAACACAGCCATGAACACGCTAAACTAAAGACGAATAAAATTACACATTTTCAGCATGATTATAGCCCAAACCAACAGTCGTAGAGTTTCAGAATTCATCTGTCCTTACAGTCTGTGTACTGTCATACTCAGCAACAATCAACTTTATTTTAAAACATTTATGTTTCATCTTTAAGCATTTTTATTTTAACATTTTTGTATTTTTTATATTTTGTTCAGCCCATTTTTCTAAACATCCATCTCTCCAAGGCAATCAGCTATTTAGTTTCAGACCTTATTGTCAATAGGAGCTGATTTTTATGCTCTACCCTCTTATTTAGTGAGAACTATGAGTTTGCATCTATGCAGTTGATGCAGGATTGCACACTCAGATCGTCCTCCACATTTAGCCTTGTCTGGTAATCACTTTTGTTCATAGTTGGTGCAAAAATCCTGCACTTGCATAGGCTGTCTTAGTGTTTATGGCACTTAAATTCTCAGTTACCTTCAGTGACCAAAATTCCTTTCACTTCTTGACAAAAAATCCCATGTTTGGTCACTTGACTTAGTGCTTTTGTCTCAATATTACCCCAGGGTTTACACAGCCTTATGCTGTCTTTAGGGTGTACATCTTTGCTAATTAAACACTGTGGCCATTGGGCACCATCAGGACCAATGCAGGAAAATCCTAATTTTAATAGTCAACCCTACATTAACGGTAATTCTGTCCAATTTTCCCAATGCACAGCAGAAGTTGGCAAAGCAAATCACCTTTTTGTCGTTTATGGTTCCGCGCCTCCCCTGAAGTCCTGTTTCGCCCTCCAGGACTCCAGGACAGGCCCGCCTCTCACTTTGAAAACCACTGCACTAGTGCATTGCAAAAAAAAAAAAAAAAAAAAAAATTCCCAGATTCTGACACCGCCAAAAAGTTTGTAGGTTTGTGAGAGCTGTTTTTGTTAAAGTTGGATTGCTAATATAGCAGAGGTATATTTTAGTTATTATTTATGTATTCATTTATTTTCTAATACAGAAGAGACATTTTTTCTATCATTATTTCATTCGTTATTTTTGAAACTTGTCATAATAAAACATGTTCAGTAACCTCTGAGAAGCCTGCCTGAATTTGTGTCTTTGGTTACAGATAGTATTTGGTAATAGAACAATTTTCTATCCATACAGGAGAGGTCTACTTTAAATGTACTGAAATTATAAGGCATCTTTGAGTAAATGTCGAGTATCATTTGAGTATCTCATTGCCAGGCCGAGTGTCCTGGTTTTCAGTAATCAAAATATGGTCACCCTAGGCAAAGCCAGAGAGGAGAAATGAGGTTGAAGCTGTGAGATGAAATTAAGAGACAGAGGAAAGTTTGCTCAGCTCTGACAACAACACCCCAACTAGGGGTGGATAGCAGACGCACTTCAGTAACTCTCTGAGAAACTTTTGTTAGCATTAGCATTGAGCTAGTGTTTGTTTACAGTCTGGAGGCTCCCACACCAGTCTTACTGATGGATTGTGTCGCTCTTCCCAGTCAGCACAAATGGATGGCTCTGTGATCATCTCATCTGTGACATCTGTAAAAGACAAAAACATTACTGAGTCTGATCTTGGTATCAAAGTCACCAGTTTGCACAGTTACACCAATCTTTCATTAGTTTTTACAGGCTAAAATATCTCTCAAACAGGATTTATGTGTCTCCAGCTGGTTAGGCAGGCATATTTGTCTCTGTGCTGTGACAATAACTCATTGTTTAGATGGGGATAGCTGTGGACTTGGCTTTTAAGTTTGTGTTTAAAACTTTTAGCCATTGTTGTCACTCCTGCTGTGCTCATTATCAACCCCAGCCACTTCCACACTGCCTCCACCGTGTTTAGTCGTGCTAATTTTTCAGGACTTGCACGGCCAACGTGTCAAACGGATGCAGGGGGTACATGGCAGCCATGATGCAGATGAATATTCATAGTTAAGTATATCTCCAGCCTAAGGGTCATTGACACAAACCTTCTGCTAAAGTTCACTCAGGGACTCATACTGTGCACTTAGCTCACTCCCATATGGGCAGACTAAACTCGTTGGGAAGTAGGAGAAATTGAGGTCACCACAGAGAAGTTTTAGGCGACCAGCTGGGCCTCTTAGAGAACTTTTTTTTTTCATCCCTTTCCTGCCCACCTCTAATGAATATACATGTTGAACATCCCGAGAGGCCTTGAGACGAAGCTGCCCAGATGGAAAACCAGCAAAGTCTTTTTGTTCACCTTCAGGAAACTTGCTCATTTTTAATCTTATGCTCATGGCTGTGTCGGGAGTTTTCTTAAGTCCCTACTGCTTAAATTGAGAGGGGCAAAAGTCAGACTTAAACAATAAAGAACTATACTCTAGACATAATGTATTTTCTTTGTGCATTTCAGAACGCAAGCAAATAAACAATTCCCCTTCAAATTAACACAGAGAGTAACATTGAATTACAAGACTTTGCCATCCTCCACAACTTGGCACACAGTCTCTCCTAGACTGAGAAATCAAATCATGATTCTGATCTGAGGCTTAATCCATGTCTGTTTCAACTGTTGACTTATTGTTTTGCACCCAAATGTGCGACTCGTTAAAGTGGCTCCATAGAGTACCAGGGAACGATGGTGACAAAATAACTGTTCTTTTATTTTCTATTTCCGTGAAAAAGATATATTTGTCAGCTCTCAGTCGTTTTCTTAAACAAGGACAGAATCTTGCAGGCGACACATATACAGCAGTGTCTTTAAAGATTACAGACAGGAGCTCAACACTGTCACATCTGTGTATATCTGAATTTCAGCAATGCAGCTGTGGCAATGTTGTGCAGAAAGTCAGGATATAAAGCATTGAAAATGTGACAACTTCTTGCTTTAAACTGTATTTTTATATTCCTATCTGCAGAAAGAAACAGTGGTTTTCAAAATCGCATGAGAGCTGTTGTCTCATTAACCATGGTGTATCCACTTAAATTAAGATCCTTATTATGGTATTTTTATTGCTTAAAGCCATAAAGTTCATTTTTCTGATTTCCAAGCCTTTGCTGATTTTAACCCCATGTGATGAGGAGTCAGCTACTGCAATTTAATCGTACTTTTTACACAAAAAAAAAGGTTATGGCATCAGAATATGTCATTTCCTGCAGCTTTGTATTTGCCACAAAGAAACCCCATGTATAGAGAGTTTTAATTATAAAGATAGATTCTGCATATGTGCTTTAGATACATGCATACTGCTAGTTGTAGCATGCTCCTGTGCTTTGCACCATGACAGTGACTGGATACGGCCCTTTGTGTGTGTGCTCGGATAGATCATCAGCATTACATTTTATGACTCAGATACGAGTAATAAAAAACATCATAGCCTGGGCTCAGATTTCATTGCTGCACAGACACAGGCAGAGGGGAACTATGAGATTTTCATGACCTTGCATTACAGAGCCTTATCCATTCATATAATATCACAGACCTTTATCCATCACATAATGCAAAGGCAGAACATGCAATTAAAGCTGCATGTAAAATGGAGTGCAACAATTAGCGATGTGTGGTTGCATGGGGAGCGACATAAAAATATTTCTTATAAATACAGCAAGAAAAAGCCTTTTGTGAAACGTATTGCTTTTTTGTGTGGAATAAGGTATGAGTTGTTTGGTAGTGCAAATGTTTCTCTGAGCCATCCCGAGAGGGAACGTTTCCACGCTTTACGTAAGATCAAACCAAATTAAATCTGCATCAATGCTTTAAAATCCACCTGCACTTTTTACCTGTTTATATTAGGGAGAGAAAAACACTTGAAACATTTTTTGTTGGTGCTGGACTGTTGTAATAAGAGTTAATTTAATATGTGATGGATATTTAGCTGCCTTTTGTGGCTAACGAAAGCTGCAATAAACAGACACTCTTGCAGGGAAAATATGACTAACACTTTGGAAATTCCATATTAAATTTTGGCAGTATACTTACGCATGTTTAAAAAAAGAAACTGCTGTTAACAGGGGGGAATAATCAGTTAAAGACTCCTGCTCCCTCTGACATTTAGACAACACAGTAATAAGTGTCTGGTTTATTTATTCCTTACTAAGCTGGACCCAAACCATTACATCCATCATTACTAACCTCATTTTGCAATGGCTCATGATCATTTGACATTTACTGCAGGATAAGTCATCTTAATTTGTTGATGAAGTGTAGAGCAGTAAAAAAAAGAACCTCCTCGCACAGAAAACAGGTCAATCTGAATATCAAAAACAGCCAGAAAGGCTGTTAATGCTTTGTTTAGCATACAGCCTTAAAAGAGAGAGGCATGTCAATTCTAGTTCAAACAGAGTTCAGTGAGAAAGCACTGTATAACTGTGACTGGAGACACGTACTGTATCCAGATCCACACTCCAATATGGGGTTATGTTTAAGCTCTCCCAAATGTGCTCTCTCTTTTATGCCAATGAAAGAGCTGCTTCATTGCTCCAGATATTACCAGAGCAACCACAGCTATAGTTGGAGTTCTTCCCTATTGTAGTGAAAGCTTGATTCTCTCTTTAGAAGAAACTCTGAATTTTGTGCTCTTGGGGAAAACATGATGAGTGTTTTGCATAAACGGTCACGCATGCATGCATAAGTCTTTAATGTGCACATGAAGGGTAAATCTCTCTTGTGCTCTACAATCATAAAAGTCTGACTTTGGTAAAGGTTGAGCTAAAGCTACATGATATGATGATGTATTTCCAAATCATATTAACCAAATGTAATTTAAGGCTAATTTACCACATTTACAGTTTAACATGCCATATAAGCTACATTATGTTTTAGGGGTCTCCCATCGGCAACAAAACCTTGAAACCGTCTTCCTGTCTGATGATTTCCATTATATTCAACAATGTCCACAATGTAAACTTTCTGTGCATCTGTGTAGCTATTTTAGTACAACACCAATTCCAAAAAAGTTGGGACATGTATAAATTGTAAATGAAAACAGAATGCAATGACTTGCAGATCTCATAAACCCATATTTTATTCATGATAAAACATTAAAAAACAAATCAGATGTTAAACTGAGACATTTTACCATTTCGTATTAGCTCATTTTGAATTTGATGGCAGCATGTCTGAAAAAAGTAGAGACAGGGCCATGTAAAAGTAAACAGACTGTTAAAGTCTGGGAAGTGAGGAGAGAGTTTTGGGAGAGGAATGTTGTCCCATCTTGTCTGATGTAGAATTCTAGCTGCTTAACAGTCTTGAATCTTTTTTGCTGGATTTTTTTTTTTGTTTTTTTTTTTTTTTGTTTTTTGTTTTTTGTTTGTTTAATGATGTTATGATGTTGTTAATGTTTTCTACTGGTGAAAGGTCTGGACTTCAGGTATACCGGTTCAGCACCTGGGCTCTCCTACTGTGAAGCCATGCTGTTGTGACTGATGCAGTATGTGGTTTAGCATTGTCTTGCTGAAATCGTCAAGGCCTTCCCTGTAAGGTATTTTCTGGATGGCAGCATATGTTACTCTGAAAGCTGTAAATTCTTTTTAGCACTGATAGTTCCTATCCAGATGTGTACACTGGCCACACCATAGACACTAATGCACCCTCATACCATAAGAGATGCAGGCTTTTGGACAAGCTGGATGGTTCCTTTCCTCTTTAGTCCACAGGTCACAGCGTCTATTGTTTCTGAAAGGGTTTTGAAATTTTGATTCATCTGACGGGCTGCACAGTGGCGCAGGGGTTAGCGCTGTTGGCTCACAGCAAGAAGATCCCTGGTTTACCTCCTGGTCAGTGCCTTTTGTTGCAGAGTTTGCATGTTCTCTCCTGGTACTCCGGCTTCCTCCCACCACCAAAAACATACTCAGTAGGTTAACTGGTGACCCGTAGGTGTGAATGCGAGCGTACCTGCTCGTCTGTCTCTATATGTCAGCCCTGTGATTGACTGGCGACCAGACCAGGATGTACCGCACCTCTCTTCCAATGATAATAATAATTATTCCCCTGCCCCTTTGACCCCCAACACGATAAGCAGTATAGAAAATGGATGGATGGATTAATCTGACCACAGAACAGTTTTCCATTTTGCCTCAGTCCATTTTAAAGGAGCTTTGGCCCAGAGAAGATGGCAGCATTTCTGTATCCTGTTAACACAGTGCTTCCCAAAGTGGGCCGTGGTCCTAACCTTAACCCTTTTTTCTGCTCTTGCCTTAATTAAGACAAAAAAAACCAAAACAAATCAAAGCTGGACACTGACAGTGTCAGTGTCACAGCTGCATGCAAGACACAAGAGATCTGTAGCATGAAAAAAGCCCACAGTAGTCACTCAAATTATGGCAGGACTTACACATCCTACAGATGTTTGTTAAGTTTGTATTTTAAGCCAACTGTTCATCTTTAGAGAGTCAGACTTTTAAAACTCAAAATTTTTAGGTTGGGTTAGGTTTTTAGGTTTTATGTTGTTGAAAATTCTTTAAAAAACAGGAAATTGTGTGCAAACGTTGTGAATACCTGTGTGTTTGTCATACAGTTACATGGTTTATATGTTTCTTTGCACAATGAGGGGTAGGGGGCACCAAAAATATTTTCATCTGCCAAAGGGGGGCCTGACAAAAACAGTTCGGGAACCATGGTGTTATTATGGTTTCTTTTTTGCATGATCCCGCTTTAACTTGCATTTTTGCTTTATTACTTAGAGATCCTGCCTCTCAAATGCTCCTTTTATACCCAGCAAAGTTACTTATTTGTTTCAAATTGACCTAAGTAGATTCATTGTTTTGTTGCCCCGTCCCGACTTTTTTGAGATGTGTTAATGCCATCAAATTCAAAATGTGCTTATATCTTTCATGAAATGGTAAAATGTCTTATTTTTAACATCTGATATGTTGTTGAAGTTCTATTTTGTATAAAATATGGCTTTATGAGATTTGAAAATAATTTCATTGTGTTTTTATTTATTTTTCAAACAAAGCCCCGACTTTTTTGTTATTAGGGTTGTACTGTTGGTTTTTATCGCACTCCCTTTGTTATGGTAGGGAAGTAAATGTGCTGGCTCATAGTAGTTTTGAACTGAGACATTTATATCTAATCAGCATCCGATGTAGTGGACTTTTTTGTATTATGGAAAATAGTTATTGATTTTATTTTAATTGAAGCTGTTCGACTGTAGCAGGGGACATATTTACAGATTCAGCTGAATGTTTACTGGTCATGACTAACAGTGGTGAGTCCTAATGTAAAATATCCAGCTTTTTGCCTTTTAATCCCCTTAGAGAGGAAGCTGTCAGGTTGCCTAGTGTAAAAGTTGCTAACTGTAAAAGACAGCCTGAACAGTGTTGTCAAAATCTCTCTTTTACACCTTTTCTAGTGTGGAACGTCATTAATTTAAGCTTATCACCTGTAAAGCTCTGAGCTGACACCTGTGAATGGAGAGTTGTTAAACAGCTTGTCTTTTCTCTTCAGCCTGTGTGGCTACCTAACATCAACGTTAGCTTCAGTGTAGACCTGTCATCAGTACATTAGGTGTTGTCAGTCCAACCCGAAATATCTTCAGACATCATGTTCAAGCAGTTCATCATGACTGCTAACTGCAGCTGTTTAAAGTTGATATACTGCCAGCCGGGAAATGTGTTAGTTCTTCTTTAGCAGATTTTTCAGCCCTACAGCAGGAAAGTACAAAGAGCCTCTTACACTTTAATTTGAAGGGTTGAAGGGTGAATCAACTTTATGATTCATTCACAGAATCCTTCATACATTTAAACCTAAAACGTGCATTTATTTGTATTTATTCAGTGCAGTGTTAATTTTGACAGCTACTTTAGTTTTAGTCACGTTTTAGTCATTTCTGCCTTTTATAGTTTTAGTCTATGAAAACTGATAAACATTTTAGTCCAGTTTTAGTCCAGAAAACATCCTCATTTCAGTCTTAACTTTGAGTCCAAATATTGTCTAGCCTAAATCTGGTGCCAGATCATGTAGGTGCGTTTTATACCCCTAGAAGAGATACAGATGTGTTGTAAACTTAGCACAAAAGAAAAGGAAATTTGTGTTTAGTAAATTATTTCTTTTTTGCAACAATGCTTCTTGGCAATAAATCTTATACCACTGGAAAGCCTGTTTATTACCCTTTCGCATGGTGCCCCATTTCTAAGGAACATGCATTTGTGGGATGAGCAGCAGAGCTGAGTATGTGGGTTGCACCCATGAAAATTTGCCAAATCTTCTCTGCCAATGCCAAACAGCTTATTCTGCCATCTACTCTTGTTTGGTGGATTGGATGATTGAAGTTTGAAGAAACAAGACATATTGGCAATTTAATAATTCATTCATTTAACAAACAGGAGCCTCAAACATGTGTGGAAGAACCAAACACAGCCACAACAACACCTGGGGGTACCAGAAGCTCTAAACAACAGTCAGTAGCAACAGCAAAATAAGCTGTTTGGCATTGGCAGAGAAGGTTTGGCAAATTTTTCATGGGTGCAACCCACATACTCAGCTCTGCTGCTCATCCCACAAATGCATGTTCCTCAGAAATGTGGCACCATTTAAAAGGGTAATAAACAGGCTTGGGCTGCACAGAAGAGCAGGGGTTAGTGCTGTCGCCTCACAGCAAGAAGGTCCCTGGTTCACTTACCGGTCAGGGCCTGTGCGGAGTTTGCATGTTCTCCCCGTGCATGCGTGGGTTCTCTCTGGGTACTCCGGCTTCCCCCCACCACCAAAAACATGCTCCTTAGGTTAACTGGTGACTGTAAACTGGCCGTATTTATATGTCAGCCCTATGATTGACTGGAGACCAGTCCAGGGTATACCCCGCCTCTCGCCCAGTGACAGCTGGGATAGGCTCCAGCCCCCAC